>NC_089504.1:234643733-234946764 GCF_036850995.1 Saccopteryx leptura | reverse complement strand
AGAGAGGAAGGAGAGGGGGATGGGTGGAGAAGCAGATGGGTGCTTCTCCTGTGTGCCCTGGCCAGGAATTGAACCCGGGACTCCTGCACGCCAGGCCGACACTCTACCACTGAGCCAACCGGCCAGGGCCTCATGTCTCTTCTTATAAGGACACTTATCTATCCTGTTCGGTTAGGACCTCATCCTCATGACCTCATTTAACCTTAGTTCCCTCCATAAAGGCCATATCTCCAAATACAGTCCCACTGGGGCTTCACATATGATTTTGAGAGAACACAAACATTCAGTCTATAGCAAGAGGTCTCATGTGTTTCTGTGGGCCCTTTTGAGCCTCTGCCATCATCGTGGGAACATGCCCAAGCTGATTTGCTGATGGAGGAGAAACACAGGGAGCAGAGCCAGCTCACCCCAGTTATCTCAGCCAAGGCCATCCACGACCTGCCCACAGCCAGCCAGCCAGTCAACCCCCCGAATCTCCCCTGAGTCACATGGGACACAGACGCACAGATGCAGGTCAGAGTGCAAGGTGCTCATCGGGGGGTATTGCCAGGGAGAGCTGAACGAAAGCAGAGTTGAGCAGGAAAAAGCTTTGGGGCCCACAATGCAGATCAGACAAGCGTTAAAGGGTGGAGGAAGCAGGATTGGGCAGAGAGCCTCATCACAGTCCACATCTGATAAAACCTCAGACAACCCAATGGGGGGCTCTGAGCAAAGACTCCCCTGTATAGGAGCACGGCAGTGGGCAGAAATGGCCAGCCCCTGCTAACCTGTGTTCAGTCATTATCTGAAGGCCGTCCCTGAAGCGTGTGGCCTTGGCTTGAAAGCTAAGGGAGACCCTGAACTGATCAACAACTGGTAGTTGTCACGGAACTGCAGTCTTTGCGACCGAGTGTAATATCCTTTTTGAAGCAATATAGAAACAGTGCACCTCCACGTCTGCCACACGCAGACAGGTGAGAAAGCCCAGCTATGACCAGCAGAGCAGAGCCCCCTCGCTAACCAACCCAAGCCCAGGAGCGAGAAACACTTACCTTTGTATACCCCGGGCTTAGGGGACATCTGTAATGCACATCATTGTGGCCGCAGGTAACTGATGCAGTGGGTTAGCTCTGCTCTGCACTGATGAGCGTCTCACTTCTCATGGAGGCTGGGGGTGCGGGGAGGAAGTTCTGCTCCAGCCAAATAAATGAATAAAATTTAAAAAGCAGTTAGTCTTCACGAATGGGTCTGACTCCACCAGGCAACCCATTTCCATTTAATAATGTCTGCGCTTATGACTTCATTAAGTAGCAATTTGTAATGATTAGCGCCATCGTGGCACTTCAGCAGCTGTTTGGGGGAGCAAGTATCAGAAAACCTTGGGACACTTGCTAATTATCCACGCTCATCCACTTACGCACTTGAGGCTTCGGAGGAGGGGTGGGCACCGTTGGCCAGTCCTCACCCCACCTGGGGAAATGCCATAAACTCCCGGCCTCTGAGGAGAGGAGCAGGTGCCCTTTTCAACTTCTTTCACTGACTCAGAATTAGTCTGAAGTGGGGACCACGATGGAGGCAAAGGCTCAGAAGCATCCTTAGAGGCTTGTCCCAAGAGTTCCTCACATATATCCAGAATCCACCCTCCATACTACCAGCCTATCAGAGGGACTTAGAACCCTATCATCAAAATATGTGCAATAGTTCCATTTCTCTCCACCTCCACTATGGCCACCCTTGTCACAGCCACGAGCATTTCCTGCCCAAATGCTGTGATCAGCGCCCACCTAGACTTCATGTTCCCGTTCTTGCCCCAGCAGTCTGTCCTCAGCCCAATAGTTGGAGCGACGTGGTTAAAAATAAAGTCAGATCAAGTCACTCCTCTGCTCAGAATTATTCCGTCGTTCCCCTTCTCACTCCCAGTAAAAAAATAAAATCTTACCAGGGTGTGTTTTTTTCTCCATAGCTATGACACAAACCGCCCCAAAACTTAGTGGCTTAAGATAACAATATATTATTTCTCTCATTCTGTGGGTTGACTGTGCACTTCTCCTGTGGGGACACTGGGACAATCAGAAGGTCCAAAGTGACCTCACTCACCTGGCTGGTAATTAGAGCTGGCTGCTGGCTGGGAGCTCAACTGGGGCACCAGCTGGGTGTCTGGCTTCTCCTCCACGTGACACTAACCACATGGCTGCTCAGGCTTCCTCCCAGCATGGTGGCCAAGTCCAAGAGCAAGTATTATAAGAGGTGAAGGTGAAGGTTGCAGCACTCTGAAAGCCTAGCCTTGGGAACCATATAGCATCACTTCTGCTTTATTCTTTTGGTTGGCCTATTTTTATTGTGAGAGGGTACTGTAGAAGGGCATGGCTGTTGGGAAGAATGGTCTGTTTGGAGAAGGTGGGGGAGGTCACCAACACAGACTTCCTACGAGGCCTCACACAATCTAGCTTTGCTCTGTCCATAGTGACTATGGTAATTACTGGCCACGTGTGGTTATCGATGCTTGAAATGTAGCCAGTTCAAAGTGAGTGTAACATATTAACCAGGTTGCAAAGACATGCAAACATTTAAAGTGCATTATGAACAATTTTATATGTGTATTACAAATTGAAATGATCATATTTGGGCTATATTGGGTAAATACAATATATTATTTATTTATTTATTTATTTATTTATTTTAGCCATAGGGACAGACAGGAAGGGAGAGAGATGAGAAGCATCAATTCTTTGTTGCAGCACCTTAGTTGTGCATTGTGCACTGACTGCTTTCTCATGTGTTTCTTGACCAGGGGGTAGGGTTGGGGGTGGGGGGCTATATAGCAGAGCAAGTGACCCCTTGCTCAAGCCAGTGACCTTGGGCTCAAGGCAGAAACCTTGGGCTTCAAGCCAGTGACTTTAGAGCTCAAGCCAGTGATCATGGGGTCATGTCTATGATCCCACACTCAAGCCAGCGACCCTATGCTCAAAGTGGATGAGCCGGCACTCAAGTCCGCGACCTCAGAGTTTTGAACCTGGGTTCTCTGCATCCCAGGCCGGCACTCTATGCACTGTACCACCTAGTCAGACACAATATATTCTTAAAGTTACTTTTACCTGTTTGTTTCTACTCTTTTCAATACCTAGAAATGTTGATGTGCTTGGGTTCTGTTCTACTGTAGAGCGTTTTCTCAGTCCCTACCTGTCAACTTCTTTTGCCTGAATGTTTTGATCATCTCCCACCTAGAACAAGTGGTACTAGGTGAAATCTTATTGTTATCTAATATCATGTTTTATTCACCAGACCCTGCGACACTGGCTTCCTGTCAGTTCTTTCCCTCCCTCTGAATTTTTTCCATGTTGTTCCTCGTGCCTGGACTCCTCTTTCCCTTGACATCCATGTGGCTGGCTCCTTCTCATCCCTCAGGTCTCTGCTTAAATATCCTCTCTGTTCAGATTCCAAATAGGATCCCTCTGGTTACTCAATATTTCACTTCCTACTTATTTTCTTTATGGCCCATCCCACATGTTGTACTTTAATTATTGGTCTGCTTGTGCACTGTTTTACCCCCCAGGCAGGGAAATCCACAATAACAGGAAATCTTTCTTGGCATGAAGCAGGAGCTCAAAATACAGCTGTTAGGTGCATGCCCTGAAAAGACTTAGGATACCAGCTGAAAAGCCTCCCAAACTCTAGACCAATGAGACAAATGTATAGTGGATCCTAGCTTATAAAATCAAAGCTTAGACTCATGTGTAATGATATGATGATAATGATGGTGATTAGCTGAGGATTAAGGACCTGCAGGGAGTTCTCAGGGACAGAGCAGAGGCAGAGCATGGCGCTTGTCATCAGCTTACAGGGTATTTTTCTGTCAGCAGAAAGGAATGTGGTGCAGAAGCTGACAGCTCTCTCACATCGGGATACAGCATTCAATGGCTCCCGATTACCCTGGGAACAAAATCCTTTATCATGGTCCATAAGGCTATGGACACATAGCTAATGTCTCTCTGTTTGTTAAAGTTATTAAAAAAGGAAATCTCAGAAAGAATCGATAGATACGTGGGCTTCCATGAGAGAGGTTGACTGCTCAGTCCTCGGCTGTCAAATCGAACCCTGGAGGTCTGCAAGGTGATGCCCAGCCCCCGAAGAACATGTATTGTTCATCCAAATGCAATGGCGATGGAAAGCCAAACTCTGGAGACCTGGAGAGCATTTTAAGAGCAGCAGAAAGCGGAGAGTGAAGTGAGTCAAAGAGAGATGGCAATTTCATTTAGATGCAATTGCACGAATAGATAAACACAAGCCTCCAGTTGGGGAAAGACTGAGTGGAAGAGGATGCACTTTCAGTAACAGGCCACTCCAAAGTCACAGGTCTCATCTGCCGTTCATTTAAGCGCCAGGGAGCGCAGTAAATTTATTCATAATGCGATAATGGGGGCGAATGCATTTCGTAAACTTTAAAATGCTTGGCAAATCAAAAGTGATGGTTATTTTGCAAGGACAGTGTGCTCCTGGAAAAATGTAATATAGATTCCATAAAGGCAGAGTTGTGACCGTCTCGTCCAGTGCCGAGTCCCCAGGGCCCATGATGAATATACACTTGTAGGATAAATGAGTGACTGAATGGAGAAATGAATAATCACATGGCTGGGATTCCAAAGGCTTGAGTTTGTGTCCTGACCAGAGCTCTGGGGGATCTCGGGCACCTCACATCACCCCTCTTAGCTTCTGTCTCCCCATGTATCATGTAGTGTCTGCCCCTTGAAGCTGCCCTGAGGATTCAGTGGGAAAAGATCTGTGAAGTGCTGGGCCCAGTGGTTGGTATACAACAAGTGCCAAATAAAGGCAAACCATCTTTTGCATTGCAAAGCCAAAATCCAGATTAAATACAGAGGCTCTTTGACTTATGATGGGGTTATATGTCCCATCATATGTTAAAAATATTGTAAGTTAAAAATGCATTTAATACACCTAACCTACCAAACATCATAGCTTACCTAGCCTAGCTTAAACATTCTCAGGACAGTTACATTAGCCCACAATTGGGCAAAATCATCGAACACAAAGCCTATTTGAAAATAAACAGCTGACCATCTCGTGTAATTTATTAGGCATATCCCTTTCGCACCATCTAAGATCAAAATACCGTCAGTCGAGCAACCATCAGTTGGGGATCGGAGGGTCTAAATTTAAAGTGCAGCTGCCCTTGTAAAGCGATTCTGAGTCAATGCTTAAATTGATTTCAATTCTTATAAGGCATGGCCTCAGAAAAAACAACTCTGTTTATCTCTGGTGGGAAATCAGATTATAAAACAAATAAACAAGAATGAGCACCACCCATCAGGCCCCGCAGTGGAAATTGATGGGCTGTCATTACATGCACCATTCGCCTGCACAGCCACTAGATAAATACGGGTTGGCAGTGTGGGGACCTGAGTCATTTATCTGTGGCTGGAGATGGGCTCAGAGATGCGCCCAGGGCATCATAATTGTACACCGCGAGCATGTAGTCACAGGCTCTGGAGTCCAGTCGGAACCCCAGCGTCACTGGGGCAGAGTGGCTTCCTCAGAAGTTTTGATAAGTGAAGTGGAGTGTGGCCTGGAGTGTTCTCAGAGCTCAGACGGGTCTAGGCCAGTCTGGGGACGCCATGAACGGTTTTCTTCTGCAGTCATTTATTTGGCAGTTGTTGGCTGGAGGGACGATGAGGAAGAGGATGACAAACCTATAGGAATGGATGAGGGTTCTTCAATGGTTGTGATGAGATGGAGGTCCCCATGTCTTGTTAGGTCTGAACTGTCTAGACAGGGCACAGGAGGAACACAGGAGGCAGAACAACCACATGGTGCTGCCACGTTCCTGTTCTTAGCGAGTTTCTTAACCGTATGTGTATTTCCTTGTCTATACAGTAAAGGTGGTAATAACTCTTCCTTCCTTGGGTATTTGCATGACTTAAGTCTTAGAACAGTGTTAGGTGCATAGAAAATGCCCAATGAATATTGTATATTATTGTGTTTGCTCATGGGTGGTGGTAAGGGGGACTGAGAGGGTCCAGCTGCTAATGGGCTCCCCTGTAGGGCCTGAGGTTGGATAGGGTTGGGTAGAAAACCTGCTGGAAAGAGACGGCAACCGCGTCAAGAAGCGAGTGATTGAAAGTAAGGCTGGGTCGCTATTACGTTCAAGGCAGGTGTAGTTCTGAGAGAGAGGAAAGTGAGGGGGGAGACCAGGAAACAGGGAGTGTCCTAGAGTTGTGTGATCAACAAGGCACGGGGCCAAATCAAAAAGGCTACCATTTATTGAGCACCTGCTATGTCCCAGATACATGCTGGGTGTTTTGTGTATATGATCTCCCTTAACTCTCACAATCAAGCAAGATCTAGATAATCATTCCTGCTTTACAGTGAGAAAACAGAGGTCTGAGAGGTGCAAGGCTCTGCCAAAGTTATATACCTAATGAGTGAATAGGAGAGCTTTGAATCCAGGTCAATCTCCAAGTGAGTGCGATTTTCCTTCTACATAGAAAAAGGGTCGTTATAAAGTAAGGCCTGCTGGTAGAAAAAAAATAAGTACGAAGATAATATGCAATGAAACATGTTTTCTTCCCACCGCTCCCCCTGGTCTTACTCCTTAGGGATAAACCACTCCTAGTGATTGACTGTGAACCTTTCCTGAGACGTTGTTTAGGCATGGACAAGCGTAAATGTCATTTATACAGATTTTAAATGTATAAAATGATTTTAAGAAACACAAATGAGAGCATATTAAACAAATGCTTTCACACTTTATTTTTATGCTTAAAAACACATCTTGGAGAGTTTCCTCTATCGGCCCAAAGCAGACACACAGAAGACGACACTCACTGCCCGCGTCTACCATAATTTTCCAACCAATCCTCCTCAGTGAACATTTAGGTTCTTCCTGGGGTTTTGTTTTGTTCTTCTACAATATTATAGTGAATATCCTTGATTTTATCTCTGGATAGATGTTTGAGGTCATTGTAGGATAAATTCTCGAAGATGAAATCAAAAGGCTGAGTGCATTTTTGTGTATGTTAGCGGCTGTTGCTAAACTCAAATACCTGGTGTGGTTTCCCACTGATCTAGAGTTCCTCCTCCCCCGCGGACTGTCTGTGCTGCTGGAGCTCAGTTTGTGGGGGTTAAAGGCATCGATTTGGTAGCTAGCCATCCTTCCTACTTGACTGCAAGCTGCTTCGAGATGGCTTTGCTAATCTTACACCTCATCTTCTTGTAGACTAAGAAAGGTCATCTCAATTTACAGGTCGGTTTTCAAGGATGGAGATGGCAGTTCACCCACTCATTGTTGATATTGCATTCTTCATAGTGATGGTGCTGTTAGAGCAGGAATATGGGGCTAATGGATGTAGATCATCATCCCCGACCCCTCACTGACCCAGGAAAATTTTCCCATTGTTTGCTCATCTTCCCTCTCTCCCTCCCTCCCCCTCTCTCCCTCCCTCTCCTTCCCTCCCTCCCTCCCCCTCTCTCCCTCCCTCCCTCCCCCTCTCCCTCTCCCTCCTTCTCCTTCCCTTCCTCCCTCCCCCTCTCTCCCTCCCTCTTTCCCTCCCTCCCTCATTCTCCCTCCTTCCCTCCCTCCCTTGACCCCTAAGCACTTATTATGCAGAAAAATACAAGCCAGTTGGGGGAGAACCAAGAGGTGAGGTTGGACAGATTTGTTTAGGAGGGAAGAGAAGTGTACAGAAGAGAAAAGAAAGGGGAAGAGGGAATGTTGACAGCTTGCAGGCTGAGCGTCTGACTAAGAGTTGAGACTTGAGGGGAGGTTAGGAAAGGCATCATCTTGGGGACAACCACCGAATGGAAGGAAGATAAGGGACATTGGGGCAGGAGGTTCTAAACATGGCGCTGTAACTTATGAACTGGGTGGCTCTTTGAGAGAGATAGGTAAATACTGGAATTGCTTTTTTGCACCTTTGACTGCTGGACTGTGTTTCTCTGAATGTGACACTTGTCACAACCTAGTCTGTGTGGTACCCCAGGCTCTGCTGTCATTGCCATTGCTGTGAATTTTTAGGTGTTTTACCTAATTTTTAAAACCAATAAGATAGATAATATGACTACTCCTATTATACAGAGGCAGAGATCCAGGCTGAATATGGTTCGGCGGTTTGCCGATGGCCTGAGGGCTGGTGCCAGGGCTGGAATTTACATCCATGGGTGTCAATCAAACACCCACACTCTAATCCCCGATCATCTGTTTAGTATCTTATTAGTGTTCATGCAGGGTTGTGTGTTTTATTTGCACTTTATGCCTTTCAGCCTCTCAGGAATTAACCCAAAATTCATGGCCACCCCAATTTTTCCTGGAGAGCTGAAGCGTGCCACTTGTGGAAAAGGTCCACGTCAGCTCTAAAGAACTGTCTGAAGGTGACCAGAGCGGGAGCCTGCCCTTAGGGACAGAAATGGCAGGTGCAGCGGCACAGAGGTGAGGAAGTCTATTGATGCTCAGAAAGGCTGAATCAGGGCCAGAGAGATGAGGCCACAGGACCAGCTCATCAAGGGTTTTAAATGCCCCGCTAAGGGGTTTGTTTGTTTTTATATTTTTCTGAAGCTGGAAACGGGGAGGCAGTCAGACAGACTCCCGCATGTGCCCGACCGGGATCCACCCGGCACGCCCACCAGGGGGCGATGCTCTGCCCATCCGGGGCGTTGCTCTGTTGTGACCAGAGCCACTCTAGCACCTGGGGCAGAGGCCAAGGAGCCATCCCCAGCGCCAGGGCCAACTTTGCTCCAGTGGAGCCTTGGCTGCAGGAGGGGAAGAGAGAGACAGAGAGGAAGGAGGGGGGGGAGGGGGGGAGAAGCAGATGGGCGCTTCTCCTGTGTGCCCTGGCCAGGAATCAAACCCGGGACTTCTGCACACCAGGCCGACGCTCTACCACTGAGTCAAACGGCCAGGGCCGCGGTTTGTTTGTTTTTATGATAAAGACATCAGAAGTCTTTGAGAGGGTTTGAGTCAATTTTCCCTCCAAGAAAATCACTCCAGCCACAAAGGATGTGGCCCGATAGAAAGGGGGCCATGCAGACGCCTGATGGGCAGTGAGGATGGGGCGCCTGTGCAGAAGTCCAGGTGAGAGATAGTGGGTGAGCTCAGACAGAGAGGAGCTGACACAACCTAGAAACTGAGCAATGTGGAGGTTGAGAAAAAGGGACGATCCCAGGATGCCTCTAGTCTGGGTGACTGTTTTTCTACAGCAATGACTAGTATCGGCCCAGAGCAGGGAGTCTCAAGACCAGATACAAATTCTGCAGCTCCAGGAGACAGTGCTGCTGGGTCACCTATTCTCAGGGGCCTCCACTTGAGAGGCATGAACTTCGTTGCCTCGCCCCAGATATTCACAACTGCATGTTTGCCTCCGCCTTATTCCATCATCCTGCTCTAGGGAAGCAGGCTAGTAGCATCTCACCACGGCTCTGTACAGTTAGATCTGTGCCCTCCCCATTCCCGAGTCCTGTGTGCATGGGTTCCCTGCCAGGAAAACCTGCCCGGGCAGCAGAGCCCCATGCCAGGGACACGCAATCCCATTACTGTGATTAACTTGGATGCACATGTTGGAGAAACAACAAAGAATGGGCACTCCTCGATGAATTAGAATCAGCCATGTTGAAACCGGATCACTGAAGCTTTGAATCTGGAGACACATCCATGGGGAACAGAGAGGCAGAGTGTGGACAGGCAGAGTCATGGAATTTCAGAGCATGGAGGATGCTTCAAGTCCCCCTGGGGTAATCTCCACGGCATGCGTGCTTCTCCCAACTTGGCAGGTACACAGGGCTGAGAACTCTGGAGAGATTTTGAGCCTCTTTCTGTTGTTCACAGAACCCAGAGAAAAAGCAACTGTTTGTTGAGACAGTTTAGTCAAGTTTAGAGCTTTGGCACCAGTGTCAGCTGGACCTGGGGACAGATCCTGGCTCTGCCATCTACCATGGGACCTGAGTCCAGAGACTTGGTCTCAGGGTCTCATTTTTTCTCATCTGTAAAATGCAAGGCAATGGTTTTTATCTACCTCCTCCTGTATCATGAGGATCTAATGATAGAATAACACATAAAGTGCTCTAAGCAACACTATGTGTCTGGCTATGTGCTAATGAGGACAGACTGATCCCGTCTTCTTAGAACGTGCAGTCTAGTAGATCATAAGCTCTTCACACCCGTCAGGCATCCTTGGTCACTACACAGTACGTCCTAGAGTCCTGCTAGGAGCTCTCATTTATAATCTGTGAGCTTGATCAAAAGCCCAATGTCTTTTCTCTTTAGAATACTATGTTCTTTTACAGATGGGACAGTCATGGTGCTCCACCCACTCCTACCAGCCCTTGGTTACCGGGTACCACCGTGCAGCTTAACAATCCTCCCTGGCTACTTGAAGAGAAACTATCTTACATCCCTGGGTTTTTGTTGTTGCGATTGTTAAGTTTTATTTATTTATTTAATAACCTTGTTATCTCAATATATTCTGTTTACCGATGTTGAGGCAAGCCATGTTCCGGTCTAGGTTAGGATTTTTGTAACCTTGATCATTAAAAAGAGACTCGTCTCCTCTAATCCTACGCAAGTGAGGTTGCTAAGGAGACCATTGTCGTATTAACTCAGTAAACACTGCTGATGATACTAGCAAGAAGGAGAGGCTTCCTCTGTTGAGAAAGGAAAACCTCTCCCTTCGGACTGAAGAAGAAAAAGCCATTGTGGGGATCGGTGTTGGAAAAGCAGATCCAACCACTCTGCAACGCTTTCTCTTTCTGTTCACCATGAGGCTAGCAAGGAGGCAGGGAGGGTGGAGAAACTCCCTAGTATTCTTTCCTTATTTTTTATTTTTTTTAGCTAGTAAGAAATCTAACCTCCCAATAGTTACCTCTGCAAACCTGGTGCTTTATCCATTAGAGCAAGAGATTTAAAATAAAATAAAGTAATAATAAAATAAAATAAAATAAAAAAACAGGAGAAAATAAGGAAAAACCAAACGAGGGGAGCCAGTTTAGGAGAAAGCGCATGCCTGTTTGTGGCCGAGTTAGAGACGCAGGTCTGGATGAGGCCAGGCCTTCTCTCTCAGGCTGGCTTGAGAATGCAGTCAGGACTCCACACTCCTGGAGGCGTCATACCCCGCCTGACACCAACTCATTCTGCCGACTCAGTAGCAGTGAAGCGAGAGCATTCCTCTATTTCCCAACTGGTAGCAGAACTGGATTAATAAGAAGTGCCTATGTCTGTGTCTCTAGCAATGAAATATTTATCAGAAGAGAAGAAAAGATGGATTGACCAGGTGAGTAAGCAGTACTCTAGGTTGCTGAGTTTTTAGTAAATTGCCCTAACAATTTACTAAAATAAATTGCCCTAACAATTTATTTAAGGTGTAGCCAAGTCTGGGAAACACCTGCCTGTGGTTGGTTGGTCGAGGTTCTGTTAGAAGGACTGAGATGCGTCTCTATGGAGCTAGAATAGAACCCACAAAGGGACTTAGTTCCTGCACCAGCTTTGGTTCTTGGAATCATAGATCAATAGGTTGTAGGTGCTGAACAGTGGTCTGATGGAGGTGGTACCCAACAATTTCAGTGTGCAGAAGGAACCTGAAAGGTTCCCTTACTTGCTCAAGGTCAAACAGGTTGCAACCAGAACCCCGTGCCCTCACTCCTAGCTCCGTCTACCTTTCACACCAGGAGAGCTGTTGGTTTTTTTAGTGGTTTCAAGCATCTTCATTGAAGGTACCTGTGGTCATGGCATTACGCAACTTCACCTCCGTATGAGCCACAAGAACGCTGACCTGCTAAATCAACTCCTGCCTCCTTTTCCTTTCCTTTCTTTCGCTCTTACGGGACTCAGCATTGTTTCTACCAATGACTTCAGCTCTTACTCCGTTCTCCCTCCCCTGCAATTCTGTTCTGGCCAATCCCTGCAGAGCGGGATAGGGTGACGGACAGGCATGGGGTGGGAAGGTGGACAGATTCCAGGGAGGAATCCGCGAATTGGGAGACCTTTCAGTGACACGCACACACAAAGAGACCAGGGGAGAATGGATTTTTCAAACAGCATAAATAGGAAACCACTGGGCCTGAGTGCTCGCAGCCACATAATGAACGTGCTTGCCTTACCTAACAACATTTTAAGTCAGTAATTGGCCCAACAGGGGACACGGACTGTACATTGAGCCACAGAATAGAACAGAAATACATCTCTGAATGGGTTTGCCTCCCAGCCTGAAAGCTGCCTGTGTGCCAGGCCTTGTAGACATGTTCCTGGCATTTAGAGGACTGCGGACATTTGAAATAAGAAAGGGCATGGAGGATGACTGTCCCCAAGGACCCCGGCTTTTTCCTTATCAGAAGGCTTTTTGATATGTTCCCACCCCAATCTAAGTTCTTAAAAGATGCAGCCAGCAAACTAAACTGGTCGGATCATCCAAAAAGGGGTGTTTTCCCACAGAATAGCCATGGATCTCTATTGGTAATGATTGCACAGTTCATATGATGCCTCTGGAAGATAAGTGGCCTAGTTTGTCTAAGATGGTCACAGTATCAATAATAATATGACTTTTTGGAAGGGATTAAGCAAAAAAGAAAGAGAGAAAGAAAGAAAGAGAAAGAAAGAAAGAGAGAGAGAGAGAGAGAAATAGGAAGGGAGGGAGGAAGGAAGGAAGGAAGGAAGGAAGGAAGGAAGGAAGGAAGGAAGGAAGGAAGGAAGGAAGGAAAGAAAGGAAAGGAAAAAAGGGAAAGGGAAAGGGAAGGAAAGGAAAGGAAAGGAAAGGAAAGGAAAGGAAAGGAAAGGAAAGGAAAGGAAAGGAAAGGAAAGGAAAGGAAAAGAAAGGAAAGGAAAGACCTGGTAGACACAGCCAACAGTATGGGGATTATCAGAGGGAAAGGGGGATCGGGGAGGTAGAAGAGAGTAAAGGGGGGTGAATGGTGACGGAAGGAGACTTGACTTGGGGTGGTAAACACACTATCTAATATACAGATGATGTATTATAGAATTGTACACCCAAAACCTATATCATGTTATTAACCAATGTCACTCACCCCAGTAAATTCAATAAAAAATTAAAATAAATATATGACTTATTGCAGTGGTCCCCAACCCCCGGGCTGTGAACCAGTACCGATCCATGGGCAGCCATTTAGTACCAGTCCACAGAGAAAGAATAAATAACTTACATTATTTCCGTTTTATCTATATTTAAGTCTGAACAATGTTTTATTTTTTAAAAATGACCAGATTCCCTCTGTTATATCCGTCTAAGACTCACTCTTGACGCTTGTCTCGGTCACGTGATACATTTATCCATCCCACCCTAAAGGCCGGTGCGTGAAAATATTTTCTGACATTAAACCGGTCCGTGGCCCAAAAAAGGTTGGGGACCACTGACTTATTGGGTGTCTCCTGGGTCCCAGCCAAAAGATTTACAAACCTTATCTTCCTTAATCCCCCCTAGACTGTCACTTCACAGTTTAGGAAATTGAGGTACAGACGAGTTCTGTGACTGCCCCAGATAGGCTTCAATATTGGGTTGGTCTGACCACAAAGCCCCTCTTAATTATTACATGCTACAGCCTCTTTATTAGTCTTTCTGAAATAGTGACAGTCATTTGGGTGAATGTTCATCAGTTTCTTCACATGCTGTTGTTGCAAGGTGGGAGGCGCCAAGTCCAATATTTTTGTTTTGGTCTCAACTTTTCCCGTAATATTTAAAGCAGTGGGAGGTGCAGAGAGGATTAGAAACTTGCTAAATATTCACCCAGCAAATTAGCAGCAATGTTCATTTTCAATCCTTGCTTTTCTGACTCTGGGTTCTGATCTCTTTATGTCCCATTCAGCTTCAGCAAGTAGTATTTGAACCCCTTCCACAGGGACAGCAGATAGGTAGCACACCTATCGTCACTCTCCTACCTTCTATCTGCTGCAGACATTACTAATCAATCATGGAACTCTTTCCTGCTGAGTCTGGATGTGACTCCAGGCAAGTACTTCCAACCAACCGAATTTGGCAAGTGAGATAAACCCTATTTACTACTGTCACTGTGCACAGCACTATTCCAGGCCTTCAGCAGACACAAGTCCAAAATCAGTATATGCTATCAAAAATTTTATCAGTCCAAAGTAGTTTCTTTCAAAGTAGTCAGGAAGTCTGACTTCTAATGCTGGTGATTTTTGGAGACAGATAAGCAAGGTCACGAGCTGAGGTCTATACCCTGATCACAAGGTCAAGATGAACAAGAATGGGAATAGGGCTGGGGACCACCATGAGGGGACTGGATGTGAGTGGCAGAAGTCCATAGCTGGAGGGTCAGTCACTATGAGATGATAACAACCTGAGTGTAACCTGTGAGTGCATGAAGCCAAGGAGAAGGAAATACAGTCTGACAAAGATGGATCGACGGTTGAGAGAGAAGGTGGTATGCCCTGGGTTTCAGGGACAAAGGTAAGATTCTAAGGTTGATGAAACAGGTAAAAAAAAATTAAAAATTATATATAGATTGATTAAAGACCTCCAGACAAGGTAATAGAATCAGGAGAAAAGGGTAATATAATATTGGCCCTCACAAAACATTGGGAACCTCTCTGAAGTAGACTTGGATGAGGACTTTTCCTGACTCCTGGGATTGGTGGATGCACATGGTCAACAAATTCTGCCAAGACCCATCCATCCAAGCAAGTCTCTGTCTTCTTGCTGTTACTGTGCTTCACTGAAGGCCAGGCTACTGGGCTGATGGGTGGATCTTGGTGGCATTAGCAAAGGGAGTCAAAAGAACAAAGAGAAGAGGACCAACATGTGGGGCAAAGGAGACGGAGATGGTGTGAGCACTCCATCTACAGCAGGGCGACCGGGGCTGGGAGGAGGGGCACTGCGCATGCCAAAATGACTATTTCCATTTCCATTTGAAATTCCAAAAAATGAGGGATTGTCTCAAAAACTCTAGATGAAGAACTTTCTAGAAAAGTTTGTCTTCCAGGGAGAGATTCTGTGTCTTGGGAGTGTCAAAGTTTAGTACTGAACCCCTCCCCCAGGAAGGGGAATTCAGGCCGGAGTCTTCTGTGCCCTGAGCTTGCAGAATGGGACAGCATCTCCATGAGCTAAAGCAGCTGCTGTCTGCACCACTTTGGACCAATTCCAACTCGAATAGTTGCTGCCGTCTGCCTCAATCCATCCTCGAACCCCAAGAGGGCATTTTAGAAAATTATTTCCACAATTCCAGAGACAGAATTAACCTCTTCCAACCAATGAGAGAGCAGTGCTTGACTGGTGGTTCATTATGAACAATTCCAAATCAACCCCCTGCTGTTCAAGCTTTCCTGGGCCTGGGGCTCTTGGAGGAAGAAATTACATGTTGTCCTAGAGAAGGGAGGAGACGGTGTGTGGGTCCTGGTTGCAACATGTTGGTGCATCTTAAAGACCCACGTGGTAACAATGGAGTGGATGTCTGTGGCAGCCCAGGAAAGAATTGGCATGTCAGAAATCCTGGGAGAAACCCTTTTAAGCCTAAGAATATGTTTGAATGGTTCTTTTATTAGCCTTGCGATCTGTGCAGCCCAGGGTTCTGTTTCTGTTGGGAGAAGTGAGAGTTCACCTCCTGGGTGTCGGGTGCAAAGGTGGTCACTGTCTCTCATACGTTCCCAGACACAAACACCCTGGTGGGCCAAGCCTGGCCTAGAATTGTTCAGACAAATAAAGCTTTATTGGAACACAGCGTGTTTGTTCATATCTGGTCTGTGGCTGCTGCTTCCGTAGCAGAGTTGAGTACTTGTGACAGAGACTGAATGGCTGGAAGAACCTAAAATATTTATTCCCCAGCTCTTGGCAGGAAAAGTTGGTCGATCCTCGTCTAGGAGAATATTTGGGAAACCATATAATCCTGCATTTTGAAGCTGGGATTCTGTGCCGGACCATGACCTTTCTTGCCTTTTTTTCTGCTCTGTTCGGCAAAGCAGGAAATTGAAAAGCAGCTGATTCCTGTGGATGAATTTGAGTCTCCTCAGTCAGCTGGCTTCTGTCTGTGTCCGGCAATGACAATGATAGGAGACTGGGGAGGGAAGGAAGGGTTATTTACATACACACACACACACACACACACACACACACACACACACACACACACACACACACACCACTCTGTTCAGCATCTTCAGTAGCAACTATGTCCCCTTCTGTGGCACCAGATCCTGTCGGACTAGCCCCCTGTAATGCCAGCTACTGCGGGGGGATCCCAAACTCCGGTAATACTGTCTCCCACTTTGAACCTTCACCCAAGAGGTGGCAGCGCCTTCCCGCTGTATTATTTCTCTCTGGGGTGTCTCACTGGGGCCTGTTCAGCTTCTCAGCCCCTCTGTCACCTGTAGAACCAGCACCCTGTGCCAGATCCTCTGTGTGCAGTCCATATAGAGTTGTTTGTTTTCCTGACAGATACAAGTCCTGCCCCTAAATCCCGGGTTAGAACCTGAAAGTCCCATTAGAGTCGGTTTCAGGCTTTCCACTAAGATTGAGCTGTTAGAACCTCCAGTTCTCAATGGCCCTGTTCCGCCATGCGTTGGGAGCAGACAGTTCTACCAGCTCAGGAATCCTCGCTAGGACCATGGCTTCTCCACCAACACCAGATGAATATGGATGGCAGTCCTTCAGTATTGCCCCCCTGCCCACAGGGAGATGGGCACCCTGAGAGGCGATGACAGCTGCCAGCTGCCGACCTTTCTGGCCACTCCAGCACATCATGCACTTTGCCCCGACCATCCATGGACGTCCAGCCACCTGACGCTCCTGGCTTGTTCCCAAACTGCTCACACTCTCCACGTACCTCTTCCCACCTCCAGCCCTGTGGTCCAGTCACACCAACTTCACCCCTGCCTCACATCATTTGGGTTTAATGTTCTTGGCATGTCACACTTGGCCTTCCCTAGCCCATCTGTTTTATTTTTAATTGATTCTGAAAAACAAAAAGAATCTGTGGTCAAAACATTTCAGGAAATGCTGGGTTAGGCACATTTAAAGCGATCTCTTTCCTGCAGGCCTTCTCAGAGCCCTTAAAACACAAAGCAATTGAGATTGCGGGGTTTTCCGAGCTAAATTGAGCATGGAACTCTTCCTCTCTGCGTGCAGACCGTCTCGTGGGACTTGGATCATGCCGTATTGTTTGAGATGCTGAAAGGCTGGCATTTTTTGTCTGTCCAGCTTCCATCCTTCCTCCACCCAACAGGATGCCACCCTCCAGTTAGAGACCTTTTCCATCCAGTGTGGGTGGGACTGACCTCACTGCCACCATCTCCAGCAACAGGCGTGAGGATGTGACCCAGGACGGTCCACAAGGCTGAGCTGAGGATGAGACTGTAGTTTAAACTGGGCCAATCCGAGCCTTTGCTGGGACTTTTCTGGCCAGGGTTTCAGAAAGACTTATTCTTTCTTCCACTAGGGGTGTTGAGTTGCAAGGCTATTAGTGGCCCAGGGGATCAAATGGCTCTGTGGTGGAGAGAACCTCTGGAGTGGGAAGCCAAGCCAAAGAGAGAAGGGCTGAGAGACGGAAAGAGAGCAGAACCCTGTCAGTGTGTCCTGAGCCCCTGGGCTCGGCCAAGTCTGAAGCTTGTACCATGCCTCTGACTTCTTAATTACATGAGCTAATGAATCCCACCTCTCTTTATACAAATTTATTTTTGCTTGAGCTAGTTTGATTCACTTTTTATCTCTAATCAATAACACATACCCGCCCTGGCCCGTTGGCTCAGCGGTAGAGCATTGGCCTGGCGTGCGGGGGGACCCGGGTTCGATTCCCGGCCAGGGCACATAGGAGAAGCACCCATTTGCTTCTCCACCCCCCCCTCCTTCCTCTCTGTCTCTCTCTTCCCCTCCCGCAGCCAAGGCTCCATTGGAGCAAAGATGGCCCGGGCGCTGGGGATGGCTCCTTGGCCTCTGCCCCAGGTGCTAGAGTGGCTCTGGTCGCGGCAGAGTGACGCCACGGAGGGGCAGAGCATCGCCCCCTGGTGGGCAGAGCGTCGTCCCCTGGTGGGCGTGCCGGGTGGATCCCAGTCGGGCGCATGTGGGAGTCTGTCTGACTGTCTCTCCCCGTTTCCAGCTTCAGAAAAATACAAAAAAAAAAAAAAAACACATACCCAACAAACTGATGGAGAAAACCCAACCTCATCTGGTTCAACATATGTGTCATGCCACACTGAGTCAGAATCCCCCTGCTATCCCCAAGTCCTCAGAATACAGTCCCCAAAGTCAAGCCTTATGGCTGGTGTTCTGGTCTACCTACTTCGGGTTCCCTGGAGAGAGAAGGCTGTATAGACGTGAGGGGTTGAGCACGGAGCAGACAGATGGAACAACGCAAGAGCACAGTGTGGCCTCCATCCATAATCCTTCTTTCTAATGCAATCATTCAGTAACATCCTCCACATCCTGGGGACGGTCATATGCAAACTCACTGGGTAGGCTCTGACAGGACGTGGTCACCCAGCCCCGTGCTTCCACTTGGATCATGTCTTGATTCTGTGTTTGTTCTAAATGTCTCCATTCTCTGCTGTTACGCTGATCCAACACTGAATATCTTGGTTCCAGCCTTGGAACAATTTACTTGGTGCAACTAGAAAACAACATATGTTGACTTGAATGTTATTCAGATCTATAAAAGAGAGACTCCGAGGCCTTCCAGCTGAGTGGCAGTTTCAATTTGGAAATTACCCATGTGGAATGGCAGAAGTGCCAAGAATACAGGTGTAATCAAGTGGCAGAAATGGGAAGAACCTGATGCGTGGCGAGAACAATGAAAATACCACCTTGCAGGCTCAGCGTGGCTCAGCGCCGCTCACTGTCAAAAAAGAGCCTCCACAATAAACCTATGGGTAACTCAAACCACCCTCTGAGCAGACAGAGATGACTAGTCCCATTTTGCAGAGGAGATCATCAAGGTGGCCAAACAAAAATATGAAGTGACATATGAGAGAGGAACAGATGGGGCTTGAATGAGGGATACCTGGCTCTGGTCCAGCTCTCTTTGCACACGACCCCACGAGGCTGCCTTGGCTGGTTACCATCTGTGATCAACGTGAAACGCTATTTCCCATTTTTCCAGCCAGTGGATACAGTGAGTCTGCCCTTAATCCCCACCCCCAGCTCTAAAGTTTACTCCCCAACAATAAACACCATTTGCTAGATGGTGTGTTTTCCACCACTAGCCTTTCCAGTTGCCACCTGTGGGAATTGTGACTGTAGATTCAACTCAGACCATAAAGGGTCAGAGTTTGAAAACAGTGTGATGGTGATTTAGGCTTCTCTTTCTCCCAATAATTCATTTCTTGATTTGGTGACTGTGGGCCCATTGTGGCACCTTAACAAATCAAAAAGTACTTTTGAGGGGAGAGGAAAGTAAAGTGTTTCAAAGATAGTCCTTGAAAACATAGTAGGCATAAGTAAATTTTATCACTCTTTTTCTTATTGATTGATTTTAGAGACAGAGAAAGAAGGGAGAGAAAGAGAGAGAAGCATTCATTTGTTGTTCCACTTAGTTGCTATTAATTGCTTCCCATCTGTGCCTTGATTGGGGATTGAACCCACAACCTTGGCATTTCAGGATGATGCTCTAACTGATTGAGCGAACCAGCTAGGTTAGCCTAAATTTTTGTCACTCTTAACAGACCCAACCAACTCTATTAAGATGAGCTAACATTCCCTAGTGAGGACAGCAGCCATCAGTTAAAACATTTCTCCCCAGTTCAGTCATAAGCTCCGAGAGCAATGTGCTTGTCTTATTCATCACTGTATGAACTTGGCAGTACTAGAGCACTGAGCACATCGTAGGTGCTTAAATGAGGAAATAACAAAATCATTGAATGAATAAATAAACCATTAAGATGACATAATGAAATCAACACAAAAGCAACTTAATTGTTGTTGGCCCTAGATAAACATTGGCCTCTGAACTTCATGGCCAGTAATGAACTCTGCTCACGGGGTGTACTTCACCACCATTCAGGAAAACGGTAGACACAGCCTTCCATTTCAACCCCAACAAATGGATCTTGCCACAGAGCTTCAACCTCTCACACGTGGGACCCCAGAAATGCTTTTCTCGTAACCCTGTGAAAGCCCCATTTCCACTGGCAACAGAAATAAACAATAAAGATTAATTCCAGGGTCTTAGAGTTTGCAAACTGGGCACACCATCAGCCCAAAACTCAGAAGTGTTTCAAAAAAGAACAGTTGAGTTCTTAGAGTAAAAAAAAAAAAAGTACATTCTGGAGAATGATCAGTCCTGCCTTCTTAGTCCTAGGATTGGTGCAGGATGGTTATCGATCACATGTCACACAGATGGGATAATGCAGGGGTCCCCAAACTACGGCTCGCGGGCCACATGCGGCCCCCTGAGGCCATTTATCCGGCCCCCACTGCACTTCCGGAAGGGGCACCTCTTTCATTGGTGGTCAGTGAGAGGAGCATAGTTCCCATTGAAATACTGGTCAGTTTGTTGATTTAAATTTACTTGTTCTTTATTTTAAATGTTATATTTGTTCCCGTTTTGTTTTTTTACTTTAAAATAAGATACGTGCAGTGTGCATAGGGATTTGTTCATGGTTTTTTTTATAGTCCGGCCCTCCAATGGTCTGAGGGACAGTGAACTGGCCCCCTGTGTAAAAAGTTTGGGGACCCCTGGGATAATGGATACCAGGTGGTTTGGTCACATCCAGTGGTCTGGATACGTGAGTCCTTCAGGGGTCATCAGAGGGTAACTGGAGGTCTGATGTGTATCCAGGCATTGACACAGGACTGGAAAGTTAAAAAGTTTCAGTTCCCCGGCTGGTTTAGAACAAGGACAAAGTCTCTCCTCATAATGTTAATGATTTCAGCAGCTTGGGTAAGGTGACTCCGTTTCTACATTCCCGGTCTTCACTCTTTCCTCCTGCCAGCTTCCCTCAGCTCGGGAATGACCTGCTGGCCACACACACACACACACACACACACACACACACACACACAAAAGCATTTGAGTTTGTGTTCTCCAGACCAAACATTCTCTTTTATTTTCTAAGGAGGCAGAATATACCCTTCACAGCCCAGGGAAAGAGACTGAACCCAAATAGGAAAACACCCACCCAGCCTGGGAAGCAATCTGTTGTTCTAACCTCTCTGGGGTGGCTGGGAGGTCCCGGGGCTCAGAGAAACAGCAGCCGGGGGGAGGCAGAGACAAACAAGCCCAGATCAGCTTCCTTTGCTTTTCAGAAAGACCAAAAAAAAAAAAAAAAAATAGAATCCCTCTCCATGCAAAGCCTCCCCGGCAGTCTTTGATGTCCCCCCTTCCAAGAGGCACCACTTCAGACAGGAGAGGCAGGCAGCGGCAGGAAGCTGAGGACAAAGCCGCATTTCCTGGGCTGCTAATTATTCTCCTTCTGTGTAAATAATTATCTGGAAGGGGGAAGAAACACAGATCAGGGCTAAAGAGCCAGCAAAGCAAAGGAAGCTGCAAGGGGGTTGGGATCTGCTGTGTCCTCTGTAGCCGCGGGGAAAGGGGAAGCGAGCACAGCAAAGCCCCCTCACTTCCTGCGGGTTGAACACCTAGTCTGGGTCTCTCGAAGGCGCTGGGGTCTATTGCACCTGGCTTTGAACCTGACTCCACTGCTTATTATAAAGGGGATTAGGGACAGGTTGCTGCCTCCCACCATAGGGTTTGTGCAGAGGCTCACCTCTTCTGCGGGCAACCCAGAAGGCAGAAGAGATGGGTGTCAGGGAGGCGCATTAGGGGCAGTTGAAAGAGGGAGGGAGAAAGAACAACAGACTCATGGAGCCAGAGAAGCAGAAAGGGGGAAGAGAAGGCAAACAGATGCCCAAATTCAAAAGAAGTTCGGTCAGGTCTGATCATTGTGTCCTGGGTGCAAAGGGCCATTTGCGTCTCTCCCCAGAGGCAGGGGAAGGACAGGTGAGTGCGTGTCCAGGCCTCCGGACCTGGCAAAGGAAGCGAGTGCAGTCGGAGGAATCACTGCCCACTATCCGCTCATCTCGCCCTGACAACAGGGCCCTTTGTTGGCTAGGCATTCAGCGGCATCTATGGAGGACATTTGGAAGGGAAAACGAGAAACAGAACACCCTAATCACCCAGCCATCCACAAGAGACTTTTTGCAACTGGGGGCGTGTAAACGTGGTAGGCAGAGGAAGAAACCCTTGCATTCAGCCATTTATTTGGACACTCCTCAGCCGTGCATCCAAGTAAGATGACACATTCTCGGCTTATCGGCGGCGACCTGGGGAAGTGGGATCCCAAAGAACCTCCGGAATCTCTCAGTGACGCCGGAGACCTGGAGCTCCTGGCTTTGTGAGGAGCAGGGGTGCTTCCTCCCCTTGTGTCGAATCGAAAGACAGATGATACTCAGTGTACTGACATTGCATTGTGGAGGCTGGGAGCCCCGGTGGCAATGCAGGGCTATTGTGGTTGCACCGGATGAGTCTCTCTGGTCCCCATCCGTCAAAGGCAGTAAGACAAGGTGACAGGATGAGTCTCCAGGGGAACTGTGGGCTGAGCACCACGGCTTACTGATGAGGGTGCAATTAACATGAGCCCAAGGTGAGCCAGGAGGTGGCTTTGGAGCTAAGGCATTTTCTGTGTTGAGTGAGCCAACTGGATTAGCTGGGGGTACAAGGTTGCTCACCTTAACCCTAACCCTAACACTAACCCCAGTTAAACTTGAATTTCAGATGAAAACCAAATATTTGTTTTAGCATAAGTATATCCCATGACACATTACTTAGGATGTACTTATACTAAAAATTATTCATTGTTTATCTGAAATTCATGTTGACCTGGCATCTCATATTTTATCAGCTAACTCTGGCAACCCTGGCTGGGGGCGTGGTGAGAATTTAAGGTAGGGGCTCAAGGCTGTGGCCTGTAGACTGAAATGTTTGTGTTTGGTGAGTACAGAGCTTCAAAAATAAGGAAATGTCATATGTTGGCCACCAGTTCACCACCGTTCTCATCCCTACTTACTTACCTAGACTCAGTGTGCTCTTTTATTGGTGCTCACCTGGTCCTTATAGTGTTTGAGTTTGAGACCCATTGGCTTGCCTGGGGCACACAGGGGGTGACCCCAGCTCACACACTGCAGGGGCAAACCCTCCAGACCAAGAGACTGGAGCCACTGGTCAGTGGTCCAGCTGTCACGGTCCCCTCTGTCCTCCCACTACGTGAGTCTTCGTGTTCTCATCTGTAAACTGGAGTTGAGTCCTGCCCGACCTCACTCTAGAACATGACAGTAATGGGAAGAAGTAGGGGTCTCAAAGTCCTTGTGGAGCAAACTCCTCCTTTGTCAGTAGCAGAGCTGATTTTTGCACATGTGCCCATTTGACTCTGGGTTCCCCAACCTCAGAACCATTGCGAGATTTTGGCTGTGTGGTCTCTGACATCTGACTCCACTGCTCTAAACACTCATCACTTCATTTGTAAAAAGGGACTTGGCCATCAACTATGTGACTGTGAGAAGAACATAGACACCTCCTTTGATGCACCTAACAGAAATTCACAAAATGCTGATTCTTTCTCACCCCCACCCAACCCCTACTCCCTGCGTGAGCCTGTGTGAGTCCCTACTGCTCTCTCCCTGTTTCCCCATCTGCAAAATGAGGGGACTGATTCCGAGACTCCCAGAGCCCTCTTGGGACTGGCGTCGGGTATCAGAGAATGAGCTGTTCTCTGGAGCCGTCTTGTAAATTCCGCCAGCCCTGATCACACGAGGCAGATCAAACCCACCCTCTACTCGCTTAAAAACAGGGCTGAGAAAGGTGAAAATGTGCTCCAGCCCCTCCCAGACACTGACCTTGGAGAAAAGCTGGTCAGAGTGTTGAAAAGTTCTTTGTTTGAGCATGGGCAGATGGAAAAGGGTGGTGAGGGTTTATAGATGGGATTGAAATCTCTAAAGCCAGGGTTATCAGTCTAAATTCTTAGGAGCTCAGAAGATTATTTTTATAGAACTTGGTGGACAAGAGTTAAAAAAAAACAAAAACAATCCAAACCTGGTCAGGACAATAGGGAGTGTTGGGGACTGTGGCAAACTACAGACCCTGTGCCTAGTCTTGGAGAAGGAGCTTCCCAGCTCCAGTGATGCTGCCAGATGGGAATGCAGGTATGTTGCTGCCAGACTGTCTTGAAGAAAAGCAAGAAGGAAGAGGGGAGCAGGAGGAGGCAGCCAGAACTTTGAAGTAAAATATCTTAACTTTTAAGTGTTGATCTGAGTTTTCTTTCTTTTTTTTTTTTTTTTGTATTTTTCTGAAGCTGGAAACGGGGAGAGACAGTCAGACAGACTCCCGCATGCGCCCGACCGGGATCCACCCGGCACGCCCACCAGCGGCGATGCTCTGCCCACCAGGGGGCGATGCTCTGACCCTCCGTGGCGTCGCTCTGCCGCGACCAGAGCCACTCTAGCGCCTGGGGCAGAGGCCAAGGAGCCATCCCCAGCGCCCGGGCCATCTTTGCTCCAATGGAGCCTTGGCTGCGGGAGGGGAAGAGAGAGACAGAGAGGAAGGGGGGGGTGGAGAAGCAAATGGGCGCTTCTCCTATGTGCCCTGGCCGGGAATCGAACCCGGGTCTCCCGCACGCCAGGCCGACGCTCTACCGCTGAGCCAACCGGCCAGGGCCAGATCTGAGTTTTCTTAAAGATGTTTTTGAGTACAGTAGAACTCTTCACATGTCTGATCTGGTCCACAGGTTATTTGTTTACAATTTCTGAACAGCCAGGCCTCATTTTCAGCATCTTTGCCAGTAAATCTTGGTGAATTCATGACCACAGCTTGCTTCCACATCTTTTAAGATGGTCAGTTTCAGAGACATGGGGGATGATTTTAAAGAAAAGCCAACATCATTTCATGTTTAGCTGTTCCCTCAAATATTCTATCTCTTCATATCCTTTTACTTTTAGTCAGGTGTGTGCCTCCTTGAAATAACATCAACCTGGAAAACTCCTATTCAGCCTTTAAAACCCAACCTTCAAATGTCTACAGCCTTTACTGATCATCATCCTCATTTCCAAGGGTTAATTTCCTTCTCCAGTTCTACATCCCCAATATTCCACTCTCTGTGTTCACACCACATAGTAGTCAAGGCAACAGTTAAAAACAATGGTGGTCAAAACAGGGTAGAAAAAAATAAAAGAGAAGAAAAAAGATGCCGACACCCACCATCCTCTGTTGGTCCAGGTCCCCCAGAAACTGAAAACCACTGAAGGTCGGTCATATCTGATGCTCCAAAATCTTGCACATAGCAGGTGATTAATAAGTGGTTATCGCAATTACCAAGTGCATCATATAGGAAAGATGAGGAATTATCTTTGGATTCACAGAGCCATAAAATAATCATGAATTTCTTCTTTTCATCCTATATTTTATCAGCACCTACTGGGCGGGGTATTCTCTCTGACTCCCAGGAACTCTTAGTCTTAAACTAGAAACTCTCAGAACAAGGAAGTTAGCATGTATTCCAAAATTTCCTTATGTGGGTGTCAGCGAACACTGGTTTGATTTGATATGATGCTCACATGTTATATAACTGGAGAGAAATCCATTGTCAAGTGTAAAAGCCTATGAACTAAGTAAATACCTTTCCTGTAGGACTTATCAGAGCCTTTAGCTTGCTGATGTGTGATGTGGATCTCCTAAAGAGGATCAGAGCCGTCCCCAATAGTATTTGGTCACAGGTTCCTTTATTCACTGAGCATCTTGTAAATCCATTTTGTTGGAATATCCTTGGGAAAACATTGACCACCTTTAACCAGTTCATTTTAAAGATGGGAAAACTGAGGCTCCAAAGCTTAGGTGTCACTAACCAATCTAGCAGGGAGCACAGTTTGCATAAGGAATCAAATGTCGACCTTGTGTCCATTGTTGTCTTGTGGTCTTTCTCCACCTTAACACCAGTTCTTTCTCTGTGCGTGTCTCCCCCAAACCACAACTGGGAATAACTGAGGAGTAGCAGGTAGTCTTTCCTGCTGAACACACACGAGCCTCTGGCTGTGCCTGTCACAGAGCATCGGCCTCCTAACTGACGAGTCTGACTTGTTGTGAGACGTTGTCACAATGATGGAATGGAAGCTTGTTGGGTCATGCATGGGGAGAAGATGACAATGAGTGAGGGGGATGGGGAGGGTAACTGGGCCCTTCTCTCCTCTGGGATGACATCTCATTGTCTCTCCTGGCAAAGTCCCCTCCTGGCCATCAGCACCAGGCAGGGAAACTCCATTCTTGGCAAGGCAGCTGAATGGTTTTCCAGATAGCCTGACAATAGCCACCTTATGCTGGACACTGTATAGTGACTTCTCTTTGCCTCAGCACAAAGTCTCAATATCTTAAGAGATTTTACCTTTCTCTTTGGCCTCATCTGCTGCCACCAAATGCCCCCTTGACTCTCTGCATCTTACATGCTACATTCCAGCCTGTGCACACAGCATACAAGTCCTAAGATTCACTGCAGACCTGTGCATGTGCTGTCTTTCTCCACCTGGAGCTCCCTCTCACTGTCCAAGTGAATGCTTGGCCAGCTTCCATTATAAGAGGTGAGGTGATGGCTGGTCGGTGCTCAGCCTCGGAAACTGAAGGGCCCGTGTTCAAACCCAATTTTATTGCTGTTTTTGCTGTGTAGCTTTGGGCAGATGGTTTAACCTCTCTGATCCTCAGTTGTCTTGTCCCTGAAATGAAAATGAGAGTAGTACCTCCTGCCTCAAAAAAAAAATGTTTTAAAGGTTAAATGAGATCATCATTAACCTGTCATATAGTGAGGGCTCAGAAAATGATGGTTATGATTCTTCTTCCTTTAGGTTTCAGTTTAGATGCCCCTCTCTGGGAAAGGTTCTCCGACTCTTCTCAACACGCATGCATGGACGCACGTGTATTCTCTCCCTTATCTTCCCGAGACACCTGTAATTTCTCCACCTCTGCCCCCAGCGTTTATCTCCTGGTGAAGCAATTACCTGCCTGCTTTTCTATATCTCTGCCTCTCTCACTCATCAGCTCTAGGCAGGTGGAAACTCTAGCTTGTTGCATCCCCAGCTCCTAGGACAGTACTGAACTCAGAGCAGGTGCACTTGACCCATCCGGGACAATTTCTGTTACTTCCTTTTGTGTTCAGGTAGGAGGAGCCAGTGTCAGAGCCGGCACTGAGCACCAGGTACAGGGAGGGAGAAGCATTTGCCCAAAGTCGCACAGCTTGTCAATGGCAAAGGCAGGGCAATTCTCCCAAGTCTCGTCAGGGACGTTCTCAGTGCTGACAGAGGCCACACAAAGAAAGCCCGGTTCCCATTACTGCTGAAATCTCAAGATTGCTGTACTTGCTCTAATTTTCAAAGAGAGTAAGAAAATCTTACTTCCCCACCCCCTCAATTCCCAAAGCAAGCATTGCATTTCCCAAAAGACAATGGGTTGTATGTCCTTTTCGTACAGAACCAATGGTCTCCTTGCTGAATCATCGTCATTGGTGACTTTTTTTAAAGCGAGTGATCAGCTCGGGGCAAAAATGGTTACCCGAGTAAAATGACTCCTTGGGGGAGTGGGGGTGGGATCCGGGAGCGCCCTCAAGTTCAGGTTTCCCCAAACAAAATGTGGAGCAGCCAGCTCTGGTTTCTGCCCTGAATCGTGTCTTTCAGGCAGCACAGGCCTGGGCTGGGTCATCAACACTGAGGCCCATGGGACCATCCTGGCTCCGTCCAAAGCAAGCATTCCTGTTCTATCAGGTTCCACTTCTCCCGGGAAGCAGCTTCAGGGATTTCTGAAAGGGTGACCTCCTTTCTGCACAGAGATGATTCATGGTGCTTAGAACAGCAAGGGGGGCTCAGAAATCAATCCTGGCCCCCTCTTTACCTGTAAGGAAACTAAGGCCAGGAGTGACTGGCGTGAGATCACGCAGCAGGTGAGTGGCAGAGCCAGTGGAGATCGGGCTGCCTTTCTGCTGCACCTGGAGATGCACTGGCTATTTCTGGATATCCGCTGGCTGATGGAACAGTCACACCACAGTAGATTTGAAATAACTGCACACACAAAAATGGCAGAGCACCCATTGAGCAATTGTAGGCATCTTCATGAAGCTTCCCTTGGTGGCGCATGGTAAAAAGGATTGAAATATATAAGACCAGTAGGTTCACTCAGGTCTGTTCAACATTGCCTAGATTCTGGAAACTTCCCCAATGTTTTATATTCAGGGCCTCATTTTGCATTCTCAGTGCCCCAATGAGGGGTCATCGTCCTTTCACAAATGGGCAGATGGAGGGTGATAGAAGTTAAGAGACTTGCCCAAGGTCACCCTGCTGAGATGTGGCAGAATCAGGGCAGGACCCTTCACTGAACTATTAGGCTATCCTGTCTCTCGTTTCACAACTATTTAGTGAGGACCACTCTGTGCTAGGTGCTGCGTTGGGTGTTAAAGAGGCAAGGATGAATGAGTTACAAATAGATAACTACGAAATTATTTGTGATCAGAGCTAAACATGGGAGCTAGACTCTCGTGTGTTGATTTACTTTTTTGAAAAACTTATATCATTCTATCTATCATAGCACTTAGACCCAAACAGCCTATCAAGGAAGCCAACATAGGGGTTATCTGCCTTTGATGCTGAAGCCCAGAGAGAAGAAAGGACTGGATTTAGGGAACAGACCAATCTGGTGTTGTGTCCGAATTTCCAGCCTCTGGTCTGGATCTCTTTTCCGCTAGAAAACCAGGAACATACACATAGGCTCCTGGTGGCCAGAATTCATCCAAAAGCTGAGGATTAGTAGAAGCCGAAGCAGAGAGAAATCACTCCATTTATCTTGTTCTATTGTGAATCTTCCTTCGTTCCCAGATTCAGTAGAGGTGTGATGACGTCACCCTCAGACCTTATTGTGGTCCTCAGACCTTGTCACAATTTGAACTTCTTGGTTCTCACTTCATCCCCTAGACATCCCAACAAATGGGATTTTTGGAGTTGTAATTCTAATAGTCTAACCAGTGAGCTTGCCAGTGTGTTCTGTTGTTTTCACTCCTTTCTCTCTCCTTATCTCCTCCCCAGCCCCTCTCACACACAGACCTGTTTTCTGAATAATGAAAGCTTCACCCTCACTGCTGTTTCTTGTGGAAATGAGTTTTGACCTTAATTAACTGTTCAGGAACTGGGCACATGCTACCCATGGTGGTGAGAGCAAAGAGCCCTGAAAATAAACAATAAGAGCTCAGGGCTGGGAGGGGTGACTTGCGGAATTACAATATAAAATGAGTAAGGAGATTCCAGTCCTCCTTGAGAATGCCGTTTAATTCATCGCAAGACTGCTGGCACTCTTGTGAGAATGGACATTGGGGAAACCTTGCTCCTCTCTGGAAGCCCTCAATTGTTTAAGAATTTCTGTCACTGTCCAAGGTACTGACAGGCATCCCCAAACTACGGCCCGCGGGCCACATGCAGCCCCCTCAGGCCATTTATCCGGGCCCCTGCCGCACTTCCAGAAGGGGCACCTCTTTCATTGGTGGTCAGTGAGAGGAGTACTGTATGTGGCGGCCCTCCAACAGTCTGAGGGACAGTGAACTAGCCCCCTGTGTAAAAAGTTTGGGGACCCCTTAGTTGACCATTTTCTAAGACCTTCCACATTTTAGGTAAGGCATGGGATGATGTCTTGGTCTGGGAGTGAATGTAAGAAGTCATGGCTGGAAACCCATAAGAAGACATAGATTGAGATTGCAAGTCTGCTAATTGATTCTGGTAATGTTGGTCTCAACCTCTCTCTTCTCTGTCTATGGAGGAAAATGCTTGTGCTACCTACTCCACTGAGATAGTTAAAAGATTCAATATCATGAAGTGTGTTTTCAAGTCTGGTTTTGTGTCCTGAAAATGTGGTGACGATGATGATGATAATCATATTATACTTTCAATAAAACTGAAGATTATGTACCTGGCATTGTTCTAACTACTTTACGTGTGAGTTTATTTAATTGTCATAAAATTACCTTATGTTATTGGATTTTATTATGCTCATTTTATAGATGAGGAAGTCACAACACAGAGGATTTCAATTATTTTTCCCAGCTCATAAAGCTAATGCAGTAGGAGCTAAACACATAGGAGACAAGTATTGCTGTGAAGCAAAGGATGAGGTATAATTATGGATTGCAAACTCCCTTGTAGATCCCAGCACTTCCCACAATGGGCTCCCGGAACTTCCTTCCCTCAAGAAAGAATCTTCATGCCTGTCCCCTGAGACCACCCTTCATATTGGACTCAGGAGATTGTGCCAAAACTTTGGTTTTACCATATTACCCTCATACCTTGAACCTTCAGTGATGACCACCTCAGTTGCCCATAAGACCATGTCCAAACACCTTAACCTGGCATCTGATAGCACTCACCTTCAAGCTTTGTGTGTGTATGTGTGTGTGGCAGAGACAGACAGAGTCAAAAAGAGGGACATATAGGGACAGACAGACAGGAAGAGAGAGAGATGAGAAGCATCAGTTCTTCGCTGTGGCTCCTTAGTTGTTCATTGATTGATTTATCATGTGTCTTGACTGGGGGGCTATAGTAGACAGAGTGACCCCTTGCTTGAGCCAGCAACCTTGGGCTCAAGCTGGTGAGTCTTGCTCAAATCAGATGAGCCTGTGCTTAAGCTGGTGACCTCGGGGTCTTGAACCTGGGTCCTCCGCATCCCAGTCTGACACTCTATCCACTGCACAACCGCCTGGTCAGACTCAAGCTTTTCTGTTCTAGTGTTTCCTTTTCTCTGACAGTCAGCATTCAGGCCACCTCATTGTTCCCCCTGCTCTATGAATATGCCATGACTTCCCTACCTCAAGATCTTGACCTGTGCTTTTCTCCATTAGAAATGTGCTCCCTCATCTAACAGGATAACTCCTATTCAGTCATCAAGGCCCCGAATGTTTCCTCCTCAGGAACTTTCCCTGATTTCACTTTTTTGCGTGTTTCTAGATAGCTTAGTACTTCTCTCTCCTACAAGTCCATTTTATTGTCCTATCCATAGGACTCTCTGTCTCCTCATCCATGGTCAGAGCAATTCCAAGGTCAGGTGTGCCTCCTTCCTTTCTCTCCATCCACAGAACTTAACTCAGGGCTTGCCATTTGCCTTGTGTGTCTGAAAGAATGAATGTGGCTTCTCCCAGAAGGAAGAGAAAGGAGACCTAAGAGCTATTTCCCAGAGGGGATAGGGGCTAAAAATAGCACCACAGATTCAAATAGAAAATCTATGCTCAGCAGTTGAAGTCTAAACACAGAACAACAATGACACACACACACAAAAATTAGTGAGAGCTTGGATGTCAGATGGTTCCAGATCTGAAGCCTTTCTCTATACTTGCTGGCTCTGACCTGGGAAAGCCTCTTCTCAGAGCCTCAACTCCCTCATTTGTAAAACTGAAAGGAGCATATTCTACCTGGTGGTGAGATCTCTACAGAGATTGAGAAACTATAAACAACCCAAGTCTCCATCAACAGAAGGATGGATATAATGAAATACTATGCAGCTATAAAAAATGAATAAACAACAGCTACACGCATTACTGTTGATAGATCTCAGAAAGTTCATATTGAGCCAAAGAAATAAATCCCTTAAGAATTCAGAGCATACGAGACCAGGTATACAAAGCTCAATAACAAGCAAAACTAAATACTCTATTGAGAGATAAAATAGCAGAGCCATTAAGAACTCGGGAGTCGGCATTCCCTCCTCCTAGCTGTGTGTCCCTACTGAGTTTCTCCACCTCTCTGTGCCTCAGTTTCTTCATCTGCAGAATGCTGAAGACAGCAACAGTCCCTACCTCAAAGGGTTGTTGTATGAGGAGGAAAATAATTAATATGTGCAAAGCGCTTAGAAGAGTGCCTGGAACCAAGTGAACACTATATAAATATTAGCTTCTATTATTACTTTTGTCTTTGCTGCTGTTATTACCACAGTCGTTATTATCATTATTTACGAACCTTTACCCAATGGCAAAACTATAAAGAAGAGCAGCAAGGAGATGATTAAAACAAAATTCTTAGTGGTTTCTTTTAGGAGCTTCTAAATTATTAATAATGTTCTGTTTTATGGGCCAAGCAGTGAGTACACAGATATTCCATGCTATTATTATTCTTGAACTGTCTATATAGATTTTCACCACTTTGTACGTAGGATGTGTTTAACAATAAAACAAATTTTTTTTCAAGATGAAATGGAATTGGCTATTGAAAAGGATCAGCATCTTTTTTCTCCCCCCTCCCAGCTGAAATAGAGCCTTTTTCAGCAGGCTCCTGCATGATGTATGCGCCTTCACAAAGGGGGCCTCAACCTTCTGGGGAGACACTCATCTGTTCAGCAGCCTGCCCCATCCATCATCCCCCGGGCAGTGTGTTTTACATTCATCCATAGATGAAGATAAAAGGGTGGTGGTTGCCCTCTTTAAGATTGCTGGCAGGGTGAGCGTGAAGAGGGAGGCTTTCATATTTTACCCTAGGCTCTTCAGCAGTTGCCTTCCTCGGAATTGAAGAAGACTGGCTTGCTTCTCAAGTGCTTTTTGAGAAGCAAAATGCCCAAGGAAAAACAGAAGATCTTCCGCCATAGACACACAGTGTCTCCGAGGGAAGAGTTTTATCGCCTGTGGCAGCACGTTTCATTGGAGCCATCTGATGTTCCAGGGATTTGCCCAGCATGCTTTGTGGCAAGCACAGGTCATGGGAGGCTGTGTACAAGAAATCCTGTAACAGATAGGGTACCTGAGCATTCACCCAAATGAGATAGGAAACCACTGGAGAATGTTGAGCGGAGAGGCGACATGATTTGATTTCATTTTAGAAGGTTCCTTCTGGCTGCTGTGTGGAGAATGGATTGTGGGGACAGGGTTGGAGGACCATTGGGAGGCAACTACCATAATTCAGATGAGCTATCATGGTGGCATATTTTAAGAGGTCTTCAGATTCTCGATTATGTGTAAGGTCAGACTTCTTGACAAATGATATGTTGAAAGTGGGAAAAGGGAAGCAACAAAATGGACTCCACGCCACAGGAAGGATGGCGTTGCCATGTATGAGAAGTGGGGGGTGCAGCTGTGGGGGGTGGGGGCTTAGGTTGGATGCCTAGTGACATCGGCGTGAAGTTGCTGAGCAGGACCTTCTGGGCCTGGAGAGACTGGGGCTGGAGACGCCTGCTTTGCGCAGGAGGTGCCGGAGCCCAGCCTGTCTATGAAGCGCAGAGATTGGATGAGACCCTGTGGGAGTGAATGTGGAGGGGGAGGAGTCCTGAGTCTTGAGATGCCCGGGTATGGAGAGGGCAGGCAATGAGGAAGAGTCCGGAAAAGAAGAGGAAGGGGAAGCCAGGTAGTGAGGAGGAAAACCGGAGAGCTTGTTGGTCCAGGGAACCAAGTCAAGAAAGCGTGTTAAGATGAAAGCATCTCAGCTATCAGCTGTGAAACTACGGCCAACAGCTCAGGTGGGACGGACAAACGGATGGCCCCATAGGACGTGGGGCGGCGTGGCGAGGGTCACTGAGGAGCCTGCCAGGAAGAATTTCAGGGCAGCCTGACTCACGTGGACTCAAGAGAGAACGGGAGAAGAAAAATTAGAGGAATCTGGACAATTCTTTCATTTCCTTTTTCTCTGAAAGGAACAGATGGTGGCTGGAGTAGGATGTGAGACCAAGGGAAGTTTTTGTTATAGCTGTTGTTATTTCTGTTTGTTTTGTTTTGCTTTGTTTTAAGAAGGAAGCTGTTTGCTTGCTGATGGGAATGACCCAGTAAAAAAAGAAAAACTGATGATGCAGGGGAAAAAAGGGATTAACTTCTGGGGTGATGTGTTTAATTAAGTGGGAGCCAAGGGCCCCAGGGCCCCAGCGGAGGGGCTGGCAGCCCAGACGGGGCCTCCGTGGGCACCGGAAGGGGGCCCGTGCACAGTGTCACGTGACGAGGACTGGTAGGTATGGTGGTGGCAGGACCACAGCATGGGGAAGATCTCTTCCTGTTTTCTCAGGGGAAAGGAAGCAAGGCTATTTATTAGCCAAGATCAAGAAGGGTTTAAAGAGACAATCGTCTAGCAGCTGGGATCGTGAGGAAACCATAGGAGTGTGAAGTGAGCAGGTGTGAATTTAAAGTGAAAAATGGCTCCAACCATGTGGATCTGTGCAGCCACAGATGTGGAAAAGGCCAGTGCTTGGGTTTAACCTCAGCTGAGGTTTTGCCAGGTGAGCATGAAGAAGGCAGAGGACTGGTTCTAACAATGGCTCATCTCTCTGTCTCTCCCTTTCTCTCACACACATGCAAACACACATATACACACACACATCAACCCACCTAGACACCTTCAGGGGAAGTGGGGGGAGCTGTTTGTCACTTTCAGAAATACGATAGAACTGTCAGCTATGTGACAAGTCTGTAATTGGGAGGAGAGCTGCGTACATTTTGATTCTAAAGTAACTATTCTATCGGCTCTGCATTGGTGCGGCGTATTTCCCCCATCAAACCAGAGGATAAAAACAAAGAAAAACTGTGAGCATCTGGAAAGGGGGGAATGGGAACAACCACCGCAGAACTCGGGGTGTGCATCTGAGACTGCTCTCTTCATCCTCCCAGCCCCGTGTGTCTTTGAAACTAAGTCCCAGGACATGAGGGGCCCCGGGTGATTCTCTTTCTCCTCCCGCCTGGGAAAGGCCCAAATCTCAAAGGGGGCCCGTCTGGGGCAAGCAGACTCTCATCGGCATCTAGTCCATATACAAGAAAAATGTCGGAGCCCTGCAGTGGGCAGGGAGCTAATTCAGCCGGGAGATGGGGACAGTGGGAACAGTGGCCGCCAGTACAGATGAGAGTGCTCAATCTTATTGGGAAGGGCTCCTAATTATGTGATTCAACACCCAGATAAAGGATTTCTTAAGCACAAGTAACTTTTTCTGTACTAGCTGTTCCTTTTCTCAGGTGTCCCTGGGCAGAGAGCCAGAGGACAAAGGAAAATGTCTCAGTGACCTAACCAACATGGAGCCCTGTATTCTCAGGAAGGCATAGCAGCCTGGGTTCCTGGGCTCACAAATGCCCAGGCCAGGGGCCTGGAGGTGAGGGCGAGGACAGGCTATGGGCAAAGGGTTGCTGCTCCTGGGCCCGACCTCAGTCTGTGGTAGAGGGCTGCCCTTTTACAACAGCCCTGTGCAAGGAAGGGTTTTAGGGCTCAGTGGGAAAGAATGTGGGGATTGATTAGCAATGTCTGCTATTGACGTGGAAGTGGAGAGTGGTGGTATGTGTGCCATATATCAGCCATCTGTGATCTAGGATGTTTTTGTAGAAAGCACATCCATCCAGCTAGATGAGATTGTGGCTTTAAGGCAATAGGGCTGAGTGTCACGTCAGTAGACCCTTTCTAGAAGGTAAGTCTATATCCTGCCTCTACCATCTTGCTTCCCCTGTGACCTTGAGCAAATGACTACATCTCTTGGAGCTTCTGGGTTTTTTTTTTCTTTTCTGTCTAATGGGAGGAGTAATCACTACCTCATTAGTGTCTTTGAGGGTAAAATGACTATTCAAGCCCTTTGTGCACTATGAATTTCTGTACAGGCATCAGACATTGTGAATACAGTTGCAAAGATTTCTATTATTAGTTTTGGTATACAGTCAGCTCTGTGCTAGGTACCCTGCTTGGTGCTTTTCTAAATATTATTTATTTATCATGATGGCTCTGCAAGTTAGGTGCTCACCACTGTCTCCATTTTACAGAGGAGAAAACTGAGTATCTAGAGGGAAGGTGACTCACTCATTGTCCCACAGACAGGGGAGAATGGATCCAGGCTATGAGATCCCAAAGCCATTCCCTTTAATCTCCCGTTGATCTCTTAGCACCAACCAGCCTAGGAACCCAGTTTCCTGGGTCCAAATCCAGGTTCCTTTGAAGACCAAGGAAGTCACACCCCATCTGGACCTCAGTCTTCACATTTTGGAAAGAGACAGTCAGAATAGACGCCTGACTCTCAGACTGTGTTTCTTAGAGCCCTGGGGGTCTGCAGAGTGTCCCCCAAGTGAGAGGGAGGCCAAGCTTGGGAGCAGGGGAGATTTGGGTCCCTATACCCGACCTGAGCGTCCTCATTTGCTCTATTTTTCATGTCAGGGTTCCAGGTATGATTTAATTGAAAATCTGCTGCTTACAGGAAGTTTGGAAACTTTCTCCTTGGATGATGGTGGCTGTCACTTAATTCGGCATCTACGCCCTATTATATACCAAGCCTTTCACATACACTATTCCCAACCCCACAGGAACAAAACTGCGAGGTCGACATTATTCTCCACATTATGAGGAAAAAGGAAACAGAGGTCCAGAGAGGTTCAGTCTTCGACTCAAGGTCACCTTGGCCATTGGGCCAAAGCAGGGACACCAGTTAAGATGGGCCTAATATTGAAGCCAGTAATGAAACCTTCCGTCTGCGGCATCATCTCTCTTAAGAGAAGCCATTTTCTAATTAGTGTGATTTCATTGTGATTGTGAGGAAAGACGCTCTTGGGGAGGAACTGTCCGAATGGCTGCAGCGAGGTCAGCTGTGTGGAGGGCTATCGTACCAGTGGGTCTTTACCTCTGGCCAGTGCGGGGCCCTGTTCTAACAAGCGGCTTTCTGGTTCTTTGTGAACGATCCAAACATAGCACTAGGCGCAAAGCAGGACTGCGATCAAGATCTCGCCACATGCCCAGAAAACTGCTTAGTCTTTCAGGAGCATCACTGGCGAATATAATTTGAAACTCTTTCTCCTTAACACATTGCCTCCTGTCAGAGAGTAGGAGGCTCATGCATATTTCATCCTGTTTCTTTTTAATGAAAAGCTATCATATATTTATTTTTTACAGCTGCTGTAGAGGGTGGGAATGGAAGCATTTCATTCGATAAACACTTGTTATGCCCCTTTCTCACGCCAGCCCTGTGATGGGCACCGGGACGTACAAAGATGATTAAGTCACAGTCTCTCTCCTCAAGGGGGTTACAGCCCAATTTGGGGGGGGGATAGATACATTAAGTTAGTAAGTATAATGAGGGGGACTTAGGGCTGTGATGGAAGCATATTCATTGGGGGAGGGGCTTCTAACAAGTGGGCTCTCAGTCTAATCTAACCCATCAGCCTGTTTTGAGGCTGTCATGAATATTAAACTTGTGTCATAAATACAGTGGTACCTTGACACCATGAGTTTAATTCTTTTCATGGCCGATTTGGCCATGACTCATGACTCAATTTGCTCATGTGTCAAATCAAATTTTCCCATTTAAATTAATGGGAATGTAATTAATCCATTCCAGCCCCCAAACATGAACTTTTTGTTTTTTATGCTTTTAAATAAGAAAATGTACTTTATAAATAACATATATATATATACATATATATATACACATAATAAGAGAGAATGTAAAGAAATAAATTGGTTTATGAAGTGTATTTACCTTCAAGGTCAGGCAAAGATGCTGGCAGAGGGGGAGAGGACATTAGCATAACAGTGACCCTTCCCAAGCAAGAAGGTAATTAGCAATTTCACAGAGAAGCTGCTCAGCACCATTTTTAACAATAAAAGTGAGCAAACTCAAAAAACACAAATTTTACAATCGTTTGTCCAACATTCCACCCCTTTTTCTCACTTTGCAATTTACACCACAGGCATCCCTGTGCAAGGAATTAGGCACATCACACAAACAAATTACAGCAACAGCATTAGTCATACAATTCCAACCAGACCTGCTCCCCCCTCCATCAGGGTCTCTCATATTGTCTAAAACAGGGGTCCCCAAACTACGGCCCGCGGGCCGCATGTGGCCCCCTGAGGCCATTTATCCGGCCCCCACCGCTTTTCGGAAGGGGCACCTCTTTCATTGGTGGTCAGTGAGAGGAGCATAGTTCCCATTGAAATACTGGTCAGTTTGTTGATTTAAATTTACTTGTTCTTTATTTTAAATATTGTATTTGTTCTCATTTTGTTTTTTTACTTTAAAATAAGATATGTGCAGTGTGCATAGGGATTTGTTCATAGTTTTTTTTATAGTCTGGCCCTCCAGCGGTCTGAGGGACAGTGAACTGGCCCCCTGTGTAAAAGTTTGGGGACCCCTGGTCTAAAAGTTGCATGCCCATCCAACAACAGAGCTGGTGGTCCTCTGGTCTCAGTCCAAGAGTCAGTCCACGCACATGGGGCCTCAGGCTTCCCCCCGCATCCCTGCCATCCTGGCAGCTCTTAAGACGCTGCCCCAAGGGGGAGCACGTGGCAGTGGTGGCCAGCATTTCCACCTCTGCTCCATAGAGCATGCTGCCATCCACCCCTATGTCCCATAATCATAGCAAACCTACCAGGGCTTAGTAGGTACTCTTTGCTGCTGGGCTTTTACCTTCTGGAGTCTGTGGATGGCAACTTCAGCCCCAGTCTCCTCGTCCTCAGACAATTGCTCCCGCCCACTCAGAGCCACTCCACTGGCACGGCTCCAGCTTAGGCTCCTGCAGCTGCCAGCTCTCCACAACTTCCAGGGCAAACTGCAACTCACAAACCTGTAATTCCTTCTCCAGAGACTGCTCCATTTCCAGGTGCAACTCACAAACCCGGTCGGCCTCCTTCTCCAGCACTTGCTTCGATTTCAAGATCTGCATCTTTCTCCCATGGCCATTCCAACACCTTCCACTCCTCGGTTTGCAGGCCTCAGGAAGCCTCTTGCACGGTTTCCTCTTGCAGGGCTGTAAAAATCAGCCAGCCCACAGTCTCCGAAAGAACAGCCATGGGGAACCATAACAACAACCAGTCCTCTACCCCACCCCTCAAGGATGGTGGTGGCTCCATACCGATCTGATCCGAATCCTGCTGCAAACTACACCAAATGTATGGCCAGTAGTCATGGCCATTGTATCCATACACCTGCAGGTTCCTATTAGATTCAGGCAGACGGTAAAGAAACAGTGGAGCCAAAAAAATGGTGGGCCATTCCTTTATTCAAGACTCATACTGGCCAACGAGCAAATACACACAGGGCTCCCAAAGGCACTTACACATTCTCCGGTTCCACAACCAGGAAGATCATCTCTGGTTTTTCCTAGAATCAAAGGCCCCACCAGTCCCAGTCACCTCTGGTTCCTTATCTGTACACCTTCTCCCTTCTCTCTGCACAAACTGGCTTCTCCTTCAACACTCTGCATCGTCTGTGCGCTCACTCTGCCATCCTGGTTTCTTCTCTTCCTCTTTCTTCTTCTCTTCTTTTTAAAACTTTTCTGGCACCAAAACCTCTCCTCTAGCCAACATTAGCATAACAATGGCCCTTCCCATGCAGGAAGGTAATCCACAATTTGCAATCAACTGCCCTGCTCTGAGGGCAAGCACACACGTGGCTGCCCAGCACCCTTTTTTTTTTTTTTTTTTTTGTATTTTTCTGAAGTTGGAAATGGGGAGGCAGTCAGACAGACTCCTGCATGCGCCCGACCAGGACCCACCCGGCACGCCCACCAGGGGGTGATGCTCTGCCCATCTGGGGCGTCACTCTGTTGCATCCAGAGCCATTCTAGCGCCTGAGGCAGAGACCACAGAGCCATCCTCAGCACCCGGGCCAACTTTGCTCCAATGGAGCCTTGGCTGCAGGAGGGGAAGAGAGAGACAGAGAAGAAGGAGGGGGGATGGAGAAGCAGATGGGCGCTTCTCCTGTGTGCCCTGGCCGGGAATCGAACCCGGGACTCCCGCACGCCAGGCTGACGCTCTACCACTGAGCCAACCAGCCAGGGCCCCAGCACTCTTTTTAACAATAAAAGTGAGCAAACTCAAAAAACACAAATTTTACAAACTCATTTGCCCAACACTCATGATTCAAACATCTGCTTGTGACTTAAAGCAAAAAATCCCGTGAGTGACTACTCATCTCTCAAATTGCTCGTGATTTAAAGTGCTCGTGTGTCAAGGTACCACTATATTAGCTACACTTAGAGCTCTCCATGAAAAATCAGATCTGGAAACACCAAGCCTAGATTTCCATATACTAACCATCAGCTGGAGAAGAGTAGGGCTACCCTTCCTAAAAGGGCTCAGTGCTCCACTTTGCCTCAGTCCCCATCACTCCCTATTGCCCTACACTTAACCCGTTAGGATCATTTGTGCTGCCTCCCTGGCCTCTGTACGGTTTCAGTTTGTGACTCTATATTTTATAAGAAGGTGGGAGAGCAAGCTCCAGCTTAGACTTGCTCCCTTTCAGATTTCCCCTGGACTACATAGCCTGGATTGTAACTCCAGCTCTTAGTGAGTCCCTAGGCAGGTCACTTGTCTGTAGACCTCAATCTCCTCATGTTTTATAATTTTTGAATCCTGGTACAAGTAGACTCTCCAAAAATTGTTGGAGGAGGGAAGGAAGGGAAAAAGGAAGAGAGGAAGGAAAGGCAAAAGAAAGGAAAGAATGAAGGGAGGGACAGGAGAGCTGTGGTATCACTTTCTCAGACTTTTTGTGAGAATCAAATAGGACGTTATGAACATGCTTGTAAATTTAAAGAAATACGCTCAAGTAAGGTGCTTTTAAAAACATTGTTATGTTTCTGCATTTGCAAAAAGCATCCTATAGAATCCTAGGACAGTGAATTCTACTTAAAAATATGTATTATCAAAAAAGTTTTGAAAATGGAGTTCAATTCAATTTTGTTTTACTGCAGGACTTGTCAGAGCCTTTATTATGCCTTAAAATTCAGTATGCGTTCTTAATAGAAGATCTCACATGGATATCTCACATCTGGTTGGCCTGGAAACTCATCTTGCATAGACTACCATGAAGAACAAGTGTTCTGTGATAAATACTTTGAGAAATGCTGAGTTGATTTTATGTGAGAGGATACTCAGTTCACTTGGGAAAGTGATATATATGTTCACTAGCACATAAAGAGAAAGTGACAGAAAGCATAGATGTTGGTCCTGAATTTTAGTCCAATGCTCTTTGTTCGATATTGTCTTTCTCCAGGAATGCTTCCCTAACCACTAGCATTTGTCCCCACCCTTTAGGCTGTCCCCACCCAAGCCTCTCCCTCCTCCACACTTCCTCCAACCCAGCACATCGTAGCTAGGGTGTAACCCCTAGATGATGGGCTCCATGAAGCCAGATCATCTTTGTCTGAGCATGTCTATCTTGTTCGTCACTGACTCTCCAGAGCCTAGCACAGTGCCTGATACATAGATTCCCTCTCTCTCACTCTCTCTATGATATATCCTATATTCTCTTATGTTATATAGAACATATTAGATTCTATAAATAGTTGGTGGACTGAAATAAAAAGATAGGATTGCATATCTATATCTACATACATGTATGATATATATTTAGATAGATAACTAGATAGGTAGGAAGAAAGAAGATAAACAGGATCTAATATATCGAATATATATTCAGAGATAGATAGATAGATAGATAGATAGATAGATAGATAGATAGATAGATAGAATCAAATCTATATCTAGTTACTAGATATTCAGATAGCTACAGGGATGGATGGGTGGATGGATGGATGGACGGACAGACAGACAGACAGATAGGAGGAAAAAATAAATAATAAAGAACTCTTTACAACTGTGTTTCCACATAAAATTTGAGGATGGAAGATTTTTCTTGAAGCATTCAAATAATTCAAGAGGTGAGGGAAAAGCTACATTTTTATGCCAATTACCTGACAAACAGATTGCCTGGGTATTAGTCCGACTTCCCTTCTGGGTCTGCTTTTTCAGCATGGAGACATGAACAGAGGCAGCCTCCCTGTGTTTCAAGTAAATTACCTTCCATGAGTCAGTGCTCTCACAAGCCCCATGGAATTTTTTTTCTTTTTTTTCTTTTGCTTCACAAAGTGTTTCCTCAAAGTCCGCCTTTGATTTGCTTTCCCAAGGTTTCACAGCCTCCCAGCTCCTCCAGAGCTGTTCCTTTGATAAAAGCATTCAGTCTCTCTGGTTTCCGTTTTGCTGGGCATGTTAGAAGCCAGTGGGAAAGCAGGTCCCGCTGGAAAATGAGCAGCGTGTTTCAGCCCATATGACCTGAATTTCACGGCCGCTCTAGGCTCCCGACTCCACAGTGGGCAGCTGAGGGTCGACACAGAAAGCCAGAACCCCAGATGCGAAGGGGCGTTGGAGCGCATCTGCTCTAGAGCCCTGAAGACAGGCCAAGACCTCCAAAGCCAAGACTACAGACATGGAGGAGAGAGGAAACCACCAGTTAAGCCGTGGTTATGTACCAGGCCCTGTAGTGTCTGTTCCTGACATCCTTATGAGAAGTTTCAATGATCATTCCCAGTTTTGAGATGGGAAAATTGAGGCTTAGGGAAACAAAGCCACCTGTTCCATAGCCACGAACCCAGCTCAGTTTGATTCTACTATGTCAGAGGTCATGAAGCCTTTTCTGCAAAGGGCCAGATAGCAATTTTTTTTCAGCAACTAGTCCACTCAATCTCTGCCACTTATAATGCCCGCTTATAATAAGGTGAGCGGGCATGGCTGTTTTCCATCGAGAGTGCCTTTACTCCATTTGGCCCACAGGCCACAGTTTGCCACCCTGCGCCACAGGCTGCCTCCCCTGAGACTGGTTCACGGTACGCTTCATTTTAAGTGCTCACAGTGTGGGGGGCGCTGTGCTGGGCCCTGGAGCTGCGTTTCCTGGTTTCATCTTTATATCAGTTCCTGAGACGGGAAAACAGAGGCTCCTTAAAACCCCTGCATCACACAAACCGCCACTCTGTCCAAAAACATGTATGGCCTCCTGACACGGATATCACTGAGGCCGACCGAGGGAGACTCTGAGGGGTCTCACACCTTCCTCCCACATCACGAGGCTTCTCACATTTTCCTTTGCAACAGAGCAACATAAGCAGGCGTGTGTTTGCAAAGGTCGTGGAATTCAAATGAAGTACATGAGGCGTCCTTTTCTCCTGCAGAAAGCACAAGAAAATATAACAAGACAGGCAGCATCGCTTTGCATTTATTACCAGGCTACTTCCTGTGCTGGGGAAAGCCTTTGACCTGGGGGTGGATGGGTGGCAGAGAGTTGATGAGCTGTTCCCCTAGGACGGAGCCAGAGAAGTCTCTCTTGCCTGAAAATAAGCAGGAAGTGATGGGCATCGCCATTGCCTGTGAACAGTGAGGATGCCCCGTCCTTGTACGAAATAAATGTATGCTGTGGAGATGAACACTTGACATGGTACGGGCCAAATAGCTCCTTAACTCTCAAATGTCTCCCAACATACTGCTACAGTGAACAGACTTCCACTATGACTGTCACCTTTCTAAGAATGACATCAGGGCTCCATCAATCATTTACACAATTGTGTGAATTAGGTAGACCTCAGTGCAGAAAAAGGAGTGGATTGGGAGTAGATGAATGTACCTTCGAAGCCACTGTGGCTTCATCCACTTTATCACCTCTGTGGCCATAGGCTTCAAACCCTATTCTCATCATTTCTCTGGGCAAGTTCCTAAACCTCATAGAGGCCCCTAAAAATGAGTCAGTGGTAGTCATCTTTTATACGTTTTTATTTCTATAACTTCTTATCGGAAGCAGGACATTTCTGTGTACACTTTCTCTCTACTCCACAAACCAAGGCAGAAATCGTTGCCACCACTTTGTAGATGGGAAAGTTTAGGCTGGCGAGACCCAGAGATTGCAGTGGTCACATGGCAAGCCACAGACAGCATTCCAGCCTCATCTCTGTCTTCAGAGCCCACACACCTTCCACGTCGCCGTGACGCTTCCAGGTTCCACCTGTCCACCTGGGAAACTCACCTGCCAGGGCAGGTGTGAGGATTGATTTTGAGGGACCACTCAGATGACAGCGCTGTTGCTGGCTGCACCTGCAGGGGCACAGGGGCTCCTGGGTCCCGGCTGATAACAATGTAGCTACTTAATCTAGAAGATTCTTGCCTATGATGCAATTCCATTTCCTGTTTCTGGTGAATTCGAGGCCATGAGGAAGGAGATGTCTAGAGCAGTGGTCCCCAACCTTTTTTGGGCCACGGACCGGTTTAATGTCAGAAAATATTTTCACAGACCGGCCTTTAGGGTAGGACAGATAAATGTATCACGTGACCAAGACAAGCGTCAAGAGTGAGTCTTAGATGGATGTAACAGAGGGAATCTGGTCATTTTTAAAAAAAATAAAACATCGTTCAGACTTAAATATAAATAAAATGGAAATAATGTAAGTTATTTATTCTTTCTCTGCAGACTGGTACCAAATGGCCCACGGACCAGTACTGGTCCGCAGCCCGGGGGTTGGGGACCACTGGTCTAGAGGACTCCACTTCTTGCCAACCCCCTTGATTTAGGACACAATGACCGAGTTGCTGCCCTCAGGCCTGGAGGGAGGGGCAACTGGCTCCTGGACAGAAAGACTGTTGCTGGTGGTGATTTCTTCCAAGTGGTCAATTCCCTGGGCTGTGTCCTCACAGCCTGGGGAGGGATGCTTATATGGAAAGCAAGCTGAGGAGGGTCCTAATGAGCCATTTCTTTTCAGAATCCATTGCAAGACAGAAAGAGAGGAGGGGCCCCGCACGATGAAACTGGCAGGTCTGGTTCATAAACCGTTTCCAAATGGAATTACCCAGCAGCCACGGGCCCATTCAGAGAGGGGGTTAGAGATCAGGACAGGAGGTTTGTGGGGGAGAAGGGAAGCAAGTGGCACTTCCCTCCGCAGTATGTTATTGTAGTTGATCCGAGTGGCTTTGTTTTTCCTTTTTTATTACCATTATTATTCTATTATCATTACCATTCTTCTCCCCATTGAGTTTCATGGCCTGTTGTAAGCGCTTTTCCTCTGGAATAGAACAAGATATAAATTCTCTGAGCATTTTCCTCCCACAGCCTGAAAACACAATGATTGTTTTTTTTTCTGCCTGGATTGACTCCTCTTAGTTTAGAGAAGAATTGAAGAGTTGTCCAGAAAATACAACAAAGTGGGCCTTGATGCCCCTCCCCACCTAAACACCAGGGGTTCTCACTTTTGTATACATTTTTTTAAACTTTTCAAAGACAGTTCAGAACCATGATCTCATGCAAGTCTCTTACCAGTGCTGGGAGGTAGGAAGGGCAGGAATGATCCTTCCCATTGTGCAGGGGGGGGGGGGGGGGGGGATGAGGCCCAGACTGGGTGAGGTTGCCTAAGATCACCAGCACGTCCCAGCAGAGCCAGGGCTTTCTGGACCTGGGCTTTCTGGCGCCTCATCCTGGCCTGTCTGCTATATCCCTTCCTGCTGGTAGAGCGGAGAGTCTGCTCACTTCCCAGGCAGGAGTCCAGCCCATAGATACGGAGGACACCTAGACAGAGTGTCCCAACCGGGAGTTAGGGATCACGGCCTCCGCACTGATGGTGGTCAGTGGGTTTTCTTATTTGGAGGGCTTGGAAGGGCAGGGAAAGAGGGCATTGGGACAAACAGAGAGAACTTGGGGACCCACTGAGCCCTTTGTTGGGCTAAACCTGGGTCATTCATTCACTGAACCTACCCATCATCCCTGTCTCTTTCCCTTTCTCTGACTCTGTCACTCTCCATGGCTTTCCCCCACTCTCTGTATCTCTCTCTCTCTCTCATACACACACACACTTTGTCTGACAGTTTTTCACTTCTTTCCCAAGTGATAACAAGGAGATAAAGGCAGCTCTTTCTCTCCAACAGGCAGAGCCCTTGATCTGCAAGGTGCTAAATTTTCCACTATCTTACTCATTTTCAGGGTAAGTTTCATGTCTCCGTGGCCTCCATTTGATACCATAATTGGGGGAGTTTCAGTTCCACAATTCCTTAATTCAGCAGCTCGATTTTAGAAATGTTCATTTCCTTTCCCTCCAAGGCCCCCTTCCCCCACACCTCCCCACCCTTCACCCACCCACACCTCGTTCCTATCGCCTCCCTTCCTTCAGTGCAAATCAAAATAGTGTTTTTAAGCCCTTGTTCTTATGACTGATATCCTCCAGTGGGAAAAAAATCTTAATGATTTGAAATGTCTTTGGATCATTTTGAAGCTGTTTGTAACAGGATAGCTGCTCCACTCAGAGACTGTTTGCAAACCCCCTCCTCACCTTCAGGGACAGAAAGAGAGAAAATGATTGCACAAATCCTGTGTCTCACATCTTTGTTCCTCGGGTTTCCTATCAAATATTAGCAACTCGCCTCAAGGTGAAAAAAAGAGGGAAAATGAGATCTCAGATGGAAACAGCAGGAGTCACTAGGTAGGCTGTTGCCTTAAATGCTAGATTCAAGTCCTCCCCCCGCCCCCCCATCCCAGCCCAAGCCATGGATAGGACTGAATGCTTAGGATTCAGGCAGAACTGGGTTCAAACCCTAACTTTGCCGCTTAATGGCTGTGTGGCGTTGGACATTAATTTCATCCTTCTGAGCCTTTGGCTCCTGCTCCTTTACCTGTATGTGTGTGTGTGTGTGGGGGGGGGAGTTGCACTAAAATAGTTGTGATATCTGTTACTAATGATAGTCTTAGGCACTGATTAGTGATTACTTAATCTGCATCCTCAGATGGGATTCTCACTTCATCCTTATCACAGTTCCACAGGGTTCTGTGTGATAATCATATCCATTGTACAGCTGCAGACACTGGGGACCAGAGAGGTAGAGCAACTTGCTCAAGGTCACACAGCTAAGATACAGTATGGCAGAACTAATTCTGACACCTGCATTCTTAACCACACAAGAAAATGTCAGGACACCCTGACTTGTGCCTAGTACGTACTTAGAGAGCTTTGTTCCTGCTCTTGTCCCCAAAAGGACACCATTAAGGACAAGGGATCAGCCTCAGTGTGTGTGCCTCTGTGAAGGGCTCTAGAATGAAGGCTGCTTTAACTGGTAGAATGGGTGCTCTTTGGAGCCAAAGTAAAGAGACAATAAAGCAACTCCCGGCATGGATAAGCATGTGGGCCTGAGCCCAGCTCTCCATCCTGACCGCAGGGAGGTTAATGGCTTGGAAGTGAGGCCACAACCATTAGGTTCAGTCTGAGGCTTCTGGAGGGTAGTCAGCCCACAGTGGTTTCGTAGTTGCTGATTGGGAGGGTGTCAGACTTGACCCCCACAATATCTGGCCCACTCAGCTGTGGTCATAGGAGCCTTGTCTAGCCAGGATAAGGCCAGAAACCCCACAATCTGCTCCCAGGTTCCTGAGGGAAATGACAGGCCCATCCCTTTGTAACTGCCCAGGCTCTGTCTTGTTTCTCGGTCCTACTAGTTACAGGACTGTGTCACACTCTTAAAATTAATTGAAGGACTTTTGTGTATATAGGTTATAGCAATAAAAGTGATCATACTAGAAATTAAAACTGAAACATTTTAAAAACATTTATTAGTTTACAGTAACAATTGTCAACACATTATAACTAAAGTACAGAACACATTCTGGTGAAAAATAACCACACTTTTGCACAACCAAATGAAATAGTGAGAAGAGTGGCATTAATGATGATGGTGAGGATACTGGTGGTGATGATGATGGTGATGGTGGTGGTGATAGTGGTGATGATGGTGATTATGATAAAAATAATGGTAGTGATGGTGATGATGGTGGTGGTGATGATAGTGATGGTGATGGTGATGATGGTGGTGGTGATGATAGTGATGGTGATGGTGATGATGGTGGTGGTAATGATAGTGATGGTGATGATGGTGGTGGTGGTGGTGGTGGTGGTGGTGGTGGTGGTGATGGTGATGGTGATTGTAGTGGTGATGGTGGTGGTGGATATGCTCACATTCTAGACCTTGTCCTACCAGCATATTAGATCTTTACAACAGCTCCATAAGATAATTCTACAATTTGTTTTATTTTACTATTAGGAACACAGAGAGATTGAGTCACTTGCCTAAGGGTAGAGCCTAGATCCAAACCCAGGCAGTGGGGCTCCAGGTCCTGAATTCTTGGCCATGACCCGGTACATACAGTCCCTATTATAGATAAGCAAACTCACGCAGAGAATCATGTCAGCCAAGGTGGTAAATCTCTGGAGTTGCTCTTGGCAACTATAAATACTGAGCGCATGCTAAATAGGCAAGGCTGGGTTTATTCAGTGTTGTGTTTGCTAAATATTTGATCTGGGAGAATTAAATGGCAACCTCTCTCTAGAGAACCAAAGCTGACGGGCCCAGAAATAAAATTGATGAAAATAGCCCTAATTGTAATTATATTCAAATGTGTACAGTTTACAAAAACCCTTCCATATATGTTAGCTTATTTATTCTCTTTCAGTGATGCTCTGAATTTTCTGTTTTTTTTTTGTTTTTGTTTTTTTGGGTTTTTTTTGTTTTTTTTTTTTCCATTTTTTTTTTTTAGAGAGGAGAGGGAGAAACAGAGAGACAGAGAGAGGAGAGACAGAGAGAGAGAAGGGGGGAGGAGCTGGAAGCATCAACTCCCATATGTGCCTTGACCAGGCAAGCCCAGGGTTTAGAACCGGCGACCTCAGCATTTCCAGGTCGACGCTTTATCCACTGCGCCACCACAGGTCAGGCCTGAATTTTGTTCCTGATCCAGAGTTGATCACTGCTGGTCTGAACTTTGGCTACAGCCCCCAAACCCCTGACCCCTGTCTACACACCTGTTTGTGCCACTTGAATGTTGCCTCCTGAGATGTCCTTCAATAACAATGATAAAGGCAATGAATATTAATTGGTCACTTGCTGTGTGCCAGGCACCCTGCTGAATGCTGGGCCTTTGTTCCTCCCTATAACTCTGAGTTACATATTTTTATTACCATCTTCCCCCTGTTAAAGATGAGGAAAGCAAAGCTTAGAGAAGTCTCACCATTTACGGAGGAATACGCAACTAGGAGACATAGACCTGGGATCTGAGTGCAGCAGCCGGACTCCCCGGCTTGTTCTTAACCACCGAGCACCCTGCCTCCCGTCAGCAAGCAAACCTGGCCACGGCTGCCCTCTGTGGAGTTCTGTATCCCTGATGTTCACACATGTCAGCACGGCCACCAAAGGCTTTAAATCAGGTTCCTGGCTCATCTCCTGGGCTCTCGCTCCTGCCTCACACGATCGCCATGCACCCCTCTTCCCAGCCACGCCAAACTCCCCAACTCACCTCATCTCAGTGCCCCGTGTTTGCATACCCCCGTTTTCTCCTCCGACTGCCACGCCTTCCTCACCTGCCAACTTTCTCCACAGCCTGGAAGACCCAGCCACATAGCCCTGTCCCTTCTGAAGTCAAGGGTCTTTTTTTGCTTCTTTCTCAGGGCACAGGCAGAATGCTCCAGTCCTACGTGGCTTTAATGTATCACACTGTGTTGTTTAGGGCACTGGGAAAGAGCACCGGATTCAGAACCTTCGGGTTCTTGTCCAGCCTGCACCACTTGCTAACTGGGTAACCATGCTCAGATGATGCCACCTGTCTGAGCCTTAGTGTCTCCATCTGTCAAATGGACCCCCCTCTGTAAAACAGGGTTACCTACTCCCCCAGGGCTATTGTGATGATGCTGGAGAATGGACTTCCGGGTTACTGGAGAAGGGGGTGGAGAGGTCGCCCAGGCCACCAGGCCGCTGCCTGAGGCTTCTCCTCCCCGGTGTTTCCATGGAGCTGAGGGTGCTGCTGCATTTGCTAGAAAGCCAATAGAGTCCAGGTGTCTGTAGAAACTTCCTAGCAAGGGCATGGATGGTGCAGATCCTGTTTAACAGGGACGTATGCCCCGAGTAAACATGGTTGTAGGGCCATCAGAAACGAGCGGCTCTGGGACCCAGCAGGCCCCTTGATGATCTCATCTCACAGAGCATTTATGGAGGTCAGAATGAAGGGAGGCAAGGTCTTCTCCAGCCAACCCATGGCCCACGTGGGAGACTGCAGAGGGGTCAACAAGATAATCATGAGGATCACTTACACGGCACCTGGGACAAAGCTAGGCCTTTATAAATGTGACCTGTTTGTAATCACAAGAACAGCACAGGCCTGTACTTTATTTTCTGCTTGAGGCATCTCTCCACGGCCTGTCGGGTTAGGAACTAGGGTCCTCTCCCTAGCTACAAAAAGAACAGTTGTCTGAGTCAAAGGGTCTTCCTGGGCATTTGAAATGACAGGTGAGAAACACTCACATGAGCATGTGTGAGTGTGTGTGTCTGCACAAGCAGCTGACTCTCATCTAGTGAACACTCTGCCTGCTGTGTACACACATGTGCACACAGGCATGCACACACAGCCTCCTTTCTCCCTTCCCATTGCTCACTTACCAAGCAGGGTGCTTGCCCCACCTCTTGCCTAGGGGTGGAGGGGTGGGGAGGGGGGGTGTCTCAGCTAGCTCTTGCTTCATCTTCCTCACAGCTGCATTGTTGTAATAATAATGAGGATTGACGGAATAGCCATCAGGAGCCTCATTTGCATTACTAAGCGCAGTCTTCACCTTAACCCCTCAAAGTAGCCTTTTTTGTCTCCATTTCACAGATGGTAACATTAAGGCTCTAGGAAAGGGGAAGTGACTTGGCCATGGTCAGATAGCCAGGGAATGATGATGGCCCCGAATCCAGAACCCCAGTGGCTCTGTGGCTCTCACGGTTTATGCAGCCTGTTCCCTTACTGTCCCTTCCTGCTTTTCCCGTCCGAGCGCCCTCGGGATGTCTTCCATGTTAACAGCTATGGAGGCGGTGAGCCCCCGGGGAGGCTGCGGCCATTGCTGCCAGGTCAGACACCCAACTCTTTCATCCACTACTTACAGCCTGGGAGACCTGGAGTAAGATGTCATTTCACCTCTTTGAGCTTCAACTTTCTTGTCAGCAAAATGGGGTTAGAATGCCTTCATGCTTAAATGTCAAATGAAACAAGGTGTGAAAGGGACCCAGGATGGCTGCCATTCAATGTTAGGTACTGATTCAAGTTGGTGTTCCTTGCCTAATCACCATTGAAACCAACCACACTCTTCCAAAAAGGGTTTTCAATAATAAACTGCTTATAGTGATTGAGAATGTGTCGTCTCATAGGCATGGTTTAAAGCGCTTTATGTAAGTTGTGTTTAATCCTCGCACCACCAGCAACAGGTACAGACACCATTGTTATCTTTATAGATGAGAAAACAGGCAGAGAGAAGTTGGTGTGTTAATGTCCTAGGGCTGCCGTAATCAAGTGGCACAAACTGGGTGACTTAGAACAACAGAAATATTGTCAGTTCTGGAGGCTGGAAGTCTGAGATCAAGGAGTCAGCAGGGTTGGTTCCTTTTGAGGGCTGGGAGGGAAAATCCATCTGTGCGTCCCCCGAGCTTCTAATAGGGTAGCTGGTGATCTTGAATGTCCCTTGGTTGGTAGAAACATTGCTCTGTTCTCTGCCTTCATCTTCATATGGCATTCTGACTGTATGTGTGTGTGTGTGTGTGTGTGTGTGTGTCTGCATCCAGATTGCCTGTCTTGAGAAAGACACAGGTGACATTGAATTAGGAGTCCACCCAACTCCAGCATGACCTCATCTTAACTAATTCCATCTGCAATGACCCTGTTTCCTAATAGGGTCACATTCTGAGATACAAAGGGTTAGGGCTTCAGTGCACATATTTGAGGGGGGGGGGAGGCACAAGTCAACCCATAACACTCATCTTATCCAAGATTACACAGCCAGTAAGTAGTGGAGCCAGGCTTTCAGTCCAGTTAGGGTTGCCCCCAGCATCTGTGATCTTTTTTTTTTTTTCCAGCATCTGACCGTGCTGCCGATACTGGCCTGAGTGCCCCACAGGTGGGTGGGGGAAGGACTGCTGGGAAGGAGACATCACTGGCAAGCCCCATGATGCTGCCTTGTGAGCTCTCTGGCTCCCGAGCCCAGCCCCCATCTTCGTGGTGACTCACAGGCAGCCTGGGAACACCACGGGTGGCTTCTGCTGCAGCTCCACCCGCGCACAAGAACATTTTGCTTGCTGAAGTAATTACAAACATAATCTGTGCTATTAAATGCCTCCTCTATTTTTCTGCAGTACGCGTTCCCCAGCGTGCCGAGTTATACGCCTTTCCTAATCATTGCTGACATGCCAGCTCTACCCCAGCTCCCTCCTAAACTGCCGTCCTTAGAGATGATGGGGCTTTGAGACAGTTTGTTTTCATGTCAGGATCTACATCTCTGATAATTATATACGCACACCCCATTTGCTGGGAATTCACCACTCGGGTGAGAGTCTGGGCTGACAGCTCTGACACCTCAACCCTCTTGTCAGCTGCAGACACGGGTGCATGCTGAGGGCACGGGTGCCAGTCTCATCACCGCCGTGGGAGTTCACTCAGAGCTGGCTTTCTGCGGTGTCAGGTGACAGTCCCTGCAGGGTCTGAGCCACAGGTGTCGGTCCTTGACAGCCCAGACCATACACGGAGAGATTGCCTAACTCACCCATGCTGCCTCTCCCGTAATACACACTGTCGACCCTTGAACAATGCAGCAGTTAGGGGTGCTGACCAGCACACAGTCGAAAATCCACAGAGAACTTTTCACTTCCCCAAAACTTAACCGCTCATAGCCTACTGACAACCAAAAGCCTTACCAATAACATTAACAGTCAATGAACATGTCTTTTGTATGTTACATGTATTACATACTGTATGCTTACAATAAAGTAAGCTAGAGAAAAGAAAACGGTGTTGATAATATCATAAGGAAGAGAAAATATATTTGCAATACTCTAAATACTTACTAAAAAAACAAAAAAAAAAAACATGTAGAAGGAGACCCATGCAGTTTGAGTCCATGTTGTTCAAAGGTCTAGTGTATAGGCATGGGTTTGAGGGGCCAGGCCGCTCTGGTTCAAATCCTGGCTTTGCCACTTATCAACCTTTCCTCATTAAAGTAAAGGTAACAATAGCTAAGAGACCAGTCCAGAAGGCTACTTCCTGAGACAATGAGGATAAACAGAGTGAGCTGGGGTGTTAATCAGAGGATTTTGCTGTAGGAACACGGGGTCATGGTCATCTACAGCATCAGAATTCCCTAAAGAGCTCTGACATCTGGCAAAGCTTAATTTGAATCCTGGCCCTGCCTCTCCCTAGCTGTGTGACCCTGGTAAGCCACTTGCCCTCTCTGTTCCTCCATTTTCTCTGTAAAATAGGAAGGATACTAACAGCGTCTACCTCCCAGATTAAATTAGATTTATTTGAAAATGCTTAGCATACCCAACACATATTCAGTGCTCAAGAACTGAACTCTGTTATTAGTCTCCAACCCTCCCGGTGCATAGGGAATAGAAAATATTAAGACCTTCAACTTCCTGGCCTCAGAATTCAAGAAGCCGTTGGGAGGCCAGAGCTCTGTGTCTGCAGACCTGTTTTAATTTCTTTGGTTCTGCCTGCCCATCCTCGAGGCACCTGCTTCTCTGGATGAAGGTTTGAATCGTTACGTCCCAGAGCCAATAATACATCTCACCTCTCTGCAGACAAAGGTAAATATAATTAAAAAGTGATTATAATCGGGGACTACATTCATAAGCTTTGCTAGACCTAATTATACAGCAAGTGCAAGTCTCCGGGCATCAAATCCTTCTTAGATGGAATTTATTGGTGCTGTCAGTTGCAGGCTGGCAAGCAGGGGTGGGATGGGGGCCGTTGGCGGCAGGCTCTGGACAGCAATCTCTGGACTGCTGACGGAGACTGACCCAGGACAGGCTGCGTCCAAGCTTTGACATTGGTCTAGTGCTGAGTTTGTTCACTGAGGAGCATTTATTGAGCATTTTCCCATGGGTCAGAGCTTGCTCTCAAGTCATATTAGAGGAAGCGGTTTGTCAGTACAGACAGAGTGATAAACTTGTAAAAGGGCATCAGACATGCGGGTGGCAGCTAAGCATATGAAGAGATGCTCCCCATCACCAGCCATTAGGGAAACAAATTAAAACCACCAGGAGATAGCCTGACCAGGCGGTGGCGCAGTGAATAGAGTGTTGGATTGGGATGCTGAGGACCCAGGTTCGAGACCCCGAGGTCGCCAGCTTGAGCGCGGGCTCATCTGGTTTGAGCAAAAGTTCACCAGCTTGGACCCAAGGTCGCTGGCTCGAGCAAGGGGTTACTCGGTCTGCTGAAGGCCTGCGGTCAAGGCACATATGAGAAAGCAATCAATGAACAACTAAGGTGTCGCAATGCGCAATGAAAAACTAATGATTGATGCTTCTCATCTCTCTGTTCCTGTCTGTCCCTGTCTATCCCTCTCTCTGACTCTCTCTCTCTCTGTTTCTGTTAAAAAAAAAAAAAGAACAAACAAACAAACAAACAAACGACAAGGGGATAGCACTACACACCTATCAGAGTGGCCGAACCAGAAAATAGTGACAACACCGAATGCTGGCAAAGATGGATGGAAATTAGATCACTCTCTTACATTGTTGGGGGGAGGGGGGGGGAGCACAGAAAGAAAATGGGACAGCCGCTCTGGAAAATAGTTTTGCAGTTCCTTACAACTCAAAGAGGGTTAAAATGAAAATGAAAATGATAAACTCCTTAACATTTTCTTTTTTAAAACTTGAAGACATGGCCTGATCAGGCGGTGGCGCAGTGGATAAAGCGTCGAACTGGGATGCAGAAGACCCGGGTTCAAGACCCCGAGGTCACCAGCTTGAGTGCGGGCTCATCTGATTTGAGGAAAAACTCACCAGCTTGAACCCAAGGTCGCTGGCTCCAGCAAGGAGTTACTCAGTCTGCTGAAGGCCCGTGGTCAAGGCACATATGAGAAAGCAATCAATGAACAACTAAGGTGTTGCAATGCGCAATGAAAAACTAATGATTGATGCTTCTCATCTCTCTCCGTTCCTGTCTGTCTGTCCCTGTCTATCCCTCTCTCTGACTCATTCTCTGTCTCTGTAAAAAAATAAATAAATAAATAAAAATTTATAAAAAAAAAAACTTGAAGACATGGTCATTGATCCACTCATCCTATGACAGAAGGTGAGGATGTTTTCCTGAGCGTGTTTTTGCTGTTGGAGTTTCGTGCCACTTTTCTTGCAAAGCCACTACTGTGTGATATGTGTTGATGCTGAACCTCCAAGACTTGGTTTGATAACAGGGTTTCTTTACCCCAGAAATTCTCCTTGTTCTTGAGTCTTTTTATAGCATTCCGTTTCCTGTTCATAGAAATATTTCTTTTTCTTTTCACACTAAATTTAATGCAATCTGTTTACTTAATTAAGTCATATAATTATAATCACAAGTACAGGTTTGGGAACAGACACAGCTGACTTGGAGAAAGCATGGAGAGGCATCAAGAATTCAGGGGAATGAGCAATGACTACCCGCCATCAGTGGGTGATGGGCATCCATTATCATGTTTTATCATAAGGAAGAGAAAATGCATTTGCAGTACTGTATGTATTTACCGGAAAAAAATGTCTAAGGGGGACCCATGCAGTTTGAACCCATGTTGTTCAAAGGTCAGGTGTATAGGCATGGGTTTGGGGGTCCATGCAGCTCTCGTTCAAATCCTGCCTTTGCAGGTTGGTTAAGTGGAAGTTGGCAAAGATTCAGTTAAGTATTTCCTTAAACGTTCAGTTAAATAGTTACTGAATAAATTAATGATCTGGTATCTAGTCTTAATCATCCCTCTGGCCTCAATGTCCTTATCTGTATAATGGACCTAAGATTAGTTAAGTGGCAAAGTTGTCAGGGCATGAAATCAGGACAAAGTGTAGAAACCTGACACTTGGCTCCTGCCCAGAGCTGGAGCTAAAGCAGATCTTTCCAGAGCCTTCTGCCTGTGAGGTCTGTACATGGACAACTCTTACAAAAGTGGCTTGGATGCCCCTTCTTATCTCCCTGACGCTCATAATGTTACCAGATGGCGGGAGGGCCTGGAGCAGGCCTTCCTTGGTCTGGCTCATAGTATGTGGGTTCTTGACTTAGTGCAGGAAAGATTTCACAACATAGTCCAGGTGATTTTGGAAGTACATTTACTAAAGCTAGGGACAGTGCAATGAAGGAAGGGCTGAGAATAGAAGAAGCAAAAGGAGAGAGCCCAGGTGGAGCTACTTTGGCTCTCTGAAAAGTCAGAGCAAAAGGGGGCCTTGAAGACAGGTTCAAGGGTAAGCCCGGACCAGCTGCGGCTGCCCGCTGCTCCGCTGGTTGCAAGTCTTGTGGGGACCCTGAGAGTAACAGAGAAAGGTATGGGTGTGCTCTAAAGAGAAGGCCTTGATCTCGAAGCTTTTTATCTTCCTTTAGCTGTGAGAATTCTAGGTGAGGTCTCGGGAGAGTCTTAACAGAATATTCACTAGCTTTCCAGGTGTGTCCTTCAATATGTCGATTCATCAGAATGTGTGTAAAGAGGTGTCAGGGTTATTTTCTGGTTGGTTTCATTTTTTAAAGAATGCTATCAAAGAGGGACCAGGATTGAAGCTGGACTACCCTGGACAGTCTGAAATGTGTAAACTGTTTGCTCCTAAGTGTCTTTGGCTAGGGAAGATAAAACCTTGTGATTCATTAGCTGGCTGTAAATTGCTCAAATTGTTTGGCCTTGTTTAATTATTTTCTCTCCATTTCCCTTATTCCACTTGTCAAGGAATTTCCCTAGATTCCTACTATCCTGCCTCAATAAGACATAAAATAGAAGTCTGATTAATGGTGTCCCCAGAACCAAAGAACAAAGGACAATCAAGTCTTCCCTCTGGAGAAACCCTCAGCAGCCCATTAAGCAGAAGGGATTCAGACATTGTGGTCAGGCAGACTGGGTTTGAATCCTGACTCGACTTCTTATTGGCTATGTCTTCCTGGGCAAGTGACTTAAAGTTCTAGAGCCTCAATTTCCTCATATGTAAAATTGGAGTTAGAATTAATGTCCATGAAGTGCCATATCTATGTGTAGCACATAGCAGGTATCTCATAAATAGTAGCTGCTGTTATTATTATTATTTTATTATTATTATTTTATTATTAATGTTGTTATTATTATTATTATCATTGAAAGCTTGAAGAGGCAGGCAGCCCACTGGACAATCTCTGGTCATGCAACAAATGAATTTTGTTTTTATGTCCTAGAGAGGAAAAAGCAATTTGCCATTTCCTCTCTCACTTGAGTTGATTGCAGTTTTCTTCTGATTAATATTTATAGGGCAGGCTTTGCGCCTTTGCAGGGAAAGGGCCCTGTGTGTTGAGAAGAGGTCTATAAATCTCTAAGGTAATTGTTCTCCCCTTCATTTCAGCCCCCCTAAAAGCAGAAATTATTGAAACAAGTCACCCATGAATTTAATGGGCTGGAGATATTGGCCATGGAGAAACCAGATATACAAAACCTCTGTAAAAAAGGTGCTGGGGAAAACCAGAGTTTCCCAGAATCCTACAATGTCAGCGTTAGGGGGCCCTCAGAAGTTGTGTGGGCTGATTTACCTGCCCAGCATGGATTCTACCTGATTGTCATTGGGAAGCCCTTACTTTCCACCTCTAGGGGGCATCAAAGAGAAGATTTAGGTCTTGTCAGTTAGCATAGTCAAGCCCCCTTCCCAACACTGATTGGTTTATATTGGGCACATAATTCAAGCTGGACCAATCAGAATGAATCTTGGGATTCTATCACAAAAGAGGTGATACTAAATTGGGAGAATATGGGCTCACTACCTGGAGGGTGGCTGCCCAAGAGGCAAACCAAAACACAACCTCTGGAAAACGGATGAAACCAATTCTTGATGATATATATCATTTAGGTACTGGATGCAGCTCTGCCTGAAGTCCTTCTCCTAAACTTTACAGTTATATGGACCATAAATGATTATTACTCCCTGAAGCCAGCTGAGTTTGACTTTTGTCACTGGCAATCAAGAGAGCAACCAAGATGATCCTATGGGAGTTTACCCCTTCATTTGATAGATAAGGACGGACTTGACTTACCCAAGGTCACGTAGTTTGTGGTGGAATCCAGGTGGAATCCAATGTGGATTGACTTTTGAATATTTTTTAAAGATTTGATTAGTTGCTTTTAGAGAGAGGCAAGAGTGAGAGGGGTGGAGAAGTGGGAAGCATTACACCTAGTAGTTGCTTCTCATATGCGCCTTGACTGGGCAAGTCCAGGGTTTTGAACCAGTGACCTCAGCATTCCAGGCCAATGCTTTTATCCACTGTACCACCACAGGTCAGGCAGGATTTTGTATTTTTTATTTATTTATTTTTCTGAAGCTGGAAACGGGGAGGCAGTCAGACAGACTCCCACATGCGCCCGACCGGGATCCACCCAGCACGCCCACCAGGGGGCGATGCTCTGCCCATCTGGGGCGTTGCTCTGTTAGTGCCTGGGGCAGAGGCCAAGGAGCCATTCCCAGCGCCTGGGCCATCTTTTGCTCCAATGGAGTCTCGGCTGCGGGAGGGGAAGAGAGAGACAGAGAGGAAGGAGAGGGGGAGGGGTGGAGAAGCAGATGGGCACCTCTCCTGTGTGCCCTGGCCGGGAATCGAACCTGGGACTTCCACACACCAGGCCAACGCTCTACCACTGAGCCAACCGGCCAGGGCTAAGATTTTGTATTTTAAAACTACATATGAAACAAAACCTTTTTTTAAAAAATGCCAATGTTGACATGGTACAAGGAAATAGACACTCATATACTAACTACAAAGAGTACAAATCGGTAAACCTCTCTGGAGGCCATGTGGCAACAGAAGAGTTAGAAGTCATGTTGACATTTAATAGGCAAATAGATCATATGATACAGGAACCCTAGATGCATGAATCTGCCTAAAAGATGTAAACTTTCTCACTCAGAACTTCCCCTGGAACAATTTTGCCTAAGGAAATAATCTAAAAGGCCTTCACCATTGTGAAATGTGGGAGATGACCTGGTCGGATAGCTCAGTTGGTTAGAGCATCGATCCAAAGCACAGAGGTTGCCAGTTTGATCCCCAATCAGGACACATACGGGAACAGATTGAGGTTCCTGTCTCTCTCTGTCTCTCTCTCTCTCCCTGTCCCTTCCTCTCTTGCTAAAATCAATAAATAACAATTATAAAAAAGAAAAAGAAAGAAAGAAAGAAAGAAAGAAAGAAAGAAAGAAAGAAAGAAAGAAAGAAAGAAAGAAAGAAAGGAGGAAAGAAAGGAGGAAAGAAGGAAAGAAGGAAATGTAGGAGCAGGAGAAACCTTATTAGAGAAAATGGTTAAATAAATAGAATTCATCCATAAAATGGAATACTGTGAAATGATTAAAAGTCATGTTTTTGAAGAATATTTTATTACACAGGAAAATGTCCCAAGTTTATTAACTGAAAAAGGCAAGGTACAGTCTGATTTTTCCCATCTGATCTTCCGGGACCCCAATGATGGAGGAGAGCACCGTGTGTGTGTACATGCGCAGAAGTGAATGCCACACGGAACAGAGACAGTGAGAGAGTAAGCCAAAACCTTAGCAATGTTTATCTCTGAGTGATATTTATTTGCTTCTTTGTGCTTTTCTGTGGTTTCTAAATATACTACAATGAGCATGTGTGACTTATATAATCAGAAAGAAACTGAAGTATAATATAAAAAAAAAGTGAATTATGCCAGGTTGGTAAGAAATAACTGGGCCAGCCAATGATGGGGAAGTGGTACAGCCTCTGTCAGCCAATTTGTGGACTCCACAGAGGCTCCAAATAATTGCCTTGGCAATAGAACTGTATCCACAGCCTGAATTCTTACAGTAGCAAACTTCTATTACATTAAACTTGTGCTAAGAGTCAGGCAGTGCTCTAAATGTGCTGCAAACAGTATTTCAATTCTCCCAAAGGCCTCTGTGAAAAGGCATTTATAGGCCCATTTTACAGGCGAAATAGCTGAGGCTCAGAGAAGGTGACTGTCTTGTTCAAGGTCACATAGCTGGGCAAGTGGCAATGTTGGAATTCAGACCCTGTCAACTCAATTCAAAATTTAGCTTGTGATGGTTACTATTCTAGAGCATCATGGATACCTGAAGTGGCTCCATTTTGTCGGGAAGGTAACTGAGGCTCCATGAGGTGAAGTCATTTGCCCAAGGTCACACAGCTCAGGGTACAGTCTGGGTGCTAGCTCTTGCCCTGGTTGCCTCTGGACCGGCCCATCTCAGGCTGCAGGGGGAGGGAGAGGGAGCCTCTTATGGCTTTGGGCTTTGGAGAACTGCCATGTTAATTGCCAGAATCAATTTGCGCTCACCCCCCCATAAATCCGAGCCTGCTAAGATCTGTTTCTATAGCCTGCAAGCCCCAAATTGACCACAGGTAATGGAAGTCATTTTAAAAGAGGACTTTATTGTTACCAGTGAATGGCTGTGTTCCAAGCATCTTATGCCTCTAATAAGTGATATAGAAAGGGCCTTTGAGAAGGAAGTGGAGAAGAAAACCCATTCCATCTAACCGCTCCGGAGACGGCGCTCCTGGCCCACGGTTGGCAAGGCAGCTGCCGTGAGAGAAGTTCAAGTGGAGGGTCTGATTGAGAGTGGAGACGGGTTTGTGCTACCCGTTCATACTCTCTTGCCCAAATCTGTCCTCTGGGACCCATATATCCATCATTCCTTGAACATTTATGGAGCACCTGCTGTATACCTGGCATGATACTAAGTGAAAAAGACACAATTGCTTTCGTGGAGAGCGCACATGCTGGAGCAGGGGGGTGGAGAGGGAGGCAGAGCTGCCACTGGAGGTTCACTTACCAATTTATTCCCTCAGGAACTCCTTGGTAAGTAACCGCTCCATGCCTCCAACTGCGCAGGGACTGACGATGTAGGGTGGGTTCTTGGAAAAGCAGACCCTAAGACAAAGTTCACAAGCAGAAAAGAGAGCCTTTTAGAGGGACCTCTGGAGATGGGTAGAGAAAGATGCAGGACTGGGCAGAGAGAAGACCATGTACAGACCAGCACTGACCCTGGCCAGCCCCCGAAGCTAGAATGTATTGTCCCAAATTGGGCCAAGATAACCAGGCCTTTATTCCCCAGTCTTTGGGTGTGGGCCATCCCAGGAAGGGCATGCCCTTGGGCGAGGCAGCTGTCTGCGGCTGGAGCATCCCTGGAGGGGCTGAGAGCAGGACCATCTAGCAACAGCACCTGGAAAGGGATCTGAGCGGTGCATCCCCATGTCCATCATAGGAGAGAGAGAGAGAGCAATGAACAAGAAAAACACAACCCTAACCCTGACAGTGTTCCTTCTGCCTGAGAAACCCTGTTCTGTGGAATAGGTAACATTGAGCAACCGAGCAGGTGAAAATGCACTCATTTGTTTATTTATTCATTCATTTACTCATTCATCTATTTAATATTGATTAAACAACTATGGTGTGCCAGGTACTTCTAAGGATAACGGCCACCACAAAAGAGACACGATCCCTGCCATTATAAAGACCTTAGACAGTTTGAAATTAACTATTTTGGTGTACTTATGATGAGAACTACAAAGGAGAAGCAAGACATGAGTTATAATAGAGGTATGTGTACCTCTAACGGTGCACAAGGTACAAAGGCATCATCTATAAGAAGGAATTAATACTTGGGCGATAATTCAGGGAAGGCTTCTCAGAGGAGGTGACATTTGAGCCAAGTCTTGAAGGCAGAGTAGGAGTTCAGAGGTACATGAAAGCAAAGAGAGAAACATTAAAAGGGAAGGAAAGAGCTTGTGCAGCACCACAGAAGTGCAAGGCCCTGCTCCCCAAATGGAGGAACAGAACTTGGTCCCCCAAACTGAACTTTGGGAGCCCCCTTTTTCCCAGGAGTCAAGAGGTATTACATGTTCCTGAAAACAGACCATGGACTGGGAATGAGCAACTGAGGCAACCTAGTCTCTACTTTGAGAAGTGTATGCTAATGAGCTTGACCTGGCATTTTGGTCACTGGGGGCCAATACTCCTGCAATAGATGCTGCTTTTTCAACCAGGGGTACCCTAAGGTGGCCCCAGTCAGGCATGACAGTGACTGCACGAACCCATTTGATTCGATGCCCTTCACAGATCTTGGGAGAAGGCGGGTGGCCCTTTGCCTGGGTAGCTCCTCAGGCATGTACCATTAACTTCCTTCAGAAAGCTCCATAGAAACCCAATGGCAACATCCTTTTCTCAGAGCAAAATGCCTATTCCGTCTGCTTCTCTTGGACCGATGAAACTTGGATTCTTTAGTTGTCAAACGTTGGTACAAATACCTCTTTAAGCTAGTCTCTTCGCAATAACTATCCTACTAATAGCTAATGCTTATGGAGGGCAGACCACGTGCCAGGCATATTGTGAAGTGGTTACCCACATCATTTTAAATCACCCTCCACAAACCCTTTGAAGGGGTTGCTATTATTATCTCCACACTGCAGATGAGGAAGAGGGACCACTCACAGAGAGACTGAGTCATTCACACAAGGTCACTTAGTCGGCAGGTCCATCTAGCCAAGACGCAGACTCTGTCTAACACCTAGGCCGAGCCAAGTCCACAATCATCAGCAAACACGCCTGCCTGCACGGTTTTCATCTTCCTCCCCGTGAACCCTGCATCGGTGTTTGAAGACCTGGGTATTTGAAAGGCTCAGATAATTTCTCCCGTATTAAGCTAACTGAGAAAGTTATTAAAATTAACTTATTTAAAATAACTTTTCTCATTATCAAATACACACATTATAAAAATATTGTTGCATCAATTAAGCAGAATGGGGAAAAGTATTAATGGTTCCATCACCACAACAGAAGAGTAGTTAATGTTTTGATATATTTCCTTCCAGTTCTGCTCAGAATATTATTTTTACTTCTGTGGATTTGCTTCCCTGTAGTTGAGATGAATTACAATCCACTGTGTTATAAGCGCTGCCTAGATTGGCATGCATACAACATTTTCAGTGGCTACATAATATTCCATTGAGTGGAAGAATGTAGAATATATTGGCCCTCGTTTTGTTTGGACAGTTAGGCTGTTTTCAGATTTTTTTTTTTTTTTTTTTACATTTACAGGTACCACTGCAGCTTCTGTCTATAAAGCTTTTATCTTATATTTAGGATTATTTTATGAAGAAAGAATCTCCGAAGTACAGTTCCTGCAACAAAAGTCATAAGCAATTTAAAGACTCTTGATATCCAACTGCCTCCACGGCTTCCTGCAGGAACCCGTGTCAATACAAGTGGCCTCCGGCAAAAATGAGTCCAACAGCATGTTTGTCTCTTTATTTTATTTTTTCACACAAGTATAACACGTTCATCACAGAACAGCAGTGCAAGTTTTTAATAAACCCAAATAGCGATTTCTTCCCTAAGGTCACATGATCCATCTTCCTTTCAGATGCTGCCAATTTAATCTGCTTCGTTCCTTATGGGGTCCCACGTCCACTGCCTGGAAGGGTTACTATAGCAGCACGGAAAACTTAAGGTGATCATTAGCTCTCACGAGCTCAGCCTTGAGCCCGGCTTTAGAATTTTTCCTCAATAGCCTCATACTGGTTAGTCCCACTAGAATGTTCTGCTGTTTTGCAGAATGGGCTGTTACAATGGCAGGAGACACACAGAGATGTTCCAGCCCTCCGGGGTGTCAGGCCTGCCTCGGTGCCATGAAATTCACAAGCAAATCTGCAGCTTTGAGGGCTGTAGAAGCACCCATTCATTTTCCCCTATTGATATGAGAGAGAGAGAGAGAGAGAGAGAGAGAGAGAGAGAAAGAGATCAACTCATGGTTCCACTTAGTTGTTTCATTTAGTTGTGCACTCACTGGTTGCTTCTCATATGTGCCCTGACTGAGGATTGAACCCCGACCTCTGTGTGCTGCAATGACTCTTTATCCACTGAGCCACCTGGCCAGGGCCAATGCATTCATTCTTGAACCCCTGGCCTCAGCCCCTATTCCCTTCCTTGCTTCTAATTCTGACCTTGTGACTTGTTTCCAGTTAATGGTCTTCCAGGGGTCTCAAACTCGTGGCCTGCGGGCCGCATGCGGCCGCCCACCAATTTTGTGTGGCCCACAGACTGGCCCGCAGATTAATCCACGAAGTTTGATTAGTCTGCGGGCCGCACAAAATTGGTGGGCGGGCCGCACGGCTGCGAGTTTGAGACCCCTGGTCTTACCCATTTCAGATCACAACCTGGCACAGAAGCCCCATCAGAATCCTGGCTCAGGCCTGGACTCATGAGAGACACTCACCCATCACCAGCAGTTGGCCCATCTCCCCTCATCCGTATCTCTCGAAGCTGCCCCTTATCTCCACCTGCACCTCAGCCCTGGCTCACCAGACCGCCACCCTCTCCCGCCTGCGCTGGAGTAATAACTTCCTAATTGGCCTCCCTGCTTCTGCTCTTCTCCCTGCAGTCCACTCTACAGGAGAGTTATCTTTTTAATGAAGTCGGAGTCAGCTCTTTAAAATAAGAATCTCGTCATGACGAATCTGGTTTATAGCCTTCCAATAATTTCCCATTGGACTTTGAATACAGATAAATACTCCGGTCTTCGCTGCCTCTTCCACCTCGCCTCCTGCTAGGATATCCCCGGCGTTTTTCAATGTGCGCAGCCCACAGACATCCTGCCTCCCACGTCGGGCTTTTCCCAAGCTGTTCCCTCTGCCTGGAGCGCCCTTCCTCCTTCTCCATCTTTGTGACTCCTCCTCCTCCAGGTCTCCGCTTAAATGTCACCTCTTCAGGAAAGTCTTCCCAGACCACTCACCCGACAGGATCTGAAACCCCTGTTGGACCTGGTCACAGCTCCCTGTGCTTTTCCCATGTAGCCTTTGTTAAAATTTAAAACCATGGCTTTGGAGAATTTTTAAAACCTGTAGTAAAATACACATAATACGAAATCTTACCATCTGAAAAATTTTTTTAATTTTTAATTTATTGTGTTGACATGGTTTCAAGTGTCCCACTCAATATAACACCCCCTATCCACTGCGCCGTGTCCCCATGCTCCATGCAAAGTCTCTTTCCACCCTCTTTGTCCCCCCACTGTCCCCCCACCTCTACCTGCCTTTGCCTCTGGCTATTGCTACCTTGTTTTGTGTATCTACGTGTTATGTATGTATAATTTCGCTAATCCCTTCACCTTCTTTGATCCCATCCCCTTTCCCCCCTTCCCTGACAGCTGTCCATCTGTTCCCTGTGACCCTGCCTGTGTTTCTGTTTTGTTTCTCAGTTTATTGTGTTCATTAGATTCCACATATAAGTGAGATCATATGGTACTTGTCCTTCTCTGCCTGGCTTATTTCACTTAGCATAATAATCTCCAGGTCAATCCATGCTGTTGCAAAAGGTAAGATTTCCTTCTTTTTCGTGACCATGTAGTATTCCATTGTGTATATATACCACAGCTTTTTTATCTATTTGTCCACCGGTGGATACGTGGGCTGTTTTCAGATCTTGGCTATTGCAAACAATGCTGCAATAAACATGGGGGGTGCATATCTGTTTTTGAATTAGTGTTTTGGGATTCTCAGGATATATTCCTAAGAATATATAGAAATATTTCCTAGAATATATAGGAATAGGATAGCTGGGTCATACAGCAGTTCCAGTTTTAATTCTTTGAGGAAATGCCATACTGTTTTCCACAGTGGCTGCATGAGTCTGCATTCCCACCATCAGTGCAGAAGGGTTCCCATTTCTCCACACCTTCTTCAGCACTTGTTGTTTGTTGATTTGTTAATGAGTGCCATTCTGACAGGTATAAGGTGATATCTCATGGTTGTTTTAATTTGCATTTCTCTAATAATTAGTGACATTGAGCATTTTTTAGATGCCTATTGGCCATCTGTATGTCCTCTTTGGAGAAGTGTCTCCATAGGGCAGGGCCTGAGAGGTCTGTGGGGCGGGGCAGTTGCCCTCCCCCAGGTGCTGCCCCAGAAGGGGGCTGCTCGCCCAAGAAAGATGGCAACTGCGGTGTTGGAGAAGGACTCAGCACAGGGGTTTCCGTGGCTGTCCCGCACCGCATGTCTCCCTGGGCCACCAACCTCACACTCTTCTCATGGGACTGGAGTCCTCTCAGCCCTTCCTCGCCGGAGCCCAGTAGGTGGCTGTGACCGAGAGTTTCTATGTGGGCCCTTGAGGAGGGGGCCTGCATCTCTGCTCCCCTCTCTTTCTGACCAACAGAAACCTCGCCTCTTTTCCCTGCCACATGCTATGTGGGCGCCTCTTCTAGGCTCTGGGGCTCTGGGCTGGGGCACGGCCTGGGGCTGAGGACCCTCCCCTCTCAGGGAAAGCCTCCTGGGAGCTGGCAGCCCTGTCACGTCTCCGCCCTCCCTAGCAGTCTCCACGCGGCTGCTGGGACTCCTTGGTTATGGACTCCTCTTCCTTTAGTCCAAAGTTAACTTTTTAGGACGATTGTTCTTAAATTTAGTTATAACTCCAGTTTGGTCCTGGGAGGAGGTGACTGGAACATCGGTCTGCCTACTCCGTCACCGTCTTGGAATCCCACCTGGAAGCCTTGCTACTTTGAATTGTACAGTCATTAGTGCTAAGGACATTCACATTTTCCCACAATCATTGCCACAGTCTACCTCGAACTCCTTCCATCTTGCAAAATTAAAACTCTGCACCAGTTTAGAAAACCCCCATTCCCCCCTCCCCCAGCCCCTGACAACCATAGTTCTACTCTTTGTGTCTGAATTGGACTACTCTAGTGCTTCATGGTAAGCTGGATGTTACAGTATTTGTCTCTTTGTTACCAGTCTATTTCCCTTATTTGACATTCCCACCAACAGTGCACAAGGGTTTCAGTTTCTCCACATCCCCACCAACCCCTGTTTCCTGTTGTTTTGATGGCAGCCATCCTAATGAGGTGGCATCTCATTGTGGTTTGGATTTGCATCTGTCTCCCTAATGACAAATCACGTTGAGCATCTTTTCATGTGCTTGTGGGCCATGTGTATATCATCTTTGGAAGAATGCCTAGTGAAGTCCTTTGCCTACTTTTTAATCAGGTTTGTTTTCTTTGATGTTGAGTTATAGAAGTTGTGTGTATATTCTGGATATGAACCCCCTTATCAGATATACAATTATCAAATAACTTCTCCCATCCCATAGGCTGCTGGGTAGTTTTCTGTAGTGTGGTTCCCTCTTACAACTGAAAGATTCATCAGGGCAGAGGGCGTGGTCGCTCTGTTCATCAGTGTATTGCAAGAGCACCTAACAGGGTCTCTGCAACATAAAAGATGATTGATAAATATGGAATGAGTGAGTGAATGAGTGAGTGAATCAGCTACTGTTTGGAGACCCGTCTCCTGGGCTGCCGCTCAGCCCCCTTGCCCTTCTTAGCCTGTACTCCTGACAGGCCTCCTGGTGGCTGGACCCCAAGTAGACTCCTTGAGGCAGGTGGAAAGTGGTTACCACAAGAGTTAAAAGTTTTTCCTTCCACTCATCACCACAGCTTTTCCCTGCTGACTAACACCCTGTCTTATGGGGAGCTGCCGTCTCTACTTTGCTGGGATCTTTCTCCCCTGCGTGAATAACATTTAGGTTCACTGCAGAGCCGGAGCATCTCTAGCATTGGTGCCAGGAACAAAACTTTGAGAGAATAAGCGAGGAAAAAATCAGCTTGTTCAGGCAAAAATAAAGCCGGAATCCCTAGGTAGTTGCCTGGAGCCCGAGTTTCTGCAGGAGGGCTGGGGCCGGGAGCTGCGAGTTTCTGCAGGAGGGCTGGGGCCGGGAGCTGCGCCCGGCTGGTAAGCCATTGTGGTGTTTGAATTGTGTGCTCGGAATGAGGGCTGGGCGAGCCTTGACTGCTGTGACAAGCATTGTATTAGATGCATGGTCCCCTAGGCCAGGCTTTGAGGGCTGACCAGGATGCCAAGAGGAGAGGCGTGGCCTGGACATGCGTCACAATAGTGCTTTAGAGGCGGATTTCACTATATGAAGGGTACCTCTTAGGCTGAAGGCTAAAATCTCTGTCAGAGAGGAGAAGTGCTGCCCCTGAGGTTGCTAGACTGGGCGACAGAGGGTGGGGCGGCAGACCCTAGGCTTGGTGAGCAGAGGTTCCATGAGGCTCACGTGTGGCCACAGAGGCTGCATACGAGGAATACAGTTGAAGATGGGCTCTGATAGCTGAAGGATGCAGCCCCACCCTTGTCCCTACCATCAGCTCCTCAGGTGACCCCTGGAGCGTGTCTGTCCTGTCACCTGAAATGGTATCTCTTCTCTGAGCTCCTAATCCCCTAAAGCTCCTACCACAGAGGTGGCCCTGCAAGATGCTCAGAGGGCCAGGGCCACATCTGGGTCCCGGACCAGCACCATGGATCGGAAAGGCACAGAACAGGCTCCCAGTGAATATTTGCCGAATAAATGAAGGAGTCATTCTGCTGCACATGTAGTAGATGCTCAATGAGAGTTGGTTGAATAAATGGTGGTACTCTGTAGTAGGCTTGCTGTCTAGCACAGAACCAAGGGTAGGAGTCAGAAATTTGATGAATGGATGAATGTGTGAATGAATAAATGTGCCTCTCTGGGACAGCACATAATAAGTGGTCAGTGAGCATTTGTTGGATGAATGGATATGAATTTCATATGGTAGCTTCAGTATCTAGCACAGAGCCACAGGGAGGTAGTCAGACACTTGATAAATGAATGACTCCCTCTTTCATAACCACTACTGTAGCTCCAGTACTTCCCAACCCCCCAGGACCCAGTAAAGAATAGGTGCTCAATGAGCGTTTGCCAATGAATTCACTATATGAAGGGTTCAGAAATGTGTACAAGCTACTGGTAGGATGTGCAGTCTTTGACAGAGAAACGTATGTTTATTATTTCTTAACTTCCTACCGTGGGCAGTAAAATGCCATAGAATAATTAAATACTAACGCTAAATATGGAAATTAAGAGATGAAAAACCTTTTAACCTAGTTGTGCTCCACCATTGGTGCACCTATCCTTATGGTCAGTGGCATCCACCTCAGAAAGGGTTAACTGGCATTTGCACACATGCACGCACACACTTATTCTCATGCTATGCTCCCAGCCATAAAAATTCCACCATGCACACGTGAACCTTGTTCTCAGGTTTAACGGGCTTCCTGCTAAGGGTGGAGTTCATGAAAAAACAGTATGTGAGACTGTGGGGTTAGAATTGCCTCCCTCCCCTCTTCTCCCTGCATGTCCCAGCTCTTAATGTCCACGGCCACAGGCCGGCACTGGCATGAGCCTAGCCAGAAGCCTGCTCTGGGGAAGTCAGTGCACCCCCCATTCTCACACATGCACATACACACGCACTCCCAGGTTGATGTCCCCACAGTCATACATGCTTCCACATTCTCACCCACACTCTTAGCCACACACTCACTCACAAGCTGACACTTCCTCGCCTGCATGCACAGTCAGACACTCACTCATATATCTTGGATGCTCACAAACACCATGTCACACTCACTCGCAGAATCATACTTACTCAAACACACATTCTAACATATTCACATACTCTCCTCTGTTCACACTGTTTGACTCTGGGCCAGTTACTAACTTGGCCATTGCCATTTTTTTTTTTTGCTCCTTGAATTGGTGGCTGATTCTCAGGTTCAAGACATATTTATGGGATACCCACTACAGGCCATGTCCTCTCCTCGTTCTCAGGGTGCACAAGTATAAGGTACAGTCTGTCTTCAAGGAGCTTGTGTCTGATAGCAGAATGCAAGCCCATATGGGTTGAATTGTATCCCCTAAAATCTGTATGCTGAAGTCTTAACCCCCCAGGACCTCTAGATGTGACCTTATTTGGAAATAGGGTTCTTGCATATGTCATTACTTTAAGATGAGGTTACTAGGGTGAGCCCTTATCCAGTAAGACCGCTGCCCTTATTTATACAAAGGGGCCATTTGAACACAGACATGCACACAGGGAGAAAACAACATGAATGTGAAGATGGAGATCAGGGTGATGCTTCTACAAGCTAAGGAACACCAGAAATCACTGGCAAAGTGCCAGAGGCCAGAGGTGGGTCAGGGAACCAACCCTGCTGACTTCCTTCGGAACCGGGGGACAGTACATTTCTGTTGTTTAGTCCACCCAGTCTATGTGCCTTTGTCATGGTAGCCCTTGCAAACTAGCACAATGACCAAGGGATGTTCAATAAGAATTGGCTCCTTTGTCCTAACTGGTTTGCTCAGTGGTAGAGCGTTGGCCTGCTGTGTGGAAGTCCCAGGTTCAATTCCCAATCAGAGCACATAGGAGAAGTGACCATCTGCTTCTCTACCCCTCCGCCTCTCATTTCTCCCTCTCTCTCTCTCTCTCTCTTCCCCTCCTGCAGCCGTGACTCTATTGAGGTGAGTTGGCCTGGTGCTGAGGATGGCTCCATGGCGTTTGCCCCAGATGGGCAGAGCATCACCCCCTAGTGGGCTTGCTGGGTAGATCCTGGTCAAAGCCCATGCAGGAGTCTGTCTCTGCCTCCCCTCCTCTCACTGAATTAAAAAAAAAAAAAAGATTTAAAATAAAGGTTCATTTGCTCACCAAGCATTTCCCAAGACCATGCAAGGTATTTGTGAGCTCTGTGAGAGAAGGCGTCACCTCTGGTTTATTCATGCCTGGGTCCCTAACTCAGAGTGCAGGTGCAAGACATATGGCAGGAGAGCAGACACATCAATGACCAAGAGGATGAATTAAAAATTGACACCAGCACTCTAGAAATAAAGTCTGGGGGCAGTCTTTTCCAAGTGTGGTGATGGTGGGAGATGGATGGATGGAAACACCCTTGGAGAGCCGGATCACAGCCATAGATGAGAGAACACCCCTGGAAATAAGTCAGACAAGATGCACAGCTTGTGTTTATGTGATCTTTTCTTTCTTTCTTTCTTTTTGGTATGGGAGATAGAATCTTTTTTGTTTGCGGATTTTATTCTTTATTCCAAACATATCCATAGAGGTAATAGATTCATATTAAAAACCATATTTATATTCAGGTCTTTGTCCCTGCCTGCCTTTGCCTACTTTTCTAACAGCAGTGGGGAATCTGATTGGATCCTCCTCAGGGAAGGGAGGCCAGAAAAGAATCAAGAATCAAAGTATTGGCTTTTGAGTTCTTAGAAACACTTTTGTGAATCTATAACAAAAACTATGGTATTGAAAGCCATGGATTTCAATGGAAAATGTCAAATGTTTGAGCAGGAGAGGGAAAAAAAAATGCCCTTCCTTTTTTGAGAGTCTAGAAGCTGGGTTCACATATGAAGAACGTGGAGAGTCAAGGCAGACAGCAGAAATACGTGTGAAAGCAAAACGTCCAGTTTCCCATGGCGGTGGGCTGGGAAGACAGAGTCAGCAGGAGTCCCGAGGAGGACGCTGGGGTCCTGATCTTCATAGTCAGGTGAAGAGGCAGGAACCACCGAAGCCTTCTGAGGTTGAGTTGCGTCCCAGGGCTCCCGGATTCCCAGATAAGCCTGAAGCTCAGTGTGACCCCCTAGACCATAGAGTGTCAATGGCCGAGGGATGGCCAGACCCGAGTCAGCCACTCAGAGCTCCCCAGGGGGCAGTAAAGGGGACAAGAATCTAAAGAATAATATAAATGAGGAAACAAAACAGAAACAGACTCATCAGTACAGAGAACAGACTGATGGTTGCCAGAGGGGAGGTGGGCTGAGGGGGCTGGGTGAAAAAGGGGAAGGGACTGAGAAGGACAGATTGGTGGTTACAGACTGGATGGCATGTACAGCTAGGAAACAGTCAGTAATAGTGTAATCACTGGGTATGGTGCCAGGTGGGTACTGGAGATATCAGGAGGAACACTGTGTAAAGTATACGACTAACCACTACACAGTACGCCTGAAACTAATACAAACTAATACTTAATGTAGTCTGCAGTTGAAAAATATATTAAAAATTAAAGAAGACTGATACGTGGACCTGACACTAATGCTTTGGGCATTAGTGAAGGGCAGGCTGACCCCTGAGACCTGGCAGGGGTCAGCAGAGGTCAGCCAGGACAGAAGCCTTCTCTGGACTCAGAAGGCACTCAGGAGAGATGGAGGAGCATCCCGAATTACCCAAAACAGCTGATTTAACCACGCCTGCCACCAGAAGTGACTCCCCTGCCTTGACTTGGCCAAGTTGACACCTGTCATGAGCAAAGAGGCTCAGGAGATAAGCGGTGTTGCTTTAAAGAAGAAAGCACGCAGAAACCGGGGTTAGCCGGGACTGTGTCAACTGTGGCCAACTCAGAGATTAAATCGAGCTGCTGACAAGGTACTCATGGAGTCTCTTGAATTTTGAAGCTCCTGTAAAGTAAACAGATTGAGCAAATAAAAATACAGGGCACCCGTACTTTATCTGGCTACTCTAAGCTCTTGGCCATCCCCCCTCCCCCTTGCTGGGTGCTCAAGTGGAAGCAACCTGCTCTTCAAGATAAGGGATTGGGTTTTTTTTTAAGAATTTTAGAGAGCCCCTGCTTTGGGATTTGCAAAGGCATAGCACAGAAGCAGCCCCTGAACCCATCTCCCCCCTCCCCCCATGTAGTGACAGACATTTCAAACTGATTGATGAGCCTCACGCTTCTTTTCAATGCAAACTCAGCAATTACCAAGTGATCCGAGTTGGCATTGGAGTTGGGGAAAATTACCCTCTTTGATTGCATCTGAATTCAGGCTCCAAGAGGAAAAGGGTAACCGGTGAGTGACAGTGCCAAGAACAGAAGCAGTATCCTGCTCCCCAACTGGGTACTTTCCACAGGCGCTGCACCTTGCTGTTCCCCTGCAGCTATAGCTCCTTTGTGACCAGCATCATGTCCTGTGTGTGCAGGAAAGACTGCCAAAATTTCACGCATCTGGGCCAGTCACAGGACGGACAGGTTGCTGCTGCCATGCTGGTTGAAATTCAGGGGTGACAGCAAATGTGTTCCGAAGCCACAGTCCTGGGTTCAAATCCTTTTCCCTGTACCTCCTGACTGCGTGATCTCGGGCCAGCTACTTTCTCTCTTGGAGCCTCAGTTTCTGCATCTGCAAAATGGGGAGAGTCAGTATATGCCTTGCTGGATTGTGGTGAGGATTAAATGAGATGATTTATGGAAAGTACAGCTTCTGGTACATATTAGATGCTCACAAAATGGTAGTTGGTACCATTCAAGAAGCTGCAGGGCCTGACCAGGCGGTGGCGCAGTGGATAGAGTGTTGGACTGGGATGCGGAGGACCCAGGTTCGAGACCCTGAGGTCGCCAGCTTGAGTGCGGGATCATCGGGTTTGAGCAAGGCTCACCAGCTTGGACCCAAGGTTGCTGGCTTGAGCAAGGGGTTACTCCATCTGCAGAAGGACCACGGTCAAGGCACATATGAGAAAGCAATCAATGAACAACTAAAGTGTCACAATGAAAAACTGATGATTGATGCTTCTCATCTCTCTCCATTCCTGTCTGTCTGTTCCTATCTATCCCTCTCTCTGACTCTCTCTCTGTCTCTGCAGAAAAAAAAAAAAAAAAAAAAAAAAAAAAAAACCTGCAGGACAATTCTGGTGCCACTAAAATCCTTCCCTCCACCTGCTGGGTTTTTTTTTTCTTTGCATACAGCTGTCCAAAAAGAGCATTGTATTCTGAGCTTTGTTAAGGAGTCATTTACGCCTAAGAGCAAACAAGGAAAAAAATATTATAATTGGAAGGTCAGTGAGTATTGGAGGGGACCTGGAATCAAACCCCATTTGTCCTCTTTCACTCTGAGATGTTCTGCCAATAATTTTGTCTATCCAAGCCTCCATTTTCTCTTTTGCACCGTGGGTATAAGGGTAGGTGCTCCTAGGAGCTCGGGTATGGCAGGGGAGAGGGCGGGTGTGCCAGTGCCGGCTCTGCTGGGCACTGTGAGCTGCGATTTCACTTGGCTCTGCTCGTTTGCCAACAGTGCTCTGCCCTGGCACCTAGCCCACGGCAGGCAGGTTCTCTGGACAAGAGGAAATAAAGTTTGACTCAGGCTTTCATTAATGCTCCACTGCAGCTGGCCAGGCCTCCCTCCGCTGGGGTTCGAGATGGGGCTGAGCGTAGCAGGGCACTGGGGGCCGCAGGGGAGCCAGCTCTGCCAGGTAGTGGGCAGGAGCCTCTAAGTCTCACATCACTGCAGTCAGGGGTGGAATGCGGCCAAGAGGAGACAAACAGGAGAGAATCCAGACGCTGCTTCCACGTCTCACATTTCTGGTCTTTTCCCCCCCATCAGGGGACGAATATCACACAAAGTGAAATCTGCCCTCCACTGCCCTTCAACCTCCAACCACTGAGACACAGAAAGGGTGAGCAACCAGCCCAGGGTCTCCTAACCAAGAGAGGGAGGAGCCTGGGCTTAAATCCAGATTTCTGAACCCAAGCTGTTAACCAGCTATCTCCCCTCTATGAGAAATTGAGAGGTATTCCCAGAGAAAAAAGAGAAAAACAAATATCAATTGGACACATACAGGCCCCTGGCCAGTTGGCTCAATGGTAGAGCATCAGCCCAGCATGTGAAAGTCTCAGGTTTGATTCCTGGTCAGGGCACACAGGAGAAGCAACCATCTACTTCTCCACCCCTCACCCTCCTCTCTCTTTCTCTCTCTCTCTCTCTCTCTGTCTCTCCCTCTCCCTCTCCTACACCATGGCTCTCAATTGGTTGAACAAGTTGGCCCTGGGCGCTGAGCTCAGCTCCATGGCCTCCACCTCAGGTGCTATGAAGAGCTTGGTTACTGAGCAACAGAGCAGCAGCCCCAGATGGGCAGAGCATTGCCCCATAGGGGGCTTGTCAGGTGGATCTGGTTGGGGTGCATGCAGGAGCCTGTCTCTGCCTTCCTGCCTCTCATTTAATTTAAAAAAAATTGGGCACATACAATGGGTCTGGCAATGTATTGGCCCGGTAGAGATATTTTTGTTGTTGTTGTTAGTTTTTTAACTTCTGACACCAGCTGATTCTCTAATTCCTCAAAACTAACCGGAGGTCCTACAGTTAGTTCAATTCACTTCTGACTCTAACTTTCCCACAGGTTTAAGGGTTCAATTTCTTAAGACTGCTGTCACATCAGGTGCCCATTGCAAGTATTGGGTCCCCAGGTTACACACACTTGGCTGTAAATCTTGTTGGGACAATTGTATAGCCTACCTCCAAGGTTTGATAATTCATTAGAATGACTCAGAGAACTGAGGAATGGTTCTTACCTACTAATACTGGTTTATATAAAAGACACATCTCAAGAATGGCCAAATAAAAGGGATGATGCACACGGCAAAGTATGTGGGAAGGGGCGGAGATTCCATGCCCTCTCCAGGCGCACCTACCTCCCAGCATATCCATGCACTCACCACCCCAGAGCCCCATCATTTAAGGGTTCTGTGGAGAGTTCATTATGTAGGCATAATTGATTATATAATCGGCCAAGGGGTGATTTTCCAGCCCTGTTCCCTCCACCCCCTGGAGCTGAGAGGTGAGGCTGAAAGTTCCAAGCTTCTAATCAAGGCTTGGTCTTTCTGTCGACCCACCCCCATCCTGAAGCTCTCTACAGACCCATTAGGACTCGCCTTATTGGAACAAAAGGTGCTCCTATCATGCTTACCACTCAGGAAACTCCAGGGTTTTCGAAGCCTGTTCAGGGAACCAGGCAGAAAGGCCGTATAGCTGTCTAGGATACCACAGCCCCTTGTCAGGTTAATTTCAGCACTAGCCCCCTGGTAGTTTGAACTCTTATTTATCTCACTGGAGTGTCCTAAAGGATTTTATGAACATAAAGTACTTAGAACAGTGCTTAGCACAGAGAAAGAGCTCCGTATTTCTTTCTGTCATTATTATTATTGTTTGTTGTTATCATTATTATTAACCAAGATAAAATTGCTACAAAGTGGCAGAGTTACATTTAAATCCAAGTCTGTAAAAATTTCCCCCCACACCCATGTGTTTGCTTCCAGGTCACTAATTCCCAGACATTTGTCAATCAGAGTATAAATGGAATAATAATAAATAACAAAATTAAGATATATGGATGGGCTGACGTAATGTATTCATTTTCTTTTTTCTTTTTTGCCAAATAAGACATTTTATAAAAATGACTACCACCATTTCATCAAGCAAGGACATTTTAACACCTGAAAGAGGGGGGGAAATAAAAGACAAAACAAACAAGCCCAGGAGCACAGCCTAGAGGAGAGCCCTTTAAATTAAATAAATGTGGCTTTCTGAGGGCTTTCTCAACGTGATTCTTCTCATTTTCCCCCTAGACCAGTGGAAACCTCATCAGAAGTCAGCCCAGGTTTCCAGGCCAGTGTTTTGAAAGTGCTGCCTCCCCCACCCCCGCGTGAAGGCTTTTAGGGGCTATTGCAAAGAGGCGTGGGTTGTTAGAGGACATTTCTGAAATATTGTGTTTTCAGAAAAGAGTCAGCAATAAATAGCTGGAGAAAAATAAATTATATATATATAACTTTTTTTCTTCTCTAGGTAGTTGCACAAATTCAGCAAACCTAAAAGACGGTTTCTTATAACAGTAACGTATTAATAGACTCAGAGTGGCTTATAGAACAATTTTTAGGAGTTGCATTAAGAAGCTGGGAAGCTCATGGTATGAATACCAAGCTGGGACTAGGCCCCCGGGACTCAGACACACCTAAGTGAGCACTGATTTCCTTCTGTCTCAGACTTACAGGTAGGGAACGAGCCTTTCTCTGTAGCCAGGACAGGCAGCAAACCTCCAGGCCAAGCCGGCCTCAGAGGAAAGGGTCTGAGGTTGGCGTATGGCTCACAGGTGGCTGGAAGGAGAGCCAGGACCCAGCTGCCAGGGAGAAATGCAGGCAGCCACACACAGCTCATGAAGCTCAGGTTTGCATGATGGGCCAATGGGAATTCGAATCCGATTTCTGCCACCTCTTACCTCTGGGTCTCAGCCTTCACGTCTATAAAATGGGGTGGCAATATTATATGGAATCCTATGAAATGACATTGGAATGGGTCAAAAAACAGCTCACCATAGCAAGCACTAGTGAGGTTATAAAGAAACTGGAACTTACTCACTGCTGGTGGGAATGAAAGTTGGGTGCTTAGGGAAAACAATCCCGCAGGTCCTCAGAAACTTACCATCAGAATCTAGCCAGGAGAAGTAAAAGCACTGCTACACAGATATTCATAGCAACATTACACATACCGGTAATTGTCAAAAATTGGAAACGATTCAACTGTCCATCTCAAGGCAAACAGAGAAACAAGATACAATGTATCCATTCAGTGGACTACTATTCCTGGTAAAAATGAATGAAGTACTGATCTATGCTAAACATGGATGAGTATCAAAAATATTATGCTGAGTGAAAAAATGCAAAAGACCACATATCAGATGATTTCATTTATGTGAAATGTTCAGAGGAGGTGCAACTATAGAGTCAGAAAGCAGACAGCTATGGCTTAGGGCAGGAATGGAGGATTGACTGCAAACAGGCAGTGCTTTTGGGGTGCTGGAACTGTTTTCAAACTGAATTGTGACGATGGTTGCCCAAGTTAATAAACTTACTAAAAGTCATTGAACTGTACCCTTTAAAATGGATGGATTTTATACTATGCAGATTATACCTCAATAAGCCTGTTCTAAGAAGTCAAATAGTGGCTTCAAAATGCCTGAAATGAAAACTGATAAAACTAAAAACTAAAAAGAAAAAATTGACAAATCCAGAATTATAGTCAGAGATTTCATTCCTATCTTAATAAGCAATGAAACAGGAGACATAAAATCAAAAAGGGTATCAATGCCTGAAGAATATAACCAACCAACTTGATCTAATTGGCATTTATAGAACACCTGCCTAACCACAGCAGCAAACATATACCTTTCAAGTGCCAATGAAATACTGTGGCAATATATACCATATTATGGGCCATAAACCAAGTCTCGATAAATATGAAATGATTCAAATTATATGAAGTGTGTTCTCTAATCACAGTGGGATTAAACTAGAAATTCATAACGTACCTGGAAAATTCCCAAATATTTGGAAACTAAAAACACACTTCTAAATAACCAGTGAGGCTGAGAAGAAAGCAGAAGAGAATTAAAATGTGTTGAAACTGAATTTTTTTGAAAGTGCAATATATCATAATTTGGATGCAACTGAAGCAGTACTGAGAGGAAAATTTATAGTAGCAAATGCTTATATCAGAAAAGAAGTCAACCACCACAGTTTCTGCCTTCAGAAACTAGAAAAAGAAGATCAAATTAAACCCAAAAGTAAGCAGAAATGAGGACGTAATAAAGATCAGAGCAGAAATCAATAAAATGGGGGGAAATTCAATAGAATCAATGAAAGTAAAGCATGTTCTTTGTTAAAAATCAATAAAAGTAATAAACTTCTGGACAGAATGATCAGAAAAAAAAAGAGAGAAGACGCAAATTACTAATAGTCCTGCTAGTGCTCGACTTACGACCATGATTAGTTCCAACAGACTGGTCGTAACACGATTTGTTCGTAAGTTGAGTAGGCTATATGTACAGTACTGTGAAATGATGTTATAAAAATCTTTAAGTCATATTTTATCATAATTTTCTTTCATTGTTATAGATCATAATTTTTTTGTTCATTTTATGCCATTTGTATCATCTCCACACCATTTTGTTTATTTTTACATTCATCAGGTTTAAGTAAAACACTGCATTACCAGTACAACTGGTTTAATATTTGCAAAACATACAAAATTACAAAATACAGGTGTAAAAAATACCATAGGAAACATTTTCCCAATTGCAAAACATATCAAAATATAGAAATATGAACAAAACATTTTATTGGCCGCTGGTGCTTGGCTGCAGATCATTGATGTCATCATCTGAGGCAGCAGAGTTGGTTTTTACATAAACATGTGCGATCACATTCACTTTCTTTCCTCCTTCATACTTGTTCATTGATTGCTTTCTCATATGTGCCTTGACCAGGGGGTTACAGCAGAGCGAGTGGCCCCTTGCTCAAGCCAGTGACCTTGGGCTCAAACCAGCGACCATGAGGTCATGTCTATGATCCCATGCTCAAGCCAGCGCCCCTGCACTCAAGCTGGTGAACCCATGCTCAACTCAGATGAGCCCACGCTCATTTTTTGTGTGGAGATCGATGGCCTTTCTCTCCTTCTTGGCAGGCTGAGGCATAGACAAAGACAATTTCCTCTTGGTAGACATCTTGGGAGGGGTTTGATGAAAAATATCCAAGACACAAAACACAAATTGCTGTACCGAGTCTGGGATAACAGTTGAAATGGTGCACACGGAGATGGTAGTGCTGCCAGAAGCTGGTCCGCACTGTCGTACACCAGCTGGGCAATGCTTCCGCTGCCAGATGCGGAGCAGTCATGGCTAACGATTATGGTCGTAATGTCAAATGGTCGTAAGTTGCATAGGTCGTAAGTCGATCAATATCTGTATCACAAATGAGAGATAGCATTGTTATAGACATTAAAAATAGTATATATATTAGAATGCTAATTGAGCAATATTATGAACAATGTTATACTAATAAATTCAATAACTTAGGTAATATAGACAAATTCCTTTGGAAAGGCCACTACCAAAGCTCATTCAAGAATAAATAGATTTCCTGAATATCCCTGTGTGTATTAAAAAACTTGAATTTGTCCTGTATTTGAAAGCTTTCCAAAAACAAAAAGTCCAGGTCCAGACGACTTCACTGGTGAATTCCACTGAACATTTATAGAAAAAAAAAATAGTACAATTAAACACAAAATATTTTTTACAAAAATGGGCACTTCCCAATTCACTCAATGAGGCCAGCATTACCTTGATACCAGACTCAGACATAGACATTACAGAAACTTCAGATCATATTTTTTATAACATAAACACAATTTTTAAACAAAGTTTTAGCAAATCAGATCCTACAATCTATAAAAGGATACTACATCGTGACGAAGTGTGGCATATGCCAGAAATGCAGGCTTCATTTAAAATTTGAAAGTTAATAAATTCACTATATCAAGAGACTAAAGAAGGAAAATTAAATGGTATTTTCTATAGATGCAAAAAAAAACCCTTGACAAAATTTAACATTCATTCTTTATAAATATTCTCGTTAAATTGGGAATAGAAAAAAATATTTTGATATGATAAATGGCATCCACACAAAAAAATCTCATAGCTAATATCCTTATTGATGATGGACAGATGATTTCCCTGAGATGAGATATGAAGCTAGGGTAGACATTCTCATCATGTTCATTCAGTGTTGTACTTGATTTTCTAGTCAGGGTAAGGAAGCAAAAAAGAAAAAAAAATTAAAGACATACAGATTGGAAAGGAAGAAGTGAACCTAACATTATTTGCAGAAGGCATGATCATCTTTATAGAAAATCCTGAGGATTTTACAAAGAAAGAAGCATAAGGAATCTACAAAGGACCTACCAGTTGTAGTAAGTGACTTTACCAAGGTCAAAATGCAAAAAAGGAATTGTATTTCTATAAACTAGTAGCAACCCTTTGGAAGTTAAAGTTAATACTACCACTAAAGCCTGAAGAATAGTAGTTACTTGGTGACAATCTGGCAAAAGACATTCAAGACCGATACTCAGAGCTATAAAATATTGTTGAAAGAAATTTTAAAAAGGCATAAATAAATAGGAAGATATATGGGTCAGAACATTTAATATTGCTAAGATGTCATTGCTGCCCACCTCGATCAACAGATTCAAGGCAATCCCACTCAAAATCTTCGCAGATGTTTTTTTGCAAGCATTTACGAGAAGATTATATACTTCATATGGAAAGACAAAGAACCTAGACAAGCTAAGATCATTTTGAAAAAGAACAAAGTTGAGGGTCCTACGCTGCCTGATTTTAAAATGTGTTATATGGCCATAGTAATCAAGACAGTACCAGTGTGGTATTGGCATAAAGATTGACATATAGATCAATGGAATAGAATAGAGAGTTGAGAAATAGACCCATGTGTATATGGGCAATTGATTTTCAATAAAGCTGCCAAGGCCATTCAATGGGAAAAGGACAATCATTTCATTTAATGGTGCTGAGACAATTGGCTAGCTTTTTGAAAAAAAAAAAAGAAAGAAAGAAAGAAAGAAAGAAAGAAAGAAAGAAAGAAAGAAAGAAAGAAAGAAAGGAAAATGAGCCTACACTCTTACCTCAAACCATATATAAATATTACTAAAAATCATAGACCTAAATATAGGAGTGAAAATTATAAAACTTCCAAGAAACAATCTCTGTGGCCTTGGGTTTGGCAAAGGTTTTTTTGTTTGTTTGTTTTTTAAAATATGTCACAAAAGCACAAGCTATGAAAGAAAATGCCAATTAGCTGGATGAGATCAATATTTAAATATTTTTCTTTGTAAGATACACTTATGAAAATGAAAAAGCAAACCACAGATCAAGAGAAAATATTAATAGAACACATATTCAATGAATGTTTTGTCTCTCTATATATAGAACTCTTACTACTCAATAATTAAAAATTACCCCCCAAAATGAGTAAAAGATTTGAACATACACCTTCTTGAAATAAGATATATGGATGACAAGTAAGCACATAAAAAGATGCTCAACTTCATTGGTTATTAAGAAAATGAAAAATAAACCACAATGACATATCCTTAGACACCCACTGGGATGGCTTAACTTAGAAAACTGGATCATACCAGGTGTTGATAAGGCTATGAAGTGTCAAGGCCACTACTGTACTCGTGGAAATGTAAAATATTACCACCACTCTGGGAAACCATTGAGTAGTTAAAGATACACCCATCATGTGATACAGACATTTCATTTCTAGCTGCTTACCTGAGAAAAATGAAGACCTATGCTCTCACAATGACTTGTACACAAATCCTTGTAGCCATTTTATTCATAGTCACCAAAAGGTGGAAACAATCTGAATGCCAACCAACAGGTGAGTGGGAAGACAAATGTGATACATCCATACACTGGGACACCTCTGAGATGTTGAGCCGTCTGATCGTCTAGTGTTTTTCAGCATGTTTCCTTACAGCACCAGACTCTAGGGGAAGTCAGCCAAATAGCAGAGAGTTTAAAATAAAACACTCTAAGGATGTATCCTAATTTCTTTATAGACCCACCCTGGCTTTTATACCTTCCACGCCCAGAGCCCATATCTCCGCCCTGATTAAAAGATCTAGTCTCATTTCCATAAAGTGATGTCATTTTGTTTTAATATAATATTCTAGTCCACAAGAATATAAGTAAGCATGATTACATCTTTATACCTTTGCAAAATGAAAAACAGCACTCTTTTCCAAACCACACACAAGAATTTTGGCTTGGGAAATATGGCCATCAAGCCCTGACCAGGTAGCTCAGTTGGTTTGAGCCTTGACCCCACATGCCAAGCTTGCAGGTTTGATCCCTGGTCAGGGCACACACAAGAATCAACCAGTGAACGCATGGATAAGTGGAACAATGGGTCAGTGGGTTTTTTCCTCTCTCTCCCTTCCTCTCCCTCTCTAAAATCAATAAATGGATTAAAAAAATTATTTTTTTTTCTTATTTTGTGTGTGTATGTGTGTATTTTTCCAAAGTTAGAAGCGGGGAGCAGTCAGACAGACTCCCGCACGCACCCAACTGAGATCCACCCGGCATGCCCACCAGGGGGTGCTGCTCTGTCCATCTGGGGTGTTGCTCCTTTGCAACCAGAAGCATTCTAGCTCCTGAGACAGAGGCCATGAAGCTGTCCTCAGCGCCTAGGCCAACTTTACTCCAATGGAGCCTTGGCTGAGGGAGGGGAAGAGAGAGACAGAGAGGAAGGAGAGGGGGAGGGGTGGAGAAGCCGATGGCGCTTCTCCTGTGAGCCCTGGCCGGGAATCGAACCCGGGACTTCCACACACCAGGCCGATGCTCTACCGCTAAGCCAACTGGCCAGGGCTGGATACAAATTTTTAAAAAACAATATGGTCATCAAGCTTGGTTTGGAGTCCTATCCCACTTTCTCTTGGTGTGTTTTCTTTCATTTCAGAATTCCCTGAGTCATGATGCTGTCCCCTCCCTTTATATCTGCTGGGAAGAGGTAGCACATTATTATTTTATACAATAATATGGATTCAAAACCTGGATCTTTCACTCACTAGCTTTGTGAGTTTGAGAAGATTACCTAACTTCTCTGTGCCTCAGTTTTCTCTCTTGGAAAATGGCAATAACCAGAGTGCTACCTCTTGACCTTGTGGAGAGTATATCAGGTTCTTAGCATGGGGCCCATAAAAAGTGGTTACTAAATACTTGCTCTTTTTAGTACATGAAACCAATTTCAGGCCAGGTTCAGAAGGTATGACTCACCTTGTCACACTGTCTTATAAAGATCAGTCTCAAGAGATCGTTTCCCAGGGCGGGGGGTGGGGGGAGGTAGTACATTTTAATGTGGTCTTGTTCTAACTGGGATTTCAGACCTGATCAAATTGTGCTGGGTGAGGAGGGGCTAGGGGCAGACATTACTGTCTCGGACCAAATTGTGTCCTGGTCACAATGAGACCAGAACCACATGAGAAGCTCATTGGCATCGGCGTCGCCAAGGGACGGGCCTGCGAATTGCACTTTAACAAACCCACTGGACACTTCTAGATTCCAGGAAGGTTTTAGCATCCCTGCCTTGGACATGCATCTAGAAATATAAATTTTTTTCTCACTCGCTCTTGCTATTACATTTTAATTAAAAAAAAATTTTGTCTTTTATTTGTTTTCTTTTTGGACGGGGAGGGGAGATCGATGCTAAAAAAAAATACCTGGAAATTCCTTTTTTTTCTTATTTTGTTCTTCTCAAGACTTGCGTAGATGCATTTTTTAAAAAAATAATTTTTATACCTCTGCAGTAATGTATATAAAGAATTTTGGATCCTGCATTCAATTAACATTAAACCATATGTATTGTTCCATCTTGCTACATTTGTTTCTCTCACGCCTTCCCACGTGCACCCCTTGCCCCTCTGGCCAGTTAATCAGACCAGATAGGAAGGTGCCTGTGCCCACCCTCCTGTCATTTTATTTAAATATATAATTACATACATGAATTGGATTATGGCAGCTTGGTCTATCTTTGGTTTCTCTTGCTGTATGGATTTTATAAGTATGCTGAAATTTTTTTCCCCCTAAAAAACTAAATGAATAAAGAAACAAAACTTTAAAGGATATAGTTAGGCTGTGCCAAGTCTTAAAGCTTCACATAAGATCTCTATAGTAGAGGAGGTTGATTTACATTAATGAGAATCATATTTACTCTGTTAGTCTCCCCTGCAGCTTATTGGGTGAACTTAGGTCTCCTTAGTTCATTACCACAATTAGTGCCTGTCAATACCAGGAAGCGGGCCTGAGACGCAAGTACCCGGGAGTCTCATCTTCTCTAGGGCAGAGCAGCTCTGGCCTTGGAGGCGCAGGGCTTGGGGTTTGATCCTATAAGCCAGTGGTCCCCAATCTTTTTTGGGCCACAGACCGGTTTAATGTCAGAAAATATTTTCACGGACCGGCCTTTAGGGTGGGACGGATAAATGCACAAAATAAAATTATGCGATCGGCGTAATAACTGTGGTATTTTTAAATATAATTGTTCAACTTACGAGAGAAGCTTGGTCAAGAGTGAGTCTTAGATGGATGTAACAAAGGGAATCTGGTCATTTTTTAAAAATAAAACATTGTTCAGACTTAAATATAAATAAAACGGAAATAATGTAAGTTATTTATTCTTTCTCTGAGGCCCATGGACCAGTACCAGTCTGCGGCCCGGGGATTGGGGACCACTGCTATAAGGTATTGCAACTTGGGCTTCTCCCTGGGCCTCAATTGTCCCATCTGTAAAAGATAGCTTTTAGGCTAAAGTCATGTTTCTCTCAGGGTGCCCTGCAGACCAGCTGTTTCAGGATCACTTATAGAGCAGTTAAAATGCAGATCCCCTTGCCTCACCCTAGGTCTCTCGAACCCCACCCCACCCCACCCCATGCTGGGTGGGGCCCAGGGGCTTGCAGGTTTACCAAGTCCCATAGATGGAGCTCACGGAATACTAAAGGTTGGAAACCACAGATCTGCGGTTAAACATCCTGTATAGTTAATTTCCAAAGTCGTCTTTGTTCTTTCTTGGGGAGGAAGGCATTAGCCTTGCTAATGTGATAGCCAATGTGATAGTCCTTGCCTGCACTTGCAGGAGCTACACCAGGCTGCAGGGAGGGGGCTCGCCGACACCTGGCTACCTACTTCACTGCTGTGCAGCCTTCCACAGCTCATAGACAGAAGCCAGAGTGGCCACGGCTGGTCTGTCCCATAATAACTGACCTCAGGAGGCCACTCCAGTACTAGCTGGGCCTCTGATCTACAAAGAGAAGTCTGGGATCTGTCCAGTCTTCTTTGGTGGTGCCTGTGGGGACTTGCCTTGCTGCCCAGAGCCTGAGATTAAGGCTGAAGTCCCTAGTGCCCAGCACTTGTCAGGGGCACAGTACATGCCTGATGAATGGGTGGAGTTATGAAAGCAGTACGCTGGGGGCTCATACGAGGAGTGTGAGAGAGGATCCTACATGCAAAGCAGATAGTGGTGGACAGGAAATATTTGTTGGGCAAATGAGTGTCACTCAGTGAAATTCAGATACTGGTGCATAGTAGGTATTTATAGGCTATTGTGGTAGGTGCACATGGTGGCCTCCCCTTCCCCATATCCATTCATCTCTTCATATTTCCTTGTGCTGGCCCCCAGCTATTAGCATGGGCATCTCTTTGCCGGAGGGCTTTCTCTACTGTACAAGCTGAGCAGGTCAGGAGTCCTGGGGAATTCTCATGACCCCAGCAGTCCTGGAGACAGGACTGATGAAGTTGGCATTTAAAAACCTCATCTCCCTCGTGGCTCAGGAAGATAACTTCAAGAGGCAGGTCTCCCTCCCCGGGCCCCAGTGCGATAGAGCCCCAGTAGCCCACAGTGGTCATTTGCTTGATACCACACACTTTGGGGGGTTCCTTTCTCTCCTCTCTCTCCCTTCTCTACTCCACTACTGATATTTCCCAGGATCACGTCCCAAATCAACTACTTCCATTCGGATCCTTGCCTCCGTGACCACTTCTGAGGGACCTCGTGGTAAGACAGTTGTTGGATGGATGAATGATTAAACATTTAGTAAATCAAAGTAGAGTCCTAAAGTGCTATATACTTAAAACACAGTAAGCCTTTATAAGAGGCTGCTGAGTGAATAGCATTTAGTAAATGGGCACCAGGGTAGACCCCAAACACATCTAGTACTTACATTTATGGTACAAAAATGTTTTTGGAAAGAGTGGATGGATGGATGGATGGATGGATGGATGGATGATCATTGAATAGAGTCAAGAGCTAGAAATCTATGTCCTGGTACTCTAGTCAGTGTTTCATAAATGCTTTTCCTGTGGGTGGGAGGAAAAAGGAAGGCAAGGAGGCGTGGAGCCTGAAGTGGCCAGGCACTGAGCAATCATGATGGGGCCCCCGTGTTCTGGTCCTTACTTACTCATCAGCTTCAACCTGCACCTTCTTCATAACACTCCTTACCAGCCTCCTTTCAGCTCTGGGTCTCTGCAAATGCTGTTTCCTTAGCCAGGGATCATCTCTTATTAATGATCTGCCTACTTAACTCCTGGGATTCTTAATGTCTCAACTAAGAATTTGCTTCCTCGGGGAAGCCTCCCAGACTCAACGTTACATGCATAAATAACAAAAATAGCTCTCATCTCCTATCACCTGGCATTTCTTGCTTAGGTAATTAGTTATTTAATGACTAATTCAGCCCCAGTGGAATGGAAACTCTCATCCGTATTCCCAGTGCTCATCTTAGGACCTGGCACATAGTAAGTGCTCAATAAATGTTTAATGAACAACACAGGCATGGCACCTGGCCCAGCCGTAAACTTAAAACCAAGGCTTTCTTGGGCAGAGTTAGGGTTCCAGGAGATATCACCTCTCCACCCACACTATTCCCAGCCCCATAACACCCCAAACCAGCCAAATGGCAAAATGTACCCAAAATCTGGGAAAAGCCTTCGACAAGGCATCTTAGAATAGTAACAGCTTCTGTCCCAGCCAGCACTGTCACAGGCAGCTTAATTATGGTAATTAGGACCAACATTAAAACATGATTATAACATAAAATTGGAATTAGCCGTAGAACACATCCAAATTTTTCGGTATGCTTATTGATTTTCCTCCCCTGTTCATCAGAGGGCTACAGTAAATTCACATAGATCTTGTGTAATTAACTCTGAACCTGTAAATGCTAGTGAAAATTCTAATTAGCATCTGCCTTTTGTTAAGGATAGTGACGTGGGGGTGTATGTTTTCACGGGGAACATAATCAGGCATTCATATTTCTTTTCTGGATCTTAGGTGGGGCAGGACAGTCTGTTCTCATTTCTTTTAAAGAACTGTTTCCAAAAAAAAGATGCAAGTCGTGGAAACATCTAAGAAATGCCTAAACAAGAAGTGGCGAGTTTGAAGAAAAATAGCCAATGAAAGTTGATCATTAGAGGTGTGTAGACAAAGCAATTCATTGAATGGAATTATTCTCTTTGGAGGTGGGGGTTGTATTTTTTTTTCTAAAGTGAGAAGCGGGGAGGCAGAGAAGACAGACTCCTGCATGTGCCGGACTGAGATCCACCTGGCATGCCCACCAGGGGGCGATGCTCTGCCCATCTGAGCCATTGCCCCAGTGCAACTGGAGCCATTCTAGCACCTGAGGTGGAGGCCATGGAGCCATCCTCAGCGCCCGGGGCAACTTTGCTCCAATGGAGCCTTGTCTGCAGGAAGGGAAGAGAGAGATAGAGAGAGAGGGGAGAGGGAGGGATGGAGAAGCAGATGGGTGCTTCTCCTGTGTGCCCTGGCCAGGAATTAAACCCGGAACTTCCACACACCAGGCCAATGCTCTACCACTGAGCCAACTGGCCAGGGCCGAATTATTTTCTTTTCTGCCTGGTGGAGTGGCTTTGAAAATAGGCAGCCCTTATGTTCATATTTTACCTCTGCTGTTTACTGACTGTGTGATCTTGGACAAGTTGGGGTATGTTTTTTTTTTTACTCTCTGAGCCTCAGTTTCCTCATCTGTGAAATGGGGATAATGGTAGAGCCTGCCTGATGGGGTAATTGGAATTAAGGAGATATCAGATTTTTCAACATGAAGTAATACTTTAATAATTAGAATTTGCTAGCATCTTCATCATCATCATCATCATCATCACCATTATCATCATCATCATTACCACCATGACCACCGTCATTGTCATGATCATCATCATCATCATCATCATCACCACCATCACCTTTCTCGTTCTTCACATCATCATTTTTACTTTTATCCAGTGAAGAGAAGGCTTTTGGGATGCCTTCTGTGGTTCTGGTGGATCGGAAGTGTAGTGGAAATGTCATAACTTTGGATTCAGAGAGTCATTCTATTCCTCTCCATTTGTTTCCTCATCTGTAATAGGAACACAATGTTCAAGGGTCTTGGAGATGTGGTGAGGGATATGGATCATGCCTACCAAGGAGCTAGCCATTTAAGCCATGTTGATTCTCCATCTCCAATATTCAGTCTCATTCCCTCAACTGCTACTGGTGGTATATATAGACTATAATATAAAGAATCTCTAGGTTTCTAATCACCAGGCTTCACCCAAAGGCTTTTTTGTGCTTCTGCCTACTAGGCCATGTCCTGCTGTCATCACATTAATTGCTGGGAAGTGTTTCTGTCATCTGTCTGTGCAGAGCTCATTAACTATCTCGTGTGCTCCCCTGCATATCCCAGCATCCCTTGCAGTTAGAGTGAAGCTGTGTGACTCCTCCTAAACAAAAAGATGTGAACTGAAATATGTCACTCCCGTTTGCCGGGAAACTACATGTGGAGATAGCAAAACTGCAAGATTGAAGTGACTGCAATCATCAAGTCCTGAAGGGAGGACAGCTATCCTGGAGAGCAGCTGGATCCCCACAGGATTTTTGTGAATGAAAAATAACCAGTTGTTTCATTAAAGCCACTGAAGTTTTAAAGTTTCTTTGTTAGAGCAGCATAACCAAGCCTAGACTGATTAATACAGCGATTGGTGTCTGTGATCAAGTCTACTTTTTTGTTTGTTCCTCTTGCTCAGAGTCCACTAATGGCTCCTTTGCTTTTGGCAACTCCCAGACTGATGGACCTTCTTCCCAGAGGCAGGTTAAGGTTGGTTGAGGCCCCGGGTGCAGAAGAAAATATTGGGCCCCTTACATTAGAAGAGTGTAAAGTTGAGGTTTTGCGGGGTCCTTCAGAAATCGGGGCCCAGGGCGTGCACCCAGTGCGCCTGCCCTTAAATCTGTGCTTCTTCCAGAACAGAGTTTGGGTGGACTGCAGGAAAACTGGGACTCCTGAGTCCATAGATTTGCCTCCAGTGCTCGTGCCCCTCTATGCAACCTGCTGCTTGTCCCTCACTGTTCCCATGGCTCAGATGGCTAGAAGGAAGAAACATGAAAACCCCCCAAAACACTGGGGTCCTTGCATGACTCATTCACAGCCGGGAGGCAAGGAATCTCAGCCAGATTGGGGGATGGGTAGGAAAGATGGGGGGTTGCAGACTCATACTTAAACTTCAACTAGAAAAAATGTTAGCAGGTGGCCTGGCAGAGAGGTAGAAGAAAGAAGGGTAGCCCAGGCGGCAGAAGCAGCGTGAGCAAGTGCATGCCGGCGTGAGACATCGAGAGTGCAAGGGAACAAGGAACGGGAGAGGAATCCAGATAGCAGGGACTTACAGCTGTGCAGAGACCTTTGGCCTTCCGATTACAGGCACTGGGGAGCTACGGGAGGCTATCTGTTAAGAGGCAGCCTTTATCCTGTGCACCAGAATTCACGGTGAGATGCTGCTGCTTTTGAGTGCAGGGAGGTGGGGCATCCAGAGAAGAAAAAGCCGTTGTTTGGCAATTTCCCCCCAAGCAATTTTATTCCATTCCCTTCCATCACGTAGAAACCTAAAGTTAACGGGAGAACATCACCGCCATGGTAACAGTAGGAGAAACAAACAATGTACACGCCGTATAAAATTGTCCATAAAGGCTGTTTATTTTTCATACCATTATTCTAATAGATGGGGATGGCAGTGATGGGATGGAGAACAGCAGGCTTTAACAGTGCCACTAACGTCGCCTTTTCTCAAAACGACTTGAGATGCTCACAGACATTCAGACACCGGCACTTAGATCATGTCTCTGGCTAGGAAGTCCCACTGGTTTAGAATCTCGCTGCTGGGAAGCATTACCTGCTCCTGATCGGAAAAGCAGTGTTGCCCAGTGGTTATAAACTTCAGCTGGCAGTCAGACAACCCTGGGTTTGAGTGCCAGTTCTGTCACACTTACTAATGGGTGACAGTTGGCAAATTTCGTCACCCCTCTGAGCCTCTGTTTAATGCTTCATTCATTCATTTATTCATTCATTCGTTCGTTCATTCAATATTAAACAAAGCAGCATTGAAAACCTCCCATGTGCTTTGTGCTGGAAAAGGTCCTTGCATTCATAAAGCTTAGAATCTAGTGGGAGAACACAGATAATACAGTCTAGCTGCAAACACATACGTAAATAAAAAAGATAATTTTAGATAGTGACACTTGCTGACCACAGAAGGATGAACAAAGGGTGTATCTCTCAGGAGGAGAGCAAGAGCGAAGGCCTGAGAGGCAGACTGAGTTTGGAATGTTTGCAGCTGGCACTTCACAAGGGCGAACACAGAGATGTTCAGAGAAGAAGAAGGGGCCAGATCCGCAGGGCCCTACGGGCTAGGGTAGAAGCTTAGGTTATAATAATACAACCTCCACGGGTGGTTTGTGAGGATGAAATGAGACATCAAGTGGCAAACTCTAAGCAGCTGCTTAAGAATACCAACTTTATTGTCACCGGGATGACTGTAGAACCTGTCATCGCTTGGGTGTAGAAGCTGATGCCACAGAATGCTCAAATTTCAAAATAAGAGATCATTTTTCTAATGATAGTCCTTTGTCATAAGGGTGAATTAAAAATCCAAGAGGGCACGGGGACATACAGACATTACACAGGGGTTAGTGGGGACGACTCTGGGCTCTCCTACTTCTACCCACTGTCCCTTGGGCTCCTGAAATCAAGTCCATCCAGGAGGTCTGAGGATAATTGCTTGGCTCCCATTCCTGCTGATACTGGGTGAGGCTTCCTCCTCTGGAACAGTGTGGGGTAATGGATAAACACGGCCCCCCTGAGCCTCAGAGGGACCTCAGGCCTTAGTCCTCCTCTTCCTGCCCAATTCTGTCCTCCTGGGGACAATGGCTGTCCTCTTGGCACTGGGGAGCTGGGAGGAAGGCCAGGATATCAGTCAGCAGGGACCTGACACGGCCTGGCCTTTTCAGTATTCCATACTGAAGAGACTGATGAGGTCCGAGAGGGAGGCGAAGGGGAGAGGATGTTTCTGCAATTGAACAGGACAGCGCTGCCTCATTTAATTTCGAGTGAGGCGTCACATGAAAAATGGGTTAGATTGGCCAAGTCCCTGATGGGCTCGGGAGTTTTCCTTATTCTGTCTCCTAAACCTCAGCTGGACTTTCTTCTGGGTCTAGACATAAATATATACATATAATAAGCCCAACCAGATCTGTATAATACAGTCCACTGGCTTCTGTTTATTGAGCACCTACTACAGGATGGAGATTTACTTCTGCATGGTAAGTGCATCTTCTCTCTCTCCATTCCAGGAACCCTAGGGAGTAGTTACTAATGCCCCTTTCTTCATGCAGACTGGGAAACTGGGGTTTAAAGGTGATACGTCTAGGAGGGAGTTCTGATTTAAACTCGGGCATGTCTGACTCCAAAGAAACCAGCTGATTCCAAAGGTCACGGGCACTCAGGAGAGTCTAACAATAGCCCATGGGTGTGTGCTCCTTTGCAGGCATCGGCTCTCCTCTGTGGACTGAAAAGTGTGTATGCCACCATTCATAATGCCAACCGCGTATATAAATATACCCAGTATCTTTAATTGATATTTTTTGGTCATTTTTGAGACCCAAAGACACAAACCCAGGAAAATCTCCCAGCTGAGCTTGCAGGCACTTGACCCTGGGGTCCCATCAGATCCCGTGTGCCCGTCCCCGCCTTTCGGCCCCCTTGGCGTTTCTGACAGTGTACTGCTCTTCCTTCTCACCTGGCCAGGCAAGCCTCTGCAGAATGCAGATCTGTTGGGCCAGCTCGCTTTGTATTCTGTAAACTTTCAATTTGAAAATAAAGGCATTGTCTCCCTGTCAGATGTTGGCTGTGCTTGGGTATTTCTCAAGAGCCAGGGCAGGTGGTATAGACAGATTGAGCATTTCCAAGGAAACCAAAGAGGCATAATTGCTTCTTTCCAGGTAATATCACCATGCTGGATGGGCGGTGGCTTTGTCGCTTTGTCAAAGTTGATCATTCCCTTGTTAGCATCTGGCCAGAGTGACATGAGGCCTCAGGCTTCCTGCACAGGTCTGCACCGCTCAGGTGTGTCTGCAAGTTCTGAAGACCAGGTTGAAAACAAACAATAAGATGATGGTTAAATGCTCCGCCTGCCCTTCAAAGACCCAGGGTGGATTTCTCCCGGGCTACCCTACTGCTGGGACATTAAAACAAAACAAACTTTCTCCTTCTATTTTGAGATGTCTCCTTTTATATTTCATTTTTATTCCAAGACAAAAGATAGGTTTCTCTCTCTCTCTTTTCCCAGCAATATAAACCTTCCTGGCACCAGCTGTTCCAGGGAGAGAAACACGATGCTGGCTTTGGGTAGGGCGGGAGGATGAATAAAATTGCAGCTTCCAACATTGTACGTTGATGGATAGAGACCGTAATTACCGAGTATGGACTTCCTGGCGAACTCAAAATCAAGTCCTGGTTAATTATGTCCTGTGTAGACAGAGAATGGCATCATGTGACAATGGCTAACATTTATTGCCACAACCCTGTTTCCGCCCCAGAGGCTTGTGCTTGCGGGGCCGTCTGCTGAGCTTGTTCTCCACCCTATTCTCCACCATGGTTTCCTCCATCTCGCCTTTCATGTCTCTAGTTATTTTTATTTTTTAATTTTCATTTGTGTTTAAATGTTTTCTGGTGTGAGAGGCCATCTCTGATCATTCAGAGAAAACTTGCCTCCTTTACTCTGAAATCATCCCTTTTTATCTTCCTCAGAGAACCTAAAGCTCTCTGAAATTCTTATTGATAAAAGGGTGGTTTACATATCTCTCTCCTCTGAAAGTAAGTTCCAGAGAGCAAGGACTTTTCCTTGTTCATCTGTGTGTCTCCAGTGCCTGGAACAGTGCCTGGCACATTACAGGTGCTCAATAAATAGTTGTAAAAGGATGGATGAATGGATGGATTAATGAATAGATGTTTGGATGGATAGACAAACAGACGGATGGAGAGTTTACCGTATGTTCCGTACACTATCCTAAATGCTTATAACAATTGTCTCATTTAATCTAAATGATAGCCCTTTCTTAAAAACAGTTTCAGAGAGGTTAAGTCACTTGTTTAAGGTCACACTGCTGTTAGGGGAGAAAGGATTCAAAATGAAGTCTCTCGGGTTTCAAAGTCCGCCTGCAACCATTCTGCTCTGCTGCTTCCCCAGACATAGACCATTAATCTTGGAAAGGGTTTGGGCACTCGTGTTATCAGACTTCACTAGACTGTCAGGTCTAGAGAGCAAGAGATAGAGCCTGCTGCGTCCCCAGCACCTGGCACGGAATTTGGCAACTAGTAGCCGCTTGGTAAGTAGTAGGCTCTCAAACAATATTTGTAGATGGGTGGCACAGAGGATGACTGGGTAGGTGGGTGGTTGAGTGGATGGATGGATGGATGGATGGATGGATGGATGGATGGATGGATGGGGAAACAGTCCTAGAGAGCCTGGTGACAGCAAGTCAGCAGAGGAGGGACCAGAACTGAGGACTCCTATCCCAGTGTTCTCTCTCTCACAACACCACACTTCTAAAAATGAAATTCAGTGTTTTTCCTCCGGAATGAACTGCGCTAAATGCTAGTTCATCAGCTCATGGGATCCTCTTTATAACCCTATGAAATAAGTGCTATTGTATCCCCTCATGCCACAGGGATATTACCTATTTGTGTCATTCACCCTACATGAGAAGTGATATTTTTGTCCCTGCTCCTCAGAAGAGGAAAATCGGGCTCAGAAAGGTTGAATAACTTGCCCTTTTACCCAGTAGGAAGAGCTTAGGCCGGGATCTTATGCTTTGTCTCCACTGGACCAATTTTAACTGCACAAGAGCTCCTGATCAAGTGGCAACCTATAAAGGAGACAGAGTTGTGGACACACATCACCTTCTCTGCAGAGAAGCTGGGCGTTTCTCCCATGGTGCTGTGGGTAACAGAAGGCCAGCCAGATACCGGAATCCAGGCCAAGGTGCCCTGTGGTAATAGAGAGAGTGCAAGCCTGGACAAAAGGCAAACCAAGTGCCTTTTCCTCTTTGAACCTCAGTTTCTTCATCTGTAATAAGTATCAAAATTGGGATGGGGAAAGATTTTCATCTGCAAGCTGCTCTGGTCCCTTCCAGAATTCTGTTCCTATCATGGGACTTCCTCTTGAAACAAACAAACAAACAAAACAAACTTCTTGGTACTGCTCCTAGAGACTCCCCTTAACATCCCCACCATCACAATTTCAGATTGCCAGGTCTGTCTCCTGTCTCCTCATGACTTTTCTCTGTGCCGTATTTCAGCAGACAGGTAGAAGAAAGTAACCCCTGCCCATGTATTCAGTGGGTTAACAGTGTACGGTGTTACTTCTTCCATGTAAGATACGGGCCTGCAAGCAGTGATCTTCTAGAAGCTCAATGCCCTTAACAAAAGAAGTGACTCTGATGTGGCCTCCTGGTAACAAGGAAGTGCTGAAGCACCAGGGAACAGCCAGCCACCAAATGATAGAATAGGGACAGCCATGAAATCCTGAGGAGCAGTGTGTTGAGGTAAAAATGGGTTTTGGCTTTGGACCCAGACTTGACATTGAACCTGCTTTGGTCCCACCACTACTGGCCAAGTGACCTCAGCCAGTTGTAACCCTCTCCATGGCTCACAGGGACACAACAGCATCTCTTGTCAATATCACTATGACATTGACACGAGCAGCTGTGCACTAAGTGGACAGGGTAGATGCACCGGATAAACAGTCGGTAGATGCACCTGGTGAACAGTCGCTGTTCATGGCTTTTGGGTCTGACTGTGGAGCTGGCCTCCTTGTTATTCTCTCACTCACTTGCTCCCTCTCCCTTTTCCTCCACCTCCCTTGCAATTTACCTTTCATTCAACAAGTATTAGTGAGTGTTATTGTGTACCTACAGCGTATCAGCCATGTGCAGCCCTGCGCGCTGATGAGGAAGGCAATCAAGGCCACTCCATACAGAGCTCCCAGCCTGGTACAACAAAGCAAGGGGGCTGCATTTTCCCCAGAGGAGAGCTAAGCTCTCATGCACCCCTTGCCTCGGCCCCTCCTTCTATAAACCAACTGGCTTTACTGCCAGGAATGGAAACTTCTTAGAGCCAAGGAGTGGGTTTTCTTGGGGGTTCTCTGTTCCCCAGAACCTAGTGCAAACCTGGACCTGGAGTGAGTACCCTGAAAGACAGCACTGAATAAATAGGTGAATGAGGAAGCCTGGGTGGGGGTGGGGAGGTCTTTTGATACCCTGGGCCAGAGTGCTTCCTCTCCTCCCTTGTCCTCCTCCACCCAGTACTCACCTCCTCCACCCATTCTTTATAGGGACTCCCAGCTCCGCCACTCTGCTAGAGACACACTCCTCCTGCTGATGCTGCAACCTTCTTTCCATCTGCTCCCTCGGCCTGCTCAGGCTGCGGTGTAGAGAGTGAGGCAAGGTGGAGCTGGGGGAGGGAGAGGGAGAGCTTCTAACTGGGGGTGGGGAGACCTGGGGAGCTGGACGGGTTTGCAAAGTAGTCATCACAGTCAGTCTCCTAGCTTGTCCCCATCTAGCCCTTGGCTGATACCTGTCCCCAAGCATCTGCCTGTCTCCCTCACCTACTGTACCCCAGCACCACCTCCATTTGCAGGGCAGAGAGGAGTTGCTGAGAATCCGGGCTGGGCACCAGCACGGCAGATGAGGGTGGGCCTTGAACTCCAGCTCAGGTGGGAGAATGGGGTGTCGCAGAGGCCAGGGGCCTAACTGAGAGGAAGCCTTGGCTGGCTCTGGTGACCTATTGACAGTGAGGACTTCTAAAAGATGACACTCAGGTTAGGACAAAGATAAATTTTATCTTACAGTCCATCTTTGTTTGGATTTGGGGGGTGGGGAGGATAAGCAGCCCTTTAATTGGATACACAATTTTGTTGCCATTTGTATTGTTCTAGGAAGGTTGACGCTCTTGTGAGAGCTCTAAAGTTGGAGACTCTAGGTTATGAGGACTCTCCACTTCAGAAACAAGGGAGGGCTGGCTGGTTGGGGCTCGGAGGGGCCTGGGAGGGCTGAGAAACAGCCCAGAGAACTGGCTGGGCTCGGGATCCATCAGGAAGGCTGAGCGATGGTAAGCTCCGGGCTGCTCACTGGCTGAACGATGCGCTGGGTGCTGAGGCCTTCGTCTCGCCGTCCGGGAAATGGTCAGGACGCTCTCCAGCCTCGCCAGCCCGCGCAGGGCTGCTGCGAGCAGACGCCGAGAGGCAGCGCTTGGCCCCAGCACGCAGAGGAGATGGGCATTAAACTTTGCAAGGCTGACGGGCCGGCGGCCAGAGGAGAAGGCGGGCACCCAGGGCGCGGCGGCCCCTCTCGCTCGCTGCCCGCCCGCCCCCTCCCGCCCTCCCCGCACTCGCTCGGCTCAGACTCGGCCCCAGCCCCCTCCCCCCTCCCGCGCGTTGCTCGCTCGCTCGCCGGCTCCTCCTCACTCGCCCGCCCGCGCCCAGCGCAGCTCAGCCAGAGCGATCGCGGGGCTGAGCGCGCGTCCGCCGGGGGCTCCAGCGGCTGCCCTGGCCCGCGGCCCCCTCCCTCGCTCCCGCCTGCGCTGCCTCGCTCGCTGCCTCCTTCCCGCCCTTCTTGCCCGGCTCCCGCGCTGTCCGCCTGCCCCGCAGCCCGCGGCTCCGCGCCCCGGGCAGCCACGATGCTAGCGGCCCGGCGGCCAGCCCCGGGACTCGGCGGGATCTCGCTGCTCCTCGCCCTGCTCCTGGGGAGCCCCACGGCCGCTCTGGCGCGAGGTAAGAGCCCGGAGGAGCGGGGCGGGGGCGGGGGCAAAGTTGCAGCGAGTGTGGGGTGGCCGAGGGTCGTGGCTGACCCGGGCCGCTCACACACCACCCGCCGGGAGGGGCGGCGGGGGTGGCTGCCTAAATTCCGGGCTAAGAACCGCGTCCCCTTGGCCCGGCTGCTGGGGGTGTGGATGGAGGTAGGGATGTGTCTGAAGGACTCCGGCACTTCCCTGCTTCGGTTGCGGGCTCTCTTTCGGTCTTCCTGGCTGTGGGGCTGACCCCCTTTTGCAGCCCCAAAGAATCTCCTTCGAGTGGGGTAGCCTCCAAACCCCGGGTTCCGGAGCTCTGTGCAACCGCACCCGAGGCTGGGTGCCAGATAATTCTCACCCTTTCTGGGAGAGGACGAGAAGGGGGCGGCTGACCCGCCTTGCAACTAAGGACTAGACTCAAAAAACGCGTCTTGACGGGGGGTTGTCACAGGGTAGCTCCCTCCCACTCTAAGATCCCTTGCCTCCTTGTGGTTCATTTCAGGCTGCCCCCGGGACCCGGTTTTAGGTCCAATCTCAACCAAGTGTCTGGAAGCCGAACTTGGGTGTGGCTTTTGCCTGGAGGCCAGTTGAGGGGGCTCAGGGTTCTCAGAACTTGGCCAGGGAGGGGTGACGTGGGATGGGGGAGAGATGTTAGGTCACAGCCAGGAACCTGACAGGACTCACCACTTCTTCCTTTCCCCTGACAGCCAACGTCTTTAAATACTATTATGAATTGGGAAGGGGGGTGCTAGTTTCACCCACCACCACGTGCTTGTGGGTCGAGAAGGGGGATCTACGTTTAGTGGAGGATGGGACTCTTCCCAGACCTGGAACCACACCCTCTTCTCCACCGCGCTGAGGTCCCTAGAAAAAGTTGGGGAGGGGCTTTGATATGGAGAGAGGAGTACAGTGCCTAACACACCCCACGCTAACCCCATGAGCTTGGAGGGTTTGATCAGGTCACTAGGAGATCCAAGAATGGAGGGGAGCGCTGGAAGACCACCCTGTCTTGCCTCCTGAAAGGTCCAACTCCCTTTCCCAGAAATGCGCCTCTCACGTGGGAAAAAGCAAGCAGTTACAGGGTCTGCCCAGGCTGAAGACAAGCAGAGAGCGCTCGCTCTACCTGCTCTCTCGTTTGAACTGAACCATCTTGCCCCGGAGTTGGGGGACAGGCAGTGTCCCTTCTCCCCCGGGAGCTCTGGACCCCTGGCACTCACACCTGCTTTCAGCACCAAAGGCCGCGGACAGCTCTTAGCTCCCTGGGGCCTAGCTCTGGGTCCCTTTCTCTTCAACTCTTCCCCAAGGCCTGGAGTGCCCTCCACAGCATAAATCAGGCATTTTATCCCCCACCCTCTTCCCTATAAACGTGGAGGCCGGACTGCAGAGCGAAGGAAATAATAATTCATCACATTTTGTTTAACAAAGCATATCATTAAAGCACCCCCCCCACCACACACACACACACACACACACACACACACACACACACAGACTTATGAGGCAATTATATTCACAATTTACACCAGGTCTGGACAGTTTCTCTGGAAAGGATAGGAAAAGGGAATTGACTTAAATAAATTGTTTCTACCATAGCATGCTCTTTCTTAATTAGCTGTCTCTTTCCAACAGTGGCTTGGTGGCCTTGAACAGAGTCTAGATCTCCTTCCCTTATCCCAATATACCCCCTCCCCCCTGAACCTGTGTTGTGACTAACACTCACAAAAGAACCTAATGCTAGCCAGTGGCTTGCTGGCTTTTCTAAGGTGACTCTACCTCCGAGGACCACACTCTTCAGTACGCCTCCCTCCAGGGAAAAAGTGTCTTCATGGCACAGACTAAATTGTTGTCCAAGACAAGGATTTCATATCCTGCATCCTTCGCTACCTTCAGACACACAATGTGTGTTTGCTCATTTTTAAGACACCTTGTATTGTTTTTCTAAATCCACACTATGGCTAGCCAGCATATATTTTTAATTAACTTCAGGCCACCGCCAAATTAAAGTCAACCGATGTACTACTTCAGAAGGCTCATTAATAACCATGTTGTTCTGACTCTGAAACTCTGAGTCATCAGGAGGGAGTGAGGGGAGCCAGCGAGCACTGCCAAATTCTGAGGGTGCACTTGGAAACAATTGACCTTCCACAATAAATTTATTTTTAACAGGGAGCCCAACTTCCACTAACGTCAGATGTAGAACCATGCCTCTGATTCTGTGTTGTGTGTCCTTCTGTTTGCGGTGCCTAAAGGGAATTTGTAAATACTTGAAAGGGACTTGTTGCTACATTCTCATGCAGGTCACGTGACTCTCTGGGCCATTTTTTTGCTGTAAGGCATGAATAAGTATAAAGTGTAACTTGTTTTTGAAGAGGCTTCTTATTGTCTGAGATATGCACATGGGGAATAATTGTAGCTCCGTGCTAAGACTGCAGAGCCTGAGTGTAATTTCTTTTCTTTTTCTCTTGAATTAATAAAGCAAATTGAATAGTGCTCAATGCGACTCAGATTTGCTGCTTCCTCTAGTCCCTAATGTGGTGTTGTTGTTAGATTCACTTAAAGACCGTTTTCATTATGGATTGGCATTCTTTGCCACAGAGTTTTGGCCACTCCTGCCAGGTCCCAACCGATCCATGCTTGAAGGATTCTTCGCGTGTTCACGTGGCCAGGTCAGACATTATAAAAACAATGTTGTATTCCTTTCTTCTCACTTCCAAGGCAAAAAAAAAGTGGCTTGTCCTCTAGTTTTGCTCAAAGTTCATTCCTGCCATTCAGAAAGCTATTTAAAAGGGCTTAATTTACTGGTCCTCATATTTGGTCCACAATTTCTGCAATACACCAGTAGTGCAGACCTCCACTAGGGGCGCTCAAAGCTCCAGTTGGTGATTGAGGGCAGAAGAGGCAAACTCTGACCTTTGGAGCCACCCAGATGTGTGCCATGCCAAAGGTCAGCAGAAAGGCACTCTCATCAGCTTGGAGGTGGCTTCGCCTCCCTCTTTCTGCTTACCGTCTCTCTTTCCACTTACTACAATTGATTCCTATTTCCCAGAGGGAAATTATGGATGACATGGCATTTGCAATAAAAAAAAAAGAGGAAGAAATGGTGGAAAGAGGGCAGGAAGATGCTTCAGAAAAAGCATGCTGGAATACAGAGTCCGACTGCCCTTTTTTATACCAGTTTGTGGTTCCTTCACAGGGACATATCACAAACACTGGAGAGGCTGTAGCAAAGCTGTTCTGGGGAGTTTGGTTGAGCTGGGTACTAGAATTAGATTTATAGGGTTCTGGTAAAGAACCCTTCTGGTTTTGGAATCTCGGTCCAGGTCCAGCTTCCCTGTTTATGAATGTGTGACCTTCTGAAGGACTCTCTTCTCTGAGCCTTCCTTTCACCATCTGTGGAATGGGGCTTGGGGTGGGGAACTGATGGTCCCCGCCTGGAAGGAAGGTTGTAATGATTATGTACCTAGAGAACTGTGATGAGGTCCCTGTGCCAGTGAGGGCAGCCTAGCATGAGAGAGCTGCAGGTGAGCCACCAGCATTCATGATGCGTGATGTGCGCTTGGGAGGGAGATATCAGAGTGCTGTGGGCTCCCACAGGTGAGTGTGTTCAATTCTGGCCAGAGGTAAGTCAGTGAAGGACTCTGAGTGGGTAGCATTTGAGCTGACCCTGAAGGGATGTGACAGGGACCAGCAGAGGTGAGATTGCTACAGTGGGGTAGGGTGGATCCCCAAGAAGGCTTCCCTTTCGGAACACATCACACACACGTGGAATTGCAAAGAGGGGAACAGGAGTGAGTGGGAGGGGAAGGCAGGTGGGTACACATGCCCACGTGTGAAGCAGATCATCAGACCTGCCTGTGCTCCTTGCACCCCCTGGACCGCATGAGCTCAGAGCTGGAACAAAGGCCAGTGAGCCGCGGTGTTCTCTCTTGTCCACTAGAGGTTGTGATGACACCGAAGGAATCCTCTCCGAAGACAGCCAGGCCCAGCTGCTGAGTACAGAAGGCAGTGCACAGCCCTGGGTAAACACCACTTACTAGATCTGCATATTTGCATAATCCTCTGGTTACTACAGATGCTCGGAGGTGGCCCTTTGGTGGTGTTGAAGGCAGGAGGTGGGGAAGAACAGGACTGTTTTTAGGGGAAGGTAAAGGGATGGTGAGTTCCCAGGAAGTCAGTGAACCCTGTCATGTAATATACACTTGACCCTTGAACAACATAGGGGTTATGGGCACCGACATTCCCACCCTCCCCCCAGCCATCAAAAATCCAAGCATAACTTTTGACTCCTCCCAAACTTAATTGCTGAGAGTCCATTGATAACTGATAACATAAACTGTCAATTAACACACGTTCTGTGTGTTATATGTGTTATCTACTGTATTCTTCCAATAAAGTAAGTTATAGAAAAGAAAGTGTTATTAAGAACATCATAAGGAAGAGAACACACAGTACTGCACAGATTTATTGAAGAAATCCATGTAAAAGTGGATCTGCACAGATCAGACTTCAGGGAGGGAGGTGCTGGTATGAAGGTTGGAGACTCCAAACACCCCCAGGTGTTTCTTTCTGGGCTTGTTATGCGAGCATGACAAAATATAGCACTGTCGTTTGCCATTTAGTGGTGCCCACTCTGTGCCAGAGGACTGTCCGTGTGCTTATGTCACATTCACTCTTTGATCCTCAGCCAGCCTAACAGCTGATATCACTAACCAGATAGAACAGGTGAGAGAGCGGAGTCTTAGAAAGGCACTCACTCAAGGTGTCCTGGGTCATCAGTGATGGAGTCAGAATTCAAACCCAAGACTGCTGGATTGCAAAGTCCAAGCTTAGTCTAGATTCTAGGGCATGAGCATGTAGGTATCCCATGGCAATGGCCAAATGGAGAGCTGATCAAGCTTAAAAATCCAGGTGGTATGACTGGACTTCTGGAGGGCAATGTTTTTTCTCTCCCAGGGGCAAATGACAGGTGTCTCAGGTCAGCTCACCACAAGGAAGAACAGTTCATCCCAACCTTTCATACCCACTCTGATGGCTTCGGGGAGAAGTGTCCTTCTTGTCTGACTCATGCTGTTTCTTCAGCCTATGTTGTCAGCCTAGGAGGTTATGTAGCTGAGGTAGTCCAGAGAAGATTAAATCCCCAGCTGGCTGATTTTAGTAGCATGATCTTGATCTATGCGCTTTAGTTCTCTGAACCTACTGTGGCCTTATATGCAGAATGGAAGAGTCATGTCTTCCTTGCAAGATTGCTAAGGTTAGTCAGTGTGTGTAGATATGTGTAGCCCATAGCAAACAGTAAAAAATGTGTCATTATTGCTACTATTATTCATCTGGTGAACTTCTATTCATCCTTCAAAACCCAGTCCCTAATTGTCTTTTTATGTGAGAACTTCCCTTGCTTCTTTCCTCTCTATACCAGTTATATATGATTCCATGGGTCCCCCATCACAATTCATCCCTCTTTATGGGTAACTTGTGCAGTGAAAAAACATGAGTTACCAGTTATATGCCTCCCTCCCACTAGACAATGAACTCGTTGAAAATCTTCGCTGAACCTTACTCATTCACATCTTTCTTTGATCTAACCCAGCATTTAAGTGCCCAAACCATTTGTAAAACTATGTTAAATTACCTTTCACTTTGATCTTAGTTATGAGGAGGTTTAATTAGAATCTGAAGATCAGAATTTATTTTTTTTAATTTTTATTTATTGATTTGAGAGAGGGGAGGGCATTGATTTGTTGTTCCACTTATTTATGTATTCCTTGGTTGATGCTTGTATGTGCCCTGACTGGGAATAAAACCCACAACCTTGGCATATTGGGATGATGCTCTCCCAATTGAGCTACCCAGCCAGAGCCAAGATCTGAATTGAATTTCCAGCTCTTTCTCCTACATCTTTGTGGTCTTAGGCAGCCTGCATGAGCCCCAGTTCCTCATCTGAAAATTGGAAGTAATAATAGTGTTGCCATGAGGAAAAGCACTGAGATAACGAATGTGAACTCACTAAGGAAGTCTACAGGAAGGACAAGGAGAAAGAAGCATTAGGTGAAGGAGGAGATAAATACGCTTTGTGAAGAGAAGAAAACCACCTTTGTGCAAACACAGAGCTGTAAGACCGGCCGTGTAATGGGTCCTTGCTGAAGTCATCTTTCTTTGCAAAGGGAATAGTGGCTGTTTACCCTGTGGCTTAACTCATTCTAAAATAGAAACTTTCTGGGCACAACCAAGTTGTAGAATCTGCCTTCTCTCGGGTCCCTGGCAGCTATAGACACAGCAAATGCACAGCCGAAAACTGGGAAAATTATAGCAAAGGGAATAAAAACCCACGCTTTAGAGTCAGAACGACCCGAGTTTAAATCTGTTGCTTTCTGTTAGATGTGTGACCTTGGACAAGCCTCTCTGTCTCCTGGACCTGGGTGGTGGATCTCACAGAGGGGTGATGATCTATACTCTGTCCACTTTCCAGGGGTCATGTAACTGGGGTGAGGCCCTTTGTATAGACAGGCTTTACAAAAAAGAATTTAACAACGTACACTTCCTAGCATCTGTCGTATTAATCAGATTGTAGCAGTTCTTCAGGGTCCTTACCTGCCTCAGTCCTCTCCCTGGTATTGTCATATTCTTGAGGAAAGAGACCCAAAGACAGGAAAGGACTTACTTACTCAAGGTCCTGTCACAGTGAATGGCAGAGCCAGGACTCGAACCTCAAACTCTTATCTGCTGACTTTCATTCTAACGAGACTTCTTCCCTCTTTGAAGAAGAGTGGAATCCCAGATTTCCACAGGGATTTCTGTATGTTCTGAGACCTACCGAGATGGGGCAACAAAAGCCTTAAGGCAGGAGTCCCCAAACTACGGCCTGCTGGCCGCAATGCGGCCCCCTGAGGCCATTTATCCAGCCCCCACTGCACTTCTGGAAGGGGCACCTCTTTCATTGGTGGTCAGTGAGAGGAGCACTGTATTTGGCAGCCCTCCAATGGTCTGAGGGACAATGAACTGGCCCCCTGTATAAAAAGTTTGGAGACCCCTGCTAAGGGCATCTGTCTCCATTAAACCAATGGCACCCAATTACCCAAATCAGGTCTGTGCGTCACGTGGCCATGGCAGAATGGCTACATAAAAGGAGCTTCAGTAGAAACTGAAATCAGGCCGTAGCTCCCTCCCCTGCTGACTTGGCACCTGACTCTGAGGCACCAGTGGATCAGCTTGCACCTGGGAATGGTGCCATCCAAGCAGATGGCTCAAGTCAAGCAAACAAGAGTAAACCATGGAGGCTCGAGGAGGTGTAGGTCCCAGGCCAGGTGCCCCTCCTGTGCTTCCTTGCTCTCACTGTGGGTCGTGGAGAGTGGCTGATTGAGAGGTCCAGCAGGAGCACAGGGTGTGAGAGCCAGGGAAGGATCACAGGAGGCATCGATGATGTGCTCGGGGCAGCCTTGGGCAGTAGTAGCTGGACACCAGTGATGATGCAAGGGTTGGAGGTTAAATTTAGAGCCAGGTGGGTGGATAGAGTCTCGTATATGGGATCTGGAGCTTGGGACAAGTCTTACAGGGAAGTGGGCCTGTGAGTCACTGTTTCCTTGTCCAGTCTCACCCCTTGCCAGTTTGGAGGTGGACACGTGCCAAAGCTTAGCATCATAAATCGGTGAGTTTGGGATGGTGAGATGGAACATTGGCCCAGGACCAAGAGCCCAGCTGGGCATGGCAGTGTAGCTTAATAAAGAATACAGACGCTGGAATCAGAGAGATATCTGTTCCAACCTAAGTGTGTGATCTCAAACAAGTCACTGTACTGTAAGATGATGGTGGTGGAGGGTGATGACGATGAGGGTGATGACTCATTGTTATTGTTGTTGTTTCTCTGAGCTGATTTTCCGATTCTCAGATCACTGCTGGCTTCCAAGAGAGGAGCCATTATTTCTTTTGGTTGTATAGAACAAAGACACACTTGGGATAGTTCAAGAATAAAAGGCTTACTCAAAGAGTACCCTGAATATTGAGTGAAGGATGCTCCACAGAATGGCTCCTCTCTTTATTTCCGTTTCATGGCATCTATTTCTCTGTCATCAGTTGCTTCTGGCTCCCTCTCCATCGCCTGCCTTCTTCTGCTCAGTCACTGTAGATCTCCCTCATTAGCTCCACGTGAGCCACCATGGCTTCTCCGGGTCAGACTCTGCATGTGGACTGTCTTACATGGTAGCCACTGGTCACATGTGACTATGCAGTTTTGAATCTGAATTACCAAAATTAAATATAATTAGAATTAGAGTTCTTCAGTGCCACTAACCACATTTCCAGTACTCAGTTGCCATGTGTGGCTGGTGGCTGCAATGGGAAAGCACAGAGAGAGGACATTTCCACATGGACACAGCACTGCTCTGGATGATGGCAGTCCAGACAAAGGTCCTAACACTCAGCTGCTCCCTAGTTCACATTCCAAAGGGGAACATGGAGTATCCTGCTCAGGTAATAGGTTGGCTGTTCCTGCTTAACCCAATCATCTGTGGCTGCTGGGGTGAGCATGCCATAGGGCATGACACAGGGTCACTCAGGCCCGTGCTTTGGGTTGAGTAATCACCGCTAATGACATTGCATATACTTGCTCTGCTGACCTTGGTAGTTGCCTCCTCAACCCTTTTAATTTGCTAGGCTGTGGCTCTGGAACTCTTCTGCCAGTCCATCCATATTCATCAAGGTGCCTCCCGATAAACATATCTAAGGAAGCTGAGAAGAATCACAATGTGTCATAACTGTTGACTTTGTCTCCCTTCCTCACAGCACAGTGAGATTCATGGGGTCAAGGGCTGACTCTTATTTTCTCGCTATTCTAAGCTGTCTTCTTGAATGGATGAGTAAATGAATGGATGCATACATGAATGAATGAATGAATGAATGAATGAGATGCATTCTGTGGCCACAAATGACTCGAATTTGGTAGGGCGTATAGGACACAAAAGCATTTGCAGAAGATGCACGATCTTTATGTCAGTTGGGTAAACTTGACTTAGGAAAAAATAACTTAGGGGAAACAGGATGTGCTTTTTCAAACTGCGGTTCTAGGCACAGTTTTAGTATTACTGTGTATGGTATGATGTTGAGATTTTTCCAAAGCTTCATTATTACAGAGATGGAGAGGAGGTGTTTAAAAGAAGGTGCTCCGCTTGCCGAGAGCAATGGATTCGGCAGTGGATTAGGACTGAGACAGGCCTGATCGTGGGTCCCGACTCAGCCCTTTGTGTTCTGTATGATGCTGGAGGAGGTCACCCAGTCAGCTCAAGCCCCAGTGTCCATCTGCAAAATGAGGATACAGTGCTTCCTCTGCCTTGCTCCCCAGGGTGGAGGGTAAGGATGCCTGGGCCACCTCCCTGCACAACTCCAGGGGGAGCTATTTATACTGCAGTGTACATAAATGGTCCCCCCTGAAGCTAAACAGGGCACAGCCTATGCAGCTATCAGTGGCAGCCCTGGACAGGGATGTGTACCGCTCAACCGTAACATGATTAATAAAGGGATTGGGGAGAGCTCCCTCACCTTCTCATTCCCTGAAGTCTTCTGATCCGACCTCCACCCCCAGACACCCCCCCCCCTTAAAGCAGGTTTACCAAGTTGTAAAGTTAATTTGGGTTAACCACCTCGGAAATTAATGCAAAATATGTGGAATCAGGCCTAGTTTTCCGGGGCTTCAGGAAGGGAAATTTGCCTAATTTATGGCATAAATAAAAAATGATGTGCTGAGGCTAATTTGCATACTTTGACTTCAGTTGGGGTTCAAAACAGCATTTGGTTGTTGCCGCTGTCTTTAAGGAAAGCCTTTGACCTCGCTGGTTAATCCAAAGGCATAAGTTTCGGTGAGTTACTTAACCTCTCAAGGCCTCGAGTCTTTCACCTGTGACATGAGAAGGATCAATGGACCCACATCATAGGGCTGGAGTGAGGCGTATAGTCGACCGATCTTGTAAAACTCACAGAATAGTGGGTGCATAGTAGGAGCTCAATAATTTTAGTGACGTATATAACGTAGGGTAAAACATATCTTTATCATTCATTAAACATATATCTAGTTCTGCACTTGCTATCCTAGGGAAGTCAAAAGGGTGCAGTATCACTGTGTACCCAGCCCAGGACCTAAGCCGGTACTAGCACATAGCAGGTGTCCAGTCATGGGATGCGTGAACGATTGGGTCATCATCACCATCAATCGCTTTCCCACGGATGCAGGTATTTGAAAGCCTTTCTCCCCTTCTAGACTCTGACGTCCTCCAAGGCAGGGAAGATGTCCCGTTTGGTTCCCAATCCCCACTGCTTAACAGTACCTCTAACAGAAGCTCAATAAATGCAGAGTTGTTGGATGAATGAATGCTGAGATGTGATTATTTTTAATCGGTTGCTTGTTTTTAATTTAATGGTTGTCTTCCTCACAGACTAAGAACTCCTCATGTCTGTGTCCCGACATCTAGCTCAAAGCAAGGCACATGGGGTAATCAGCAGGTACCCATTGGTGCCTGGCTATGGCCAAGAGCTCAGAATTTAGGGTCACAGAGACCTGAGTCTGAATCCCAGCTTTATCACTTACTCACTGCATAACCTCGGGCAAGTTGTATGCGCTTTATGGAAGAAGTATGGGCAGAGAAAATGATTGTACTTTTCTCATCTCGTGATAGGAGATGCAAATAAGGAATTTTCCATCAAGATCTTAGCACAGTACCTAACACAAATTAGATACTCCATATAGATGCTACTGTGAATAAATGAATGAATGACCTTTCCCAAGAGTCTTGATAGAGGCAGAGGGACTTGGTGTATAATAACCAGCTGGAGCAGAATTCACAATTGCTTGGAGCCCCGCAGATAAAATGTTCTGTGGGAGTTTGGAGAGGAGTATTGATTTTACAGCCACCACATTTAAAAGCCACTTCCCAATCTCAGGTATTTTATTATCTTGGTTTGTGAAATTGAGGTTCTAAGAAGAAGGTAGGGGTCTGGGTGGGTGAGTCCATCACTCACTGGCTGGTGTTTTATGACCAAGGTTTATCTTGGACCAGCCACAAAACCCCAGATCAGGAACCATGTGGGCATGGCCTAGTCCTCCGTGAGCCTTTTGCAGGAGCTTCCAGACAGACATCTTGCCTGTCTGTCTCTCTACTATGCTCCTCCTCTGCTTTGAAAGACAGTAGACCCCTGGAAAAGCTGAGAAGGAAACAAACTCTTTTAAATGCATGAGACTCCTTCTGCTGTGGCTTCATTTATAGAATTTCAATTATTAGTAGAACTGCAAAGGTGACTATTATAGCCATTTGATTAGAGATAAGGAAGTTGAGGTTCACATGGATCAACAGTGGTAGGTTAGGATTCATTCATTTATTTATATTCATTCATTCATTCATTCATTCATTCATTCAATAGTCACTTTCTCTTCCTTCAAGAACTTTTACTCTGTTCTAGGAGCTAGAAATAGATAAATAAAACTTATCCTTGCCCTCCAAGAATTTAATATCTAACTATTCTTCCAACTTGGGTATGACTCAAAAATGCAAATTCTTTCTTCTGTCCTCTCCCTCTCTTTCTCATGTTTCCCTGATGACTTCCAAGCAGGGGGCAGCTTTCTCCAAGGGCCCAGGGCTGGGAGTGGTGAATTCCCAGGGCTGCTGTCTGTAGTCCTGGTTGATATCTACACAAAGCAGACTGGTTTGGTCTCACCTACCCTCATTCCTAAAAAGAAAAAAAAAATAGGTGATGCTATTTAACAGCCCAAATAAATGTATCACTTTAAAGGAACCTTCAATAACCACCCCAGAGCTCACAGGGGCAGACAAAAGAACAGCAACAGGGCCTGCTGAAAGCAACATTACTGGCTTCCTTTACCACCACAATATGTTGGCATTCCATTCTCTTGTGCTCATGAGAAAATACATCCTGTGCAGCATTGCAGAGGATTATATAGATGCACCTGAATGTGTGTATCTACATAATTAATCTACCTACTCTTTCCATAAAGCATAAACCTGGACAATCGGTTAATGAGGTTTGGCCAAAAACAAATTATTTTTTTTCGGTCCTGGGATAGTTTTATTCAAGTAGTCATAAAAATAACCATTTACTTGCACATAGCTTGTGACAGAGTATACCCATTACTGTATATTAGATTGTCACAAACCACTTGGAGGGGCTGGTGATATGGAAAATTAGTCCAATTTTTCAGATGAGGAAACTGACGGTCAGAGGGACTACATGATGAAACAATCCCATGGCCTTGGTTTTTCTTGCCATTGATATTTTTTTGAAAAGTATTGGCCCATTGTTTTGTAGACTCATCCTCAATTTGGGCATATACAATTTGAATTCTTTTTTCCTCCCATTGATTTGAGAGAGAGAAAGAAGCATCAACTCATTGTTCCACTTAGTTGTTCCGTTTAGTTGTGCACTCATTGCTGGCTTCTTGTATGTGCCCTGACCAGGGATTGAACCCCCGACCTTAGCATGCCAGGATGATGCTCTATCCACTGAACCACCCGGCCAGGGCCTACACTTTAAATTCTTACAAAATGGCACTGTGCCATCTGTACTGGTCTGTAACTTGCTTTTCTCCTCCTTGGGCCTTTTATTCTGTGATTGGAACATGACTTAGAATTTTCCCAGTTAGACTCTCTCCCCTGACTCCCCTCCCCACCCCAGTAGCAGGACCCTGTCCCCCTTCTAAGATCCATTCCCAGATGCCACTCCTCCCCTCCCGCCTCTCCCATGCTTCTATGGCCCTAGGCTGGCACCCCTGCTATAGTAACAAGGCTGAGCTTGTCTTAAGTTTTTGTTGATGCAGCTGTCTTTCCCACTGGGCTTGGGAAATTTACTGATTCCACCACAGACAGCAAATATTTAATGAGTGTCTACTGTGCAGGCTCTGCTCCAGGCACAGGGACAAAAACCAACAGGGCCAGCCCTCAAGGAACTTACACTCTGTGATCTCTCATTCAGTCACCCATTTGCCACACTCATTCATTTAACAAATATTCACTAATGGACCATGGGCTGGGCTGTTTGCCTGCAGCACGTGGATCTCTCAGTAGTTGCATCATGGGGCAGAAAAAGCGGCCCACCCTTGCAATGAAAGGGAAAAGGTTAAACTGTGCATCTGAGAGTTCCCAAAGGACTGCGGATGTTCTCATAGGCACTGTGTACTTGAAAGAGTTAAACAGAGAGCCGGGACCCTGGGAGCAGCTCTGACCTCAAAGGGAAGCAACTGAGTAAGGATTTCTCACACTGCCTATGAGGACTCAGCCAGACCCAAGCACCTGGTCTGACCTCATATGACTCTTGGCATGGACGAGCAGGAAGATCATTAGACTGAGACTCAGAGATCTGCATTCTGGAGGTGACACAGCTGTTGAAGATGTGCTGTGTGACCTTGGGCTTATCTCTGTCCCTCTCTGGGTCTCAGCTTCTGCATCTCTACATGTAGTGGCTTGTGCTGAATCAGCAGTTTCTAACATGGGCTGTGAGTTAAAATGGCATGGGGAGCTTTTAAAGACACAGAAGCTCAGGGTACACCCTTACCTACAGCCTAGAAAGCTCCACCCATGCCAACCCAGGATTTCTGATGCTTCAATAAACAGTGCCTTGACTATTTGACCCCTAAAGCATGATCTTTTATGATTCCTTTGTTCCTGAAAATCATGCTTACCATTTCCATGCCTGGCAGATGCTGAGCCCTTTACTCACATGATTTCATTTAAGCCACACATGTAATAGGCCAATGGGGTAGAGACAAGTACCCCCATTTTACAGCAGTATAAACTGAGGCCTGGTGAGATTCAATGCCTTGCTCAAGGTCACACAGCTCTAGTAAAACCCAGAGCTACGTTTTGTGAGTCTGCGTGACTTGAAAATTTAGTTCACTTCCTCTCTGTGATATGGACGGGGGTGGAATCATTATGTCCCCAACCTGGGGACAGTCCAGATCTCCTGGCACTTCTCTTTCTTGAAAATCTAGTTAACTCTTCTTTTTCCTCTCAAATTGTAAGAGAAATTTTATTTAGAAAGTCAGAGATAGAAAAGGTGAGCCAGCTGGGCTGCGTGGGCTCAGGAAGCAAGTTACAGAAGCAGAAGGGCTCTTGGAGCTTAGGAAATAGAAAGGCAGAGAGAATGATGTGGGGGAAGGAGAGAGGGAGAGGTGCAGGTGGGTGTGCCCCAGAGAGAATTTACAGCCCTGGGGAAAGGAGGGGGTGGGGAAAGGGGTGGGTGTGCTCAAGCCAGAGCATGCCTCAAGTGAACTCTTTTTTTTTTTTTAATTTATTCATTTTTAGAAAGGAGAGAGAGAGAAGGGGGGAGGAGCAGGAAGCATCAACTCCCATATGTGCCTTGACCAGGCAAGCCTAGGGTTTCGAACTGGCGACCTTAGAGTGTTTCCAGGTCAACGCTTTATCTACTGCGCCACCACAGGTCAGGCCTGAACTCTTTTAATGAGCCAAATAAATAGGCCCATGTGAAGTGTGTGTGATGGACCACACACAGCTCCCTGTGTACGGGGCACAGGCTGGCCATGCATCAGGACAGCCCCATCTGACATGACCAATGGCTGCTCTCAGTCAGCCTCTATTCTGCTCCTATGCTTTCAAGGGAGAGTCTGAACCAGGGATGTGTTAGCCTCAGGTTCCAATTCTCAGCTTGGCTAAGGATTAGTCACCAAAGTTTGGGGCATTTGGAGACCTAACAAAAAGCCACTGTGGCGAGAGTATAAAGAACAGAGATGGAAGTGGACACAATGAAGTCAGGAGGTGGCTGGGCCAGATCCTATAGGGCGGGGAGGCTGTCAGAAGGGGGTGAGTCCATTCTCAGGTGCTTAGAAGCCACAGCAGGTGGGGAAGTGGCCTGTTCTGGTTTGATAATGATGACTGTAAAGTAGATTAGAGGAGGGATTATTTAGGAGGCCCTGGCAGACAGGCCTTGAAGGTATCAATCCCATCCCCTCACCTCTCCCCATGAGACAGGCTCACCTGTCTCCTACCTTCCAGCTAACGTCTGGAACCAGTGAATTCCATTTTCCCAGCTCCTGGCACAGTCTCTCCCCAACTACGTGGATGGGAAGTCTATGCTGGGAGTCTGCTTCAAAGTCCATTTTCTTCCTTTGACCCTTCAGCTATATTTAAAACCTCCAACGTATCCATTGACTTGCCCTCTCAAATCTGGCCTGGTGCTTTGAAAGACTTTCTTTGTCAAACCTGTTGTGGCTAGAACACAGAGGAAGCAGCAGAGAGGTGAGGTCAAGAATATAAATTTGAAAAAAGGATGATTAAATCCACCCTTCCCATCCTCCCAAACTCTGATCAGACTTGTACCAAATGGATCTTATATATATTATTACCACCGACTCTTGGCTTAATGTAAGCCCGACATTGCTGGGTAAATTAAATGACATTTATAATACAGCTTAACTATAAAAATGTGCTTGTGGCAGAAATTAGACATACCAAGCCTTCTCCAGCAAAAGACATTTTTACAAATGCATGAGCACCTGAACCAATTTGGAGGCTCTGTCATTTTGATTTAGAGCCGGGGAAGTGGGCTGACCCTGAATGAGGAGAAACAATTATCTGGATGAGAAAGATTTTAAATTCTGGTTCTCATCACTAACCTGCCTTAGACTCAAAAGCATTATGGAGAGGTTTCTTCCTCACCTGCATAACCCATACATCCCATGTGCCTTCCAAATGCTCTTTCTTCCAGGCAGTCTTCCCGGTCCCTCTAAGATGCTGGGTTAGGGAAATACCACTGGAGCCCTGATTTTCAGTTTGTTTCAGTTAGTTATTGCTGCATAACAAACTACCCCCAAAACTTAGTGGCTTAAAATAACAAACATCTATTCATTATCTCACATGATTCTGTGGTTTGTCTGTGCTCAGCCTGGAGGTTCTTCTGGTCCGTGTGGTGCTATATTAGGCTGGAAGGGCCAAGGGGCTTGTCTGCATGTCTGACAGGTTAATTGAATGTCTTATTACCTATGACATGTCCATCTGACTTGAGCTTGATGCTGGGAGAAGCCCAAGTCATATGGGACTAGTCATATCACAGCTAGATTCTAAGAGGGGGTGTTCCAAGAGCCAAGGCAAAAGATGGAGGTCTTTTAAGGGCCAGCTTCAGAAGTTGCACATTGCGTTCTGTTGGTTAAAACTGGTCACAAGGCCAGCTTCGATTCAAGGGGGCAGGGAGGAATAGACCCTGCTCTTGATGGGGGTGAAAGGCATGGCCAAGACTTGGCAACCAACTATAATCTCCCTCTCTCTTGTTCTGATTCATGCTCTAGAATGTATTGTGCTATTACCATGTGCTTGGTAGCTGCTATGTTAAGTACTCATCACTCTGTACTCAGTTGTTAGTTTAGGCCTGTTTCTCCTTGTGCAAGGGGACCCTTGTCTAATTCATTTCTGGGAAAAAGAGGTGCTACCAGTTCAGGTTAGATAAAGAGGCCACAGTCCTGTGTGGTCATTCTTAACCCAGGAAATTGTTGTGAAATGTTGCAGGAACCTAAGAACCAACATTATTTTCTTTTATAGTAGCAGCAGTAATAATAATAGCAACAGTCAAAATGGTGATTAATAGGAGTAAGTCTTAACAATAGTGCAATTCCTACTGCTCTTGTACTAATAACTGTACTGCTGAATTTGGCCATTTAGAAGTATTTTTATGTCTGTTATCTTCCTGCTATTCAACAATCTGGTGAAATTCCCCAGGAGGATTTGTATTATAATCTAAAGTTTATACATGAGGAAACTAAGCCTGAGGAGGGATGAAAAGCTCATCATTGGTTGATCATAATGGATACCATTTATTGAAGACCTACTATGTGCCTGGCAATTTACATCCACAATTTAATTTCCTTCTTATAGTGATGGTGTTAGGCACACACCGCGTTCTTATCGCGTTATACAAATGGGGAAACTGAGGCTCAGAGAGGTACAGTCCTTCACTTGTCAGTTTTAGGGCTGGGATTTGCTTCTGGATCAGCCTAACTCCTGAGTCAACAACTCTACCCACAAGGCTGCCCTGGATTCCTCTTGGATCTCGTTTTTCTAATCCCTTCGAGCTGAGCTGACGCATGGAAAGTAGTGTGCAATATCAGAATGAGGCATTCCTCTATGAATAACTTCTGCGGGCTTTAAAGCCTACCCTATGCAGCACTTTTGACTTCGGAAGCTTTCATTCTTCACCTGCTCTTAATTCTTTGTGGCTTCCACATAGCTGAGGCTACCAGGAAGTGACTCTCCAGATAAGCAAGTTGTCGTATGCATAAAGTTGCATGAAGTCTTTGAGATGTGTAGAGAAAGTTAATTCTCGCTGGGATTAAGTCACTTTGCAGCCATAAGTGAAGCACTTAATGGGAGAAAACATCTATTGTTCAGTATCTGTGATAATACCCATCAGCCTGGCCTTTTTGCAGTTAGTTCCTGAAAGGTAGGCTAGTGCAGGGTTGAGCATGCTGACTTGAAGTCAGGTCACCTGGGTTCAGATCTCATCTCTGCCATATCAACTATGAAATCTCAGGCAAGCTATTGAACTTCTTTATGCCTCAGTTTCCTCATCTTTAAAAGAGATTGATACCAGTACATATTCACAGGGTTGTGGAGAAGATTAAGGAGGCTAATTGATGTACTGTATTATCAGACTTCGTTCGTGGGCTCATCTTTGAACTAATCACTGGGGTGGAGCACTGTAGGACCTGCGTGGCTGGCCCTGCATTCCCTTGATACATGGATTAAGAGTAAGAAATGGGAGCTTCCCAGAGGAAAACCAGAATGCTGTCACCAAAGGAAAAGCCACAGAGAACTCCAATATGGTAGGGAACCAAGGACTCCTCTTCTTACTTTCTACCATGTCTCAATTGGTACCTGAAGGACTCAGGAAGGGGTGGAGTATAAACTGAGAACACCAGGAACGTGACTTAAGTAGATATGTTTCCCCTCAACAGGGTTTACAAATAGCTTAAGCCCAGCCTCAGCACTGCCATTCACCATTCTGCCTTCATCAGGGGACAGCAGGAAAAATATGCAGGAACAGTCCTGGGGCTTGGCAAGAAGGAGACCTGTCAGTTTAGCAGCAAGCTGTCATCAGCTGTGAAACACAATTCTATAAATAGGGAGGGTGTCTGAGGAATAAGCGAGTGCCAGGTGTCACCAAGAGGCAAACATTTAAGCAACATCCTCCTGTTTGATGAGAATAATGAAAGCATGCTATCAGCTAGGTTGCTTCCTTTTTCTGACCTTCAGTTTTTTCATCTGTAAAATGAGCAAGTCATACTAAATGATCTTTGGGACCCTTCCAGTCCTTGAACTCAAGGAATTATGACAAAATTTAAATGGCTTTAACAACAGCTTGAAAGTGAGGAGTCAGGGCTCATCTACTATTTCAAGGAGTGATATTGAGCAAGTAACTTCACTCATCCATATCTGTCCATCTAGCCACCTGTCCATCCATCCATCCATCCATCCATCCATCCATCCATCCATCCATCTATTTATCCATCCATCTATTCACCCATCCATCTATTCATCCATCCATCCATCCATCCATCCATCCATCCATCCATCCATCCACTCTTCCATCTATCCATTCATTCTTTCATCTATCCATCCATCCATCCATCCATCCATCCATCCATCCACTCATCCACTCATCCACTTATCCATCCCTTTTATCTATTCATCTATCCATCCATCCACCCACCTGTCTATTTATGCAACCATCTCTTCATTCATTCACCTGTTGATGGATCCATCCATTCATGTCTACCAATCCATTCATCCTTACATCCTTTCATCAGTCCATCAACCTATCCATTCAACTCATCCTATGCAAGGCCATTTTAAGTTTGCCCAAAGCAGTCTGATTTTGGAGCCTCAAACTCCCATTGTGTCATACAAACTAAATGTATTTCTATTGTAGCATTTTATAGGAAATATTAAAGTTATGCTTTTGGAATTATTTTGTTACCACAGTAACTTCCTCAATTTATATGCATCTGTAATTTCTTGAAAAAAAAAATAATCAAGTATACACAGGAAGTCTTGAGAAATAAAACTCTAACCCATCAGCTCTTTTCAAATATAATGAAACTTTTATGAACACTAAATTTAAAAGACACTAAGGTTGACATAATGGTATGTTATGGAGGCATTTAATTTAAGCCTTTATTAATTTTGCCTGTGCCATTTTCTTTTTACTATTTAGGAGCCAATATATTGCTTTTAGCTCTCAGACACTTTCATGGGCTCTTAAAAAACTTGTGGGCCTCAAGCTCAAATGGGTAAAATAAGACCACTTCCCAAGTCCTTTTATTATCCTGCCCACATCTCTTGGCTCCTCGTTGCAGGAAAGGAGGAAGGTTATGCAAATGAGCTATCTGGTCAACCCAAGATTATATGATGCTAGAAGACACAACATGAAGCACAAATCACACCAAAGAGATTTCTTCCTGTTTACCCTCCACCCCTTTAGGCATTTCTGTTCCAAATAGAAATAATAATTCTGGACAGACAAGAGAGGGAGAGAGAAATAAAGGCAGTTTCAAGCACTCGTCATAAATTATAATGGATACTTAGTCTAGTAAGGAGCATTTTGATTACTTTCTGAAATGTGGAATCGCAAGCTTATCTTTTCGGATCACATCAGGAACATTTTTTCCCCACATAAGAAGAGGTTTCAAGAAATGCTGAAAGGTTTAGGATAATGAAGGCAAATTGCTCTTACAACAGCAGGGAGTTGTGAGCAGTTGGTGTGTCTTTGAACTTGGAAAAATGAGAGAATTCCCCAAGGGGGGGAAAAAACCCTCAATTTGTCATCAGGAAAATCCATGTGAGAAAAACATGGCTCAGTGCCTGTGGAATACACATGAATCAGAACCCTTGGTGAATATCCCAGTCCCCTCGCTTACTTCAAGCCAAAGCAAGTGCAACTCAGAGAGGGGAGGTAACTACCCAAGATCATAAAGCAAGTTTTGTGTCAAGGCCAAGAGCTGACCCTGGCTTGACATTCCTTTTCTATCATACTGGAACACGTCATCCTAAAATATCGGGAAATACATGAGTAATAATTTTAAAAAAAGGTACCCTTTTTACAATTTAATTTTTTTCTTTGGTTGACATTTTGGAACATTTGGGAAGTGTATAGAGAAAGCTAATTATGCCTTCCTCACCCCGCTGCACCAACAAGACCTATGTTGACAGTCAATGCGGGTCTTTCCTTCCTTTGTTACAGTTTTGAAAAGCAATTTTCTCTTTATGTGCCTGCCTGCTTCTTGAGTCTCTGTAATGTTTAGATTTTCCATGGCATTCTAATTTTGCTCAATTCCCTGAAGCTGTTTGGGTCAAATTCTTCCAGGAATAATTACCACGGTGGAGATCATAGTGCCGGGCGTACAGTGCACCCAAGTTGGGTGTTCCTTCATGGTCACAAACTGCAATGGTTGTTGATGGAAATAAGTTTTCTAGGACAGAATCCCTGTCCCCAAGAGACTCGGAGCCTGAGGGGTAGAATGGATGTATAAGCAGACATTGTGTCCTGTGATAGGAATAAATCCGAAGATGTACCAATCCAGACTAGGTTTAATGAAGGGCTTCCTGGAGGAGGTGATTCCTGAGCTGGAATCCAAAGTATGAATAACACTTGGCAAAATGAAAAAGGGAGAGAGAAGGGCATTGCAGGCCCAGAGAAGAGCAAGCTAAATGTTGGAGGAAAGAACTTTGGGACGGAAAGCAACTTTAGATGCAACTTGACTATACTCTCACAATTCCTATTTCACAGATGGAAAGACGAAGGCCTTTTAGGGGCTATGGTGCTATTACACAGGCTAGCTCTTTGTGTTGCCCTTCTCGGCCTTCACAGAAGCAAATGGTATTGTCTAAGATGAACATCATGCACACTTTTGTTAGAACAAGTGCATCCTGACACTAAGGAGATGTGCATTCAGTGTGCACAGGAATCTCTGCCCCCAGCCCTGAATTCAGAAACCCTCACCTTGCACTTGCTAGTTGGTGAGATCAGACTACACATGACTGACTAATCAACAGTAACTTTCATCTCGGCCAAGCTGATGCTCTTTGGGAATCTGCATATGAGTCAACCATTGGGCAATACAGTATGTTCTTAGAAAGGGGTTGGGGAATTTTTGTGGGGTGGGGGAACTTCTGGAGGTGTCTGGGAAATAGGACACAACTTTTAAGAGCTTGCACTATGGGCCCTGGCCAGTTGGCTAAGTGGTAGAGCATCAGTTCGGCGTGTGGAAGTCCCAGGTTTGATTCCCGGCCAGGGCACACAGGATAAGCGCCCATCTGCTTCTCCACCCTTCCCCTTCCCCTTCCTCTCTCTCTCTTCCCCTCCCGCAGCCAAGGCTCCATTGGAGCAAAGTTGGCCTGGGAGCTGAGGATGGCTCCATGGCCTCTGCCTCAGGCGCTAGAATGGCTCCGATTGCAGATTGCAGAGGAGCAACGCCCCAGAGGGGTTGAGCATCACCCCCTGGTGGGCATGCCAAGTGGTTCCCAGTCAGATGCATGCAGGAGTCTGTCTGTCTGACCCCCCCCCCACTTCCTTCCTTCCCCCCGCTTCTCACTTCAGAAAAAAAAAAGAGCTTGCACTCTGGATGTTTCCCTACCATATTGAATCCCAGCTGTGTAACCTGGAGCCAATGACTGCATCTCTCTGTCCTCTGACAGAGACAGAGACAGGGATGAGAACAGTTCCCATCAGGAGGGACTTCCTGTGGCTACATATCCATGTGACAATTCTGACCGAGTGCTCCACACATCCTAGGTGCTCAACAATTGGTAGCTGTTGGCATTGTCTTATTTTAATACAAACCAAGTTCCCTCAGGCTTCCCAGAATTGTTTGGGAGCAGCTACTTCCACTGATATATTCTTTTATTATTATTATTATTAATTTTGAGAGAGAGAGAAACGTCTTATTTGTTGTTCCATTTATTTATGCATTCATTGGTTGATTCTTGTATGTGCCCTGACCAGGGATCGAATCCACAACTTTGGTGCACTGAAACAATGCTTTTAACCGACTGAGCTTCCCAGCCTGGGCAACATACTCTTTTTAATGAAGGTTTGTGCTTGGCATAAAGCGAGAGAGAGGAGCGCTACGCTGCAGAGCTTCTCAGATGCCTTGCAGAGCCTCTCAGGCACAAGCAGGGATGACTCAGTCTGGGGAGTTATTCTGGTTCACCCCTTGTCTGCCCTGCTCTGGTTGTTCAGATAACTGGACGTGGCCTGACTGCAAGACCAGCCAGACTGCTTTCTCCTCAAGTATGACCTCAAGCTATCTTTGATGCGCCTGCTGCCTAGGAGTGAAATAGTCCCCATAAGACCAAAGCAGGGAAGGGTGGAAAAATGTTATTGAACGCGCTTCTCACTTTGGCATTCCAGAGTCAGGGTAAGCCTCGTTCTCTTTTCAGCCTGGCTACTGCCTCAGTCTCATCAGCTCCTCTCTCTGAACCTCAGTTTACTCATTTCTAAAATCGGGATGGTAAACGCCCACCTCTTTGGATTTTCATGAAGTTTAAATGAGATTGGAATACGTTAAGTGTTTGGCACCATCTTGGAATGTCGGCAGCATTCATTCATTTTGAAAAAACAAAAGAAATATCTAAATGTTGTCTATATATGCTACGTTTCCGGATGGATGCTGGTGATATATTTGCAAGCAAATAGATGTGATCTCTGCCCTTGTGAAGTTTAGCCCATCTGAGGAGAAAAACCATAAGCAAGTTAAATATAGATATGAAATCACAAATAGGAATAAAAGTGCTGTGAGGGTATCAACCAAGGTGCTGGGATTGGGGAATCAGTTGCTCAAGGAAGGCCTCCCTGAGGTGGTGACCTTTGAACTAAGACCCGATGGATGAATAGACATTCACCAGGCCAAGAACAAAGGAAACGGTATGTGCAAAGGCCCTGAGGCAGGAACAAATTTCTCCTGTTGGAGTCAGATCCAAGGCTGCTGTGGCTAGAGGATAGTCAGTGAGGGCAAGCGTGGTCAGAAATGGAGTGTGAGGAGTAGCCAGGCTCCAAAGCACACAAGGCCTTGCAGTGAGTGTTTGGAGGCAATCTAAGAACAATGGGAGGGAAGCCACCGAGAAGTGTGAAGCACAGAAGTGAGGGGTGGGGGCTGAGTTCCACTTTGGAACTTCCCCCTTGGCCACGGGGTGGAGAAAGAACTGTAAAGGCAGACCAGTTGGGAAGCTCCTGGCGTCAACCAGTGAAGCAGCATGGCCGCTTGCACTTGAGTGGAAGTTGTAGGAGGGGCAGGTTCAAGGTCTGTCCTGAAATTAAAGGCAGTAGATGTGTTGATGGATAAAATGTGGGGAAAAGGGCGGAAACAGAATCAAGGACGTCCCCCAGGTTACCAGTTGAGCGACTAGCTGAATCAGGTGGGAGCTTTTGCTGGGATGGGAAAGATTTGGGAGATGGAGCCAGATCAGCTTGAGGGCTCTTGCAGCAATAACATTGAATGGGAAGTGTCTGTCAGCACCAATGCAGTGTGCCTGGCAGCGTATGAACTGATGTATCTAGCTGTGGCTATAGCTACGCCCCCTCACACACATACACTCAGGCTCTGTCTGTTCCATTCCCTTCTTTTATGCCTATAAAGCACTTATGATAGATGGAATTATCTTGTTTACTTATTTCTCTTCATAGGTATCCTGGGTCTCCCTAACTAGAATATAAGATGCACGAGGGTGGGGCATTTGACTTTCTTGTTGACTGTCAATCCCCAGTGCCTAACGCCGGGTCTGCCACATCATTGCTGCTCCATAAATTCTTGTTGAATGGGCAAGCATGGATGTTGACATGGTGATGTGTGTGTTCCACTTCTGCTGCTTGCCAGATGTTCTTTTCATGTATCTACAATGGCCAAATGGATTCTCCATAGATTCTCTCCATGGGTCTTAGGCGATGAAAATGGGGCGGTTGCTGGCCTTCCAGGAAGACACTTCAATGTCAGTTAATTGCAGGAAGAGTTAAATATCTACTTGCAGCCCAGCCAACTGGACTCAGTTGCTAAGCAACTACCTCCCCAGAGTTATATAATATGTAAGAGAAACACTTTTTTTTCTTTGCAAATGGAACACAGGCTTTCTAGGTGACAGGGGCTTTTCACCTTGATGTTTCTGATCTCCAGAGAGACGTGAGAGTGGCCATACGGTAGCTTTTTCCTGACCAAAGAGAACGTCTTCATCCAATAAGGGATGGATTTGGAGAGAGGGGCAAAAGGGCAATCTGTGTGGTTTGTGGAATTCCTCGGGAATCTGGCATGGTCCAGTCTCCCTCTGTGGACCCTCCTGGAGGGCTTTGGTGGCACAGGCTCTCTAAAGATTTGCCCAAACTTACGGCTGGATTTGGGCATAATGGAAGACGCTACTGGTCTACCCAGGGTTTTATTCACTCATGGAATTATCCATCTTATTGGTCTTTGAAACGATAAACATGAATTGAGTAAATGAATAAGTGGCTCATTCAATAATCACAAGACAGGATTAGAGAGGCAGAAGGGTTCAAGAGTGAATCACAAGCTTTGAAATTAGACAGAACTTAGTTCGAATCTGGGTTCCTGTTGGGCAAATTACATAACCAGTCTGAGCCTCAGTATTTTCATCTGTGAAATGGAAGTGATGATGATGAAAATGATAATGATAATTTAAAAAAAAAAAGAACAGTCTTAGGTGCCCTGTAAGGCTACGGCCAAGATCTAGTAAGTTAACATACATGAAAGTGCTCCAGAAAGCCCACAAAGCTATATAAATATTAATTATCACCAGAATTATGCTAAGACTGTAATTCAGATTCAGGGGTTCTTCTGGGAGGTCACAGGGTGGACAGTGATGGCAGGAGCACATATGTATATAGAGGTTAGGGAGGAAAAAGACCCCGGAATAAAAACAGGAAGAGGTCTCACGGTGAGGGCAGCTCATCATGAAGGCGTGGCTGTGTGCTGGCATGGTAGTTGTGTCCGGTTTGTGTGATAGGGAAACCGGGAATTGACTTAGAGAACGCCCTTCCACTCGTACTTCTCAGCTGCTCAAGGGCCTGGGGAAGTTCCGAATGCATAGACGCTGGGGCAGAACCTACTCCAGACTGGAAGAGCCAGAATCGGTGTTAATGGGCTCTGGAATATTTATTATTATTTTTACTTCCCATATAATTCCATAGAATATTTATGGAGTGCTTCACTACATGCAGGCACTACCTTTAGGATTTTGCATTCCGTTTCTCAATCGTCTCACAAGATGAATGCAATTCCCCCTTTAGAAATGATGAACATGGAAGCGCAGGGAAGGTAAACAACCTGTCCAAGGCCACCCAGATGGTAGGAGAGCTGGCCCTCATTTCTAGCCCTCAAATTCCCATTCTTAACTATCCCAATGGACTACTTCCCCAGGTGCATTAACAATGTGAGTTAAAGCACAATAATTCCATGTAGCCCCACGTTTCCAGGATCTTCTTACTAGGTAAAGAGAGACTCACCTTTGCGTGTTGTGTGTTAGTTATTAGGGATGTTGAGTCAACTGCTGTGACAGAGAGATCAAAACATGATTGTGTGATTCACCAACAGAGAAGTCTGTTTCTCTCTCAATGAGTCCGGGGTTAACAAGGCAAACCTGGAATCATCAGAGACCTCAGACTCCTTCCAATCATAGCTCTGACATCATCAACACATAGCTTCCATCACATCATCAGATATCAGAGACAGGGTTTCGGCTCCTGTCATCACACCCAACTTCCAACCAATGGGAGATGGTACAGAGAGCAGTGGACACTTCTTTCTGGGGGCACTCAGTGAGAGTTAGAGCCAATAGTTTCCATTGGCCAGAATATAGCCATATGGCCACACTCAGCAATGAGAGGCTAAGAACTGTAGCATGTCTTAAATGGCCATGTATCCAGCTAAAATGTGGAGATTTTATTATTAAAGAAAGGGGGGCAGTCTACTGGGGGCAATTAGTAGTCTCAGCTGCCCAAGTCCTAGGGGAGTTATTTTCAAGAACCCGCAGAGACAATGGGATGATGAAGTCACTGAGAATTTCTTGTCTAGACTACTGAAGGCAGGATATGGACAGGTCCTTAAAATAATTGGGAAATGAGAAAAATTGATCCCTAGAGGGTGGAAAAGACTGGCCCAAGTCACTCGCAAATTAGCAAAGGAGAAAATTCAAACTAGTGCCAGTTATCAACCAGCCTTTTATGCCAACCACTGTATTAGAGCCTGTGATATAAAAATATAGACAAAGAACCACTCCCAGCTCTCAAAGTGTGAGGAGGGGGGGCTGATGCTGAGTAGGGACTGTGAATAGCTCCTGACATCCGGGTATCCTGATGTAGGCATCCTGACATCACCTTTTGGGCTAATCTCAAATCTACTCTCTCCAGAACCAACAGTCTGGGAGGGAGGGGGTTGTCTGGGAATTATTTAATTTGTATCTATTCATCCAAGAGGAAACCCACAGTTTGATGATACCCGATGCTACTTAATACAAAGTGATCACTTAAGGGAGAGGCAAAGCCATGCCTTTAATTACATTGGTTTGATTCGTCTACCTGATGCTTTTGGGGAGAGGCTAATTTAGTTGATTCTCTCATATGTGCAGTCTCATTACTTCTGGATATTTCCAACCCATATTTATACAGCAAAACAGAAGAAGAGAGCTACATCCAAGGCCCCAGGCAAGGATTAATTCCAAACTGTCCATGCAGCTTTTTAGCAGTTTGCTAAATTGGAAGTTGTAGCTCCAGGCCCACGGGTCTCTAGACTCAAGTAAACATACAAGGAGAAGGAAAGGAAGCTGGAACCTTCAGAGCAGTTCCGCAGCCCAAGCGGTGAGCCTGACAGTTCTCACGTGTCACCTCCTTTCATCCGTGTTTATCAGGAGCCAGGTCCTGGGCCGAGCGCTTACAGGGATGGGTGGACTCTTTGAAAACCTCAAAATGGCCCTCTGAACTTGGGCCTGTTATCTCCATTTTACAGAAGAATAAAGTCTCATGGGTTAAGTTACTTAGCAAAGATCACACCAGCGGGAAGTGCTGGGTGAGACTGCTGTGTAGCTGGTTTCCAAGACTTCTTGAGTCCTCCTCCCCTTCCTCCTAACGTATTCATTTCCTTTTATCTCCCCTCCTTTCTTCCAGTATTAAAACTTTGGATGTGTGTGTGTGTTTGTTTGCACATAGAGTCCGCCCTCCATACCCATGGGTTCCGCCTCCGCAGATCCAACCAGACAGAGATTAAAAATACTCAGGATGAAAAATGCTACATTGTTGCTGATGTGTGCTATGTAACTAGGCCTACAATGGTTATGTCTCTATTGAACATGTACATTTTTCTTGTCATTATTCCCTAAACAATGCAGCATAGCAACTATTCATATAGCATTTACATTGTATTAGGTATTATAAGTAATCTAGAGAGGATTTAAAGGATACGGGAGGATGTATGTAGATTTATATGCAAATAAATATTATGCCATTTTGTATAAGGGACTTGAGCATCCATGGGTGTTGGTCCCTGCAGGGCCCCTTCCTCTTTCTTCAGTCTTATCACAGATCAGCTTTCAGGGCTTGTGGCTTCCCCATTGGTTACTGCCTTCCCAATGTCAGCTTCCTTGGCCTGGATCTCGCTGCGTCTGGACCACTGCAGTATTTAAAAGGGGGTGGGCAGAAATGAGGAAGGCAGTATGGTCCTGTGGGCACAGCCCAGCATTTGGACTCCGTTCTTGTGACTTTGACAGCCAGTGTGGCCCGTGCTCCCTGGTCCCTGGGCGCCAGAAGTCTTCCCAGACTCCAGCTGGGTGCTGGATTTCCCACTTGAAAAGACCTCTCTGAGCATATCTTTCCCGTGACCAAATAGACCTGTGCCTCTGTCAGGGCTCCGGGTGGAGCACAGCCATCCCAGCTTCCTCTCTGTGGTCCTTGGGAACGTAGCTGACCTCATCTTACACCTGCTCTCTGCTTGACCCAAACCGGATGGCTCACTGTCCCCCAAACACATCCCGTACCTCTCGGCCTTTGTTCCAGCAGGAGCCTCCACTTAGTTTACCTCCCCCACCGCTTGCCAGTCAAGACCCCACCTGGAATCTGAGCCCAATTCAAATACTTCCCATAAAACTACAGTGAGATACCTCCTCATAGTTATTAGATTGGCTGTTATCAATAAAATAAATCATAACAAGTGTTGGCGAGGCTGTGGAGAAAAGGAACCCTCAGTCACTGCTGATGGGAATGTAAACTGGTGTAACCACTATGGAAGAAAGTATGGTGATTCCTCAAATATTAAGAATAGAGTTACCATATGATCCAGCAGTCTCTCTACTAGGTATCTACCTGAAAAACTTGAAAACATTTGTATGCAAAGACAGGTACACCCCATGTTCATCACAGCATTATTCACGGTGGCCAAGACATGGAGACTACCAAAGTGTCCATCGATAGAGGATTGGATAAAGAAGATATGGTACATATATACAATGGAACGTTACTCAGCCATAAGAAATGATGTCATAGTAACCTCTGTGATAACGTGGATGAACCTGGAGACTATTATACTAAGCAAAATAAGTATAATAAATCAGAAAAAGCTTAGAACTATATGACTTCACACATAGGTGAGATAGAAATCTGAGATGCATAGACATAAAAAAAAAAGTGAAGTGGTGACCAGAGGCAGGGGAGTCAAGGGGGCCAAATACACGGCAACGGAAAGCACTTTGACTTTGGCTGATGGGCACACAACAAGGTGATGAGTTCACATGCTATAGAGATGTTTACCTGAAAACTAGGTGTTCCTATGGACCAATGTCACCCCATTAAATTTAATTTTTAAATAAAAAAATCAATTAATTAAGAATTGTGGAAAAAATAATCCTTCCAAAGCTCCTCTGGTCCCCCAACAGGGCCAGAGTCCGCCTTCTCAACTCAGGGCCCCGAGACTCCTCGTGCTTTCGTTCGTATCTCATCTGGGTTTCGCTCCACGGCCGACGTGTCTTTTCTCCTGGCTGACCTGTAAGCCCTTCCAGAGACGAGAGCGCGTTCTATTCAGCTTTGAGCCCAAGCCCCTGGCAGAATGCCTGGCATACAGTAGGCACGCAATAGAAGCTAACGTAATAGAGTTAAATGTCTCTGGAGGTGGTGATGGAGCGTAATGTTTAAGAAACAGAGACAAACTCATAGATACCGACGACAAGCTGACAGTCGCCAGATGGGAGGGGGATGGGATAGAAAGGTGAAGGGGATTAAGAAGTGCAAACTGCCAGTTGTAAAATTCATCATGGGATGTAAAGTACAGCAAAGGGAATATAGTCAAAAATACCGTAAAAAATGTGCACTGTGCCAGATGGTTACTAGACTTGTCGGGGCGATCACTTGGTAAGGTTCATAAGTATCTAATCACGATGCTACACACCTGAAGCCAATATAGTAATGTATGTCAACTATATTTTTAAAATAAGTTTAAAAAAGAAAAGAGCAGGCTTTGGCAATGAATATATATATATATATATATATATATATATATATATTGTATTTTTCTGAAGCTGGAAAGGGGGAGAGACAGTCAGACAGACTTCCGCATGCGCCCGACTGGGATCCACCAGCATGCCCACCAGGGGGGACGCTCTGCCCACCAGGGGGCGATGCTCTGCCCCTCCGGGGCGTTGCTCTGCCGCAACCACAGCCACTCTAGCGCCTGGGGCAGAGGCCAAGGAGCCATCCCCAGCGCCCAGGCCATCTTTGCTCCAATGTAGCCTTGGCTGCGGGAGGGGAAGAGAGAGACAGAGAGGAAGGAGGGGGTGTTGGAGAAGCAAATGGGCGCTTCTCCTATGTGCCCTGGCCGGGAATCAAACCCGGGTCCCCCGCACGCCAGGCCGACGCTCTACCGCTGAGCCAACCAGCCAGAGCGACAATGACTATATTTAATGCCCATGCTACCACTGTTTGTGACAATCACGTACATTTTTCAGAGTCCCAGTTAGTTCATCTTTAAAATCTTTTACTTATTGATTGATTCATTTTAAGGAGAGAAAGAGGGAAAGAGGTACAGAAATGTCTATCTGTTCCTGCATGTGCCCTGACCGGGGATCAAACTCACACACAACCTTGCTGTTTTGGGACGATGCTCTAACCAACCAAACTATCCGGCCATGGCCCAATTAGTTCACCTTTAAAATGGGGATAACGATATCTTCTTTGCAGGATTGTTGACAATAATTAAATGAACTAATGCATCCAAAATATTTTCAAAACCCTGACCCAGGGCAGAAACTCCATAAATAAGAACTGCTAGCATCATCATCATCATCATCATCACTATTAATTTCTAAAAAAGACAAAAGCTGAATACTCTAATTTTCTATCTTCCCTCATACCTCTGTGTATATCCACATTTCCCCCCATTTTAAAATTACATTTATTGGGTTAACATTGGCTAATAACATTATATACATTTCAGATATATATAACTTTACAACATGACGTGTATCCTTTTGATCAAACGGTTAAATGTCGGATTCACTTAAAAGCAGAATCCATTGTGCAATAGTTCCAACAAGAAAATGGAAAGGTCACTTCCCAACCTCCTTTAGCCACAGAGTGGAGCAGCTGAACAGGCACCAAGGTCCTCACAGGTTTCCATAAATTCACGATGGCACATCCTTTAATAGACAGTGAAGGAGGCATGGGGCTGTCTCGGGAATGTTCCTAACCTTTGAGATTGATGGATGAGAAGGCTACCCAGCATCCTCTCCAAAACTCTCCCTAGAGGCCACTGTCAGACACAGAATCCGGAGCGAGAGGGACAGGGAGGTGACAGGGGTTAACTCTGATATTCTTCTGCCCATAAACAATTCATCAGTTTTATGTCTTACTTTTTTTCTGATGAGGTTAGTGGTGGAGGAGAGGGAGAGTTTAATGTTGATGTGGGTGGAAGGGCAGATCTGCTATGCAATCACAGCTATACAAAAATAGAGAAGACCTTTAGATGAGCGATTGGCCCCTGCATGATTTAGAATATTCCCCACCCACTAAACGGTATTATCGAGCTTGTTTGCGACGAATCATTAATCATCATTAACTAACGTTTAATAGAAAGAACTTTTCAAAATTAACACTGGGCTGCAGTAATTTTCCTTAATTGTAATACACAGCACTATTTAATCTTCGAGTTTGTAGCCGAGTTTCTTTATAGACCCCTGTTGTTTCTTTAGTCAAACAGCCGAAAACAGATTATCGCTGCAGCGCCCCCTGGTGGAGCAATTCCTGGAGTCGCCCACCTGGTAAGTTGCTTGGCTGCAAATTCGTGCCTGCTGCTTGGAGCTCCAGCCCTTGTGACTGATTTATGAATAGTCAAGGTGTCAGCGACTAGATCATTGCTCTGGGACCTCGAACGCTGCTGGGGAGATGAGAAGTCCCCAGCAGACATCTATTGGAGAAATAAATGAAGATGGCACTCAAAACTTGCGCTCTGTCACCTCCATGCCATCTACCTTTGCTGGAAATGCCCTTACCTATCTCTCACCTTCACCTAGGTGACCCGTCCTTACATCCCTGTGCAGCTTTCCCTGGAAGCCTCCACAAATGGCTAAGCTAGACCTTTATGCTCCCTTAGTTCCGGATACTTCCCGTCATGGAGAGCAGCAGGAATGCGTGTTAGGTAGCCCACTAGTCTCCCAGCCCCTCTAAGTGACGGATGTGCCCCGTGCATCCCGTCGGCAAGCAGTATATTCATAGAGAAGGTGTGGATGCAAGCCTCTTGGACAGATGAGCCCAATCACGTATGTTTGTCCTTTGTGACATCCCCTAGGGAACCTATTAAAATGTGGTTTCTGGTTCCCCATCCTAGACTGTCTGCACTAGGACTTCTGTGGGAGGGGACCCGGAACTGGCATTTTTACAGCTCTTCCAAACGTTTAAGAACCACTGCTCTAACCAAATTGCTTTCTTCTTGAATTAATTTTAATTCTCCTGAGGGCCCCTTCAAGAACCAATTTAGCAGAATCTCTTTCTCCTCAAGATAATGAATCAAGCCTTCTTTCTTTTTAAGCCTTTTTCAGAGACTCTCTGGAATGATATGACCCCTTCTCAACCCCACCACCCTTCGCAGGCCACCATTCATGTTCATGGGGACCATGACGCCCGACCTTTGGAACACCTTCAAATCTCTAGTTTATGCTTCTAGAATCCATCCTCTGCCCTTCTGCTAGAGTTACTTATCCCAGAAGAGCCTGGGATATGTCATCAAGTATCTGGGTGGCCTCTTCTATACAGAGAACGCTCAGTCCACAAAGACGAGCCTTCATAGCTTTTTGATATCATAAGTCTCCAGCTTTCTTCCCATCAGTCCATCCAAAGATCTTGAGAATACTGTTACTGTTATGGAGAAGAATCTCTTCACCCCACCCACTTAGAAACCTACTATGCACCCTTTAGGTCCAACCCAAATTGTTTCTCCTTTGGGTTAATTTTTGGCACCATCTCTCTTTCCCTCAATTCTTACGCCAGTGTAGAGATAGTAGCTCTTTCCTCTGCGGCCCAATTTCTGCATGGTCTATGATTGAAAAAAAAACAAAAAAACAAACAAAAACCTTGAAGTATTTTCTCTATGCCATCCACTCTATGTCCTTTGCATAAATTATCTTATCTACCCTTCCAGAACCCCTGTGCAGCAGGTCCTGCTTTTATCATCTCCGTTTCGGAAATGAGGAAACTAAAGCCCAGAGAGGGAAGGCCACTAGTCCAAGGTAACACAGCGAATAAGATGAAGGGTCACGACTGAAAACTCTAGCCACCTGTCACCAATAACATGCAAACACTCAAAAACCCAGAAAGGACAGGCTGGCTGTTCTCTGTATCAAGACAACAGGATGGTCTAGCCTAGCCATCCATTTTGCACTGTGTCCGTGGTAGATGCGAATAATCAAGACTATTCCAGGAAATAGGAAACAGCACCCATTCGCGGGGCTGTCACATAACCTAGAGAAACTAGTTTTTAAGCTAAACTGTCAGAAAGAGGTGGGAGAACCCGGGGAAACTAAGCCATCTCTCTCTGAACAGAAAATTGAAAATGGCATTGAAGCATTGGACTTAAAGCTAATCTTCTATGCCTGGTGAAGCCACAGTGATTTATTCTGAAAGCTCCAGAGACAATTTATTCTTAAAAGGGATCTCTGGAATAAGCCAGTGTTTTCTGAACCCTGACAACCCTCATTTCGTTCTTAATGCATCTAAAATTTTGTTCAAAGCAAAAAGCATAAACTTCCATCTTCTCTCCAGGCAGGGTTGGCGAATGAGGGCACTTTTGCTGAAGGTAGAAGTTAGAACAGGTATTTCTCTTATGGTGCTCACTTCCTGTTGTGTTTTTCAAGTCACTTGCACCCATTATAATGGTTAGGAGATAGTGGGGAAGAAGGTGCAATGCAGTACTCCATTCTTCTTGCTCTGAACTTGGTAACCACCCTATAGGCAGAATGCTATAGAATTATTGCAAGCGTTGCAGTCAGACCTAAAATCTTGCCTCTCTCAATTATTAACTTCATCACCTTAGGCAATACTCTTAACTTCCCTGACCCTCAATTTCTTCATCACTACAGAAATGACTGTTTATCTCACAACGTTATTATTGACCTCAGATGAAATAATGCAGATCAAACCTGGTGCAGAGTAGGCCCTCAGTAATAGTAGGTACCATCTTTATATTAACATTTAATATACGTGTTGATATGGGTGGGTTTAAATCTTTCATCTTAGTATTTTTCCTTTTTTTTTTTTCTCTGATTGTTGTTCTTCTGTCTCTCTTTTTCAGCATTCTTTTGAATTATCTGAATTATTTTTACAAATGAATTTTAATCTATCTATTGATGCTTTAGCGATATGTCATTGCATTTCTTGGTGATTGTTCTCGGGATTATAACATGCAGCCTTTACTTTTCACTAGAGTTAGTATTGTGCCACTTTCATTTAGAAATCCTGCAACCATTGACCCTTGCATTGGTCATGTATAGTGGGGGGTGGGGGGTGGGTAGAGGTGCTTACTCCACTCAGTTGGCCAAATTATTGCCTCAGGTTGAACTTCCTTGTCTACAGACTTCCCAGAGGATGCTCCAGATGGAACAGTCCCGTCTTAGATCCAGGGTGGAGGCTCTAAAGTCAGCTCCTAAGATGAAAATCATGTAGCGTGAAACCGTAGTTGAGAACCACACATGTCTGCTCTGTCAGTCCAATGTGGCCAAATTTTAACCCAGACTTACAACAGATGATCATTTCTTCTTTTGGTGCAATAGCTAATGTATTAGTTAGGGTGAGTCATGCTAAGATGCTGTGATAAACATATCCCCAAAACCTCAGTGACTTAGAGCAGTAGAAGTGTTTGTCTCTGGCTCATAAAATGTCTATTGCAGACATTCCAAGTCAACAGGCAACTTTCCTCATGGACATTCAGGCATGCAAATTCCTTCTGTCTGGCCTGACCTGTGGTGGCACAGTGGATAAAGCATTGACCTGGAAATGCTGAGGTCGCCGGTTCGAAACCCTGGGCTTGCCTGGTCAAGGCACATATGGGAGTTGATGCTTCCAGCTCCTCCCCCCCCTTCTCTCTGTCTCTCCTCTCTCTCTCTCTCTCTCTCTCTCTCTCTCTCTCTCTTTCTCTCTCTGTCTCTCCCTCTCCTCTCTAAAATGAATAAATAAAAATTAAAAAAAAAAACAAAAAAATAATTCCTTCTGTCTGGAGGGTCCTACCACCCTGGGCATTGGAGTTCTTTGATGGGTCTTGAGCAGAGTGAATATGGAGGGGCTTTAAATGGGTCCAGTGGCACAACCATAGACAGAACTCAGCACCTAACTGCAAGGGAGGCTGGGATATGTCATCTAGCTTTATACCCAGGAGGAAAAGACAATAGGTTTTAGCGAAAACGCTGACTCCTGCGCCTCACTTGTCTTTATACTGAGTGAAGTTAAATGCTCATCTTGCAGACTGTTTGGCCAAATGGCCTAAATTACTTAACCTTTTCTCCCCTGAACTTGTGTCATCAGTGAATTTATGTCGTTTCAGTATGCATCTGATGTGACTCAACTAAGTACCCCTTATCTCTTCTGCCCAGCGCAGTGCCTGAGGACTAGAGAATGCTCAGGAAATGTTTACTGAATTAAGAAATGAATGAAGGAAGAGGAAGGGTGGGAGGGAAAGAGAAAGTCAGGAAGGAAGAAAGAAGGAAGGTCCATGGCAACTTGCAGCCTGTGAAGCTGCGGGTACCCGACACCTGTATTAGCAAAAATATCATTCATCGCGAACTAAGGAGAGACAGCGGGAGGGTAGCACAGTCCCCCACCTGGAAAGCCTCTTGGTACATAGCAGCCACTGCCCTTCCCCCACACCCACCCCGATGGATGCACACGCCACACCCCCCAGAGCTTCTCATCCAAGACCTACCAGGACACATTTCTGTTGGAGGAAAGACAAAGCAACAGTAAAAGCAAAGATCAAAACAAAGCCAGAAAAACAAAACAAAACAAAAAGCACCCACTTTTCTGTGGACTAATCAAAAGCCTTCATCAGTTCTCCAATTTCTGTCTCTGCCCCCAGAGGGAGGTTGGGAGGGCTCCCATTCAGAGAGCTCGTTTTCCTCAGCGGGTTCCGAAAAAGGACGGAACATTAGGTCCCCCCCCCCCCTTACAGGAACAGAACGCTCCTTTTAGAATTCACTGGGACATTCTGGAACACAAACAACCACAGCGGAAGGCACTTGGGTGGTGATAATTTGATGTAATGGCAATGTCAGTGACACGCCAGGCTGGTCTGAGTCAGCTTCCCTGGAGGCGCTTCCTTTGTGCCTCCTGCCTGGTAGAGTGGGTGCATGCTCGTCCCCCAGCTCCGTGCCTCGGGGCTCTTCTCCCGGCTCCCCTTCTCCTGGTTCCCCTTCTCCCCTTCTCCCCTTCTCCCATCTCCCCTTCTCCCATCTCCCCTTCTCCCCTTCTCCCCTTCTCTCCTTCTCTCCTTCTCCCCTTCTCTCCTTCTCTCCTTCTCCCCTTCTCCCCTTCTCCTCATCTCCTCCTTTCCGTTCTCCAGTGATTCTTCGGATTCCCATCCAGAGGACTCCTGGACAGACAAAGGGAGTTGGAAAATTTTCCAAACTCTTCATCGGGAGAGAGTCCACAGCCTAAACAAATCCACATGCATATGAGAGTTTGGAAATACATATTTTACAACGTTTTAAGTTAATTATTCCAACCTTTGAAACGGAAGATTTTTTTTCATTTTAAAAATATTATTTTTCAATGATAGTTGGCATTCAGTACTATTTTGATTCGTTTCAGGCGTGCTGCGTAGCAGTTAGACAATCATATCCTTTATAAAGCGTTCCTTCCCCCCAGTGTCTCCTGTACCCACCTGGTACCATACACAGTTGTTACCATATTATTGACTGTATACCCTAGGCTGGACTTGACTGCCCCGGGACTGTTCTGTAACTACCAGTCTATATTTCTCAATCCCTTCATGTTTTTCACCCCGTCCACCAACCCTCCTCCCCTCTGCCCATCATCAGTCTGTTCTCTGTATCTATGAGCCTGTTTCAGTTTCATTTGTTCATTTATTTTGTTGTTTAGACTCCGCATCTAAGTGAAGTCATAGGAAATGTGCCTTTCTCTGACTGACTTATTCCACTTAGCACCACCCCTTCGAGGTCCATCCATGCTGTCGTAAATGCTAAGATTTCATTCCTCTTTATGGCAGAGTAATAGTCCATTGTCTGTATGTACCAAACATTTTTATCCACTCCTCTATTGACGGGCACGTAGGTTGCTTCCATATCTTGGCTATTATAAATAACACTGCAGTGAACATAGGGGCGCACAGATTCTTTCTCATTAGTGTTTGGGCTCCTTCAGATATATTCCCAGAAATGGAATCTCTGGGTCAAAAGGCAGTTCCATTTTTAATTTTTTGAGGAACCTCCTTACTGTTTTAAAACAGAAGATTTTTGCATGGAAGCACCAAGTTCGGGCATGCCTAGAAAAATCCAAAGGCACTGACAACACAGGACCCACATTGCTGCTCTCTAACAGAGGGCTGGGGTGGAGTAGCCAAGTGTGCTTCTTAATTTGACGTGGGTTCCCTAGGAAGTCATGGCCCTACCTGGTCCGCGTTACTCGTTTGCAGGCTCTGCCAGCCTTGGTGGGCGTCTGACCTCACCAATCCTGCACCTGAGCCTTGAACTCCCCCAAGCTCTGACCCACCCCACCCAGGTAGACTTGGCCTGGGGTTCTCCATTTCTTGGAGTAGAGAACCACGGAAGACAGCCAGATCTGGACTATTGGATTGGAACCTTCCACGCCATGAAAGGAAGGACTAGTGCACAATCTGTATATATTTTTAATTCAAGAGGTTTTGCCGCAGTCAACTCTCTGTCCTGCTGAGGCATTTAGCTGATGGAACGTGTTCCAGTGAAATCTAGTCATTAGCGGCGTTGGGCAGACTCTGTCGCTGACGTTCAGATAGGTCACATTGTACGGGGTCACGAAGGAAGAAAAAGTGCTGCCAGTGAGACTGTGACACGCTGCCCATTGGGAGGTGCATTCTGATTTCAGGGGCATTAAAACTACAAACCCATGTGCAGCTGGGAATCGGTGAGATGTGGGAACGCCCGCGTCATAGGCAGGGCTCGGCGGTAAGGGAGATGGTGTGTTTAGAATGCCCGGCGCAGAGCAAGTGCCCAGCCTGAGTTACTTGGTGTTAATTAGGCCCTAAGAAGGTGCTTACTGAACTGTAGAAATAGTGAGAAGGTGACACGTGCTTCTTAAAGGAGAAGAGCGAAGTGGTTCAAAAGTGTTTCTGACCTTCCATCAGTTTTGGTAGGTGCAGCCTTTGGTAAGAAGGGAGAACTGAACTACCTGCATGTAAATAACCTTTGCAATTTTTTAGTGTAATTTTTAAATGTTGATGCTAAATGAGATGGTCACGTGATTCGCTTTGGGCCCAAGATATAGTTTTGCATCCTGGGTGAGGCCCTGGTTGTCTTCTCCCTGCTTGGAGAACTTTCTGGAAAAACCACCCCTGCCATCTTGGAATGGCCAACCACTGTGGCAGAGGCCATTCCTATTTCCAAAAGAAAATCAGCCCCTAATAGAGACACAGGAAGAGATGAGAGAAAGGAAGAGACAAGGAACGTCAGCCACAAGGATCTCAGAGAGCCAAGCTGCAAGAGGCAGGGAGAAAAAGGGAATGATGAAAGGAACCCCCTGAGGAAGTAAATGAGTGAATAAAAAGAATTCCTCAGGCCTTCATTTCTTAGCCGAAGGTGATGCCCAGCCGCCTGTCCGGGGCTTTAGACTAAGCTTTCCATTCCAGTGCCTCGTCAGGGATCATTTCCAATGTGCTCACCTCGGGGAAGGAGGGTTGTGCGTGGCGCGGCGGTGAGCAGGGCTTTGAGGACAGTGGAGGTGTCCTGGCCAATGAGCAGGCCCTTATCTGCAGAGCCGAGTGCCCGGCCTAATGCGACAAGCTGGCGAGCTTTGCAAAGCACTGAACCATTCCAACTTCTCGCTGACAGAGGCAGAGCTGAGGTCCCGGCCACTCCTTATCAAGTGACAGGAGCACTTGGCGAAGCCACGGAAATTGGATTTGAGTGATTTCCATCCTCCTCTCTCCCTGCCCCCAACCCAGAGCACTCTGATCATCCAGCGACTTAAAGGGACAGCTGCTGTCTTGTTGGAGCGATGCCCAGAGAGCAGGAAGCAGCACCAAGGCCATGGGCCAGTTAGGGAAGGGACTGGCAATGGAACCAGTTCCTTAGGCTACATCAGTCTTCTCACTGAGCCGTCTCAGGATTCTTTACAAGAAACCACTCTGCGGCTGAGGTGCCCAAGGTGGTGGATATTTAGTTTGTTGTCCTAAAAAGTAATTTGGCAGGTAGAGACATTATCGTTAATGTGAATAAAACCAATTTGGAAATAATAATAATAGCTGTAATTTATCAGATGCTATGCTATTAATTTTTATTAAATTCCTACAACCCCTCCCCCCACCATGAGGTAGTTTCTATTATTGTCCCTAGTTTGCATATGGGAAAACTGAGGCTTACTGAGGAAAAGTCACTTGCTCAAGGCCACACAGCTAGTGTGGTGGGTACGTGGTAGGGTTTGGCTTGAACCCCAGGTATCTAGTGTCCAAACCAGAGCTCTTACCCACCAGGCTCTCCTGCCAGCCCAAAGGACTATATAGGCAGAACCAGGATTAAACCCATGACTCCTGACTCTTAGCCCAGTGCTCTTCTGACTAATGATAATGGCAGCAATTCAATAATTATTATCCCATTTATTCCATTCAACAGCCTTAGGAATTGGTATAACAACCTGCACTCACCCAGGGTCACGCTGTTAGTAAGTAGCGGAGCTAGGACTTGAAAACTCTCCATCTTTCCCCTTCCAACCACACAGTAATGTTTCAAAACCCAACCTACTGCTCACAACCCTCTCACTCTTAAAACCAAACCTGAACTTCAGCTTGGGACTTAGAGGAGGTGCATGATCTGGCCTCTGTTTCCATCTTCTCCCCTCCCTCACACTAGCCTTTTATGGCTCCTTTCACCACAGGGCCTTTGCACCTGCTGTTTCCACTTCTTGAACATCCTCTTCATATACTCCTTGTCTTTTGGCCTCAGTGACTTTTCTACTTCTCCTTCCAATCGGAATATAAATGTCACTTCCACAAAGAGTTCTCTGGGGTATCCATTCATTTGCAGTTGCATATTAACGATGTGAATATTTAATTATGTAATTAGTTAAGTCCACACTGATCTGATTCCTAACCACGTGACCTCTCCCCTCTCTGGACCTTGCTCTCCTAATCTGTAAAATGGATCACAAGGTGCCAAAGCCCATTTAAAACACAGGCCTGAGGCCCCATGCAAGCCAGCAAATGCATGTGGTCTCCATGCTTCTATGGGAATTCTGCTTCCCAAGGGATTTCCTCTTAGTCCTGGCATAGAAATGACTTCCAAAGTCCCCGTGACACCGCTGTGACAGAAGGCAAGGTGCCCGGCTGCCTCTAGTAAGAGGTGAACTGAATCCTGAATGCAGAAGGCATTCTGAGGCTAGGTGCCAAGAAATGAACATAGACATTTGCTCCTTCTCCAAACAGTTTTGGAGACCCTTCTCTGTCCAGTGTCCTGGGTGCTGGCGACCGGAGGTAAACTAGGCACACTCCCTGACTTTTATGAGCATGCAATTGAATAGGCTAGGGAAACAGACTCAGGTGTATACACCACCATCGGGCCGGAGTGGAAGAGAAACAACAGCAATATCTCCCATTCACCGAGGGCATGCCATGTTTCAGGCAGTGTGAGGCACTTGCTAAATATCATTTCATTGTCACCTTTCAACCCCAACCAAAGCCTTCTGAAGTGCTAGTAATAGCTGCATTTCACAAGTGCAACATCTGAGGCTTCAAGAGATGAAATCAGGCTCCAGGCTCCATGAAGAGCAGTGGGCTTTGCTCTGTCTATTTGCCAGAGATTACCCCTGGCCTTAGCCAGAATTTTCACTTGTCTTGAGGGAGGCAGCATGCTCTAATATTGGAAGTCTTGGGTTCAAGTCCTGGTTCTGACACCAATTAGCATATGACTTCTATAATCCTCAGTTCCCTCAGCTGGTAGAGTAGGAACCGCATCACCTTCCTTATGGAGTGGTTTTAATGTTTAAATGAAACAAATCTTGTGACTATTCCTTGTTCCTGTCAATAGAAGATGCTGCACAAACACAAGTTAACCTTGTTCCTGGCAAACATCAACAAGAACGCAGGTAGGATGTGATGTGCCCACAATGGAAACAGAAATGAGATCAGTTGAGCAGTGTGTCTTTTTTCACAAAACCTGTCCTCTCTATGGACAGTTTGAAAGCATTTAAAAAATTAGAAGTTGTCACTGAGAAAATGACTACTTTATTTTTCATGTGGACTCTTATCTCAGACACTGAGAACCTCTCTGGTGTGAGTCTGTATTCTGAATCTACATAAACCAATAAACTCGCCACTTTCTGAACACATTTTTCTTAATCTCATGTCATGACAAAAAAACTGATAAAAACAACCATGCAGAAGTCCGAGGAGAATGAACAGCTGTGGGAATAGGGCAGGCTTGGCCTTGGCAATAAAGAGGGACCCCAATGCTTAGTGACAGAAATGATCATAATAAAGAGAACAGTATCTGTCTGCCAAGACACCAGGTAGGTGACATGGCTGGGGTGGCAATTTCATGAGTCTGGTGGTGAAATTAAGCCAACAGGAAGTGGAAAAGGCACTGATAGTGGAGGCTGATCACTCTGGTTAGAACTCTGGGTTCTTGCTGTGGGACGATGCGTAAGTGGCTCCACCTTTCAGGACCACCGATGCCATATCTGCAAAATGGAAACCATCGGCCATTTACTTATTTAACAAATAGTCACTAAGCACCTACCATGTACTAGGCACATTCTAGGCACTAGAACTGCAGCAGTGCCCGAGACTGGCAAGCCCTTGGCAGTGGAGCTGAATTTATGTAGAACAGTAAGTCAGAAACAGTAATAATAATGATGCCACCACTGATCCTGTCTGCCTCAGTCCTCCACATTCCTTGGAGGCAGGCAGAACAGCTGTTGTGTCCCCACTATACAGATGTGGAGACTGAAGCCCAGGAGCACATCCAGCACTAGGCCGCAGGCCGCCTGGCTCTTTCCATTTCATGGTTTCCTTTGGTGAATCTTATTGCTAAGCGAGATCACGGACAGGTACTGCCCAGGCTTCTTCCTAAGTTCGTAATTCATTCCTGTGGTGCCGCCGTGTGCGGCATCTACAGAATCTTTCATGGTAATTGCAGTGTGGTCCCACAACCCTCTGCTTGTCTCTCCCCTGTATGATTGTGAGCCCTTCCAAGGCAGAGGTCATTGTATCCCCAGGGCTTGGCATGGGGCTTGCACCCAGGAAGTGCTCAGGGAACACATGTTGAGTTAAAGAATGAATGAAGAAAGAAAGGAATTGAGAAAAAGATGGAGAGAAGGAGAAAGGAGAGAGGTAGGGAAGGAAGGAAGGCAAATATCTGGCTGATATCACACAATAAATATTGGATGGTGGATGGAGGATGGGTGGATGGATGGATGGATTGATAGGTGGATGGATGGATAAAAGAAGAAATAAAAAGAAGGAAGGAAAGATAAAAAGAGTAAGAATAGAAAGGGGGAGCAATAAACCTTCTTTGGAAGAGTCAACGAATGTCGAACAGAGAAAGTAAAGCATGAAATGCCACTTAAATTCCGTCCTTCACTTCCACAACTCACCCCTTTTGCCCATCTGACCCTTCCCACAGCCTTCAAGGTTCAATTAAATCTTACCCCAGCATGGGATCCAGACCACAGAGACTGGTCTTTTTCTAACCTTGTAGTGTTCCCATTGTCTAATTGCCAATTAGCATCTAGGTTACACAGTGTCCCTTCCCTGGCGACCGTAGCGCTTGTTGGCATCCATGGTGGTGAAGTCACTGGGCTGTCGGAGGGGAGGCTGGCTGCGAGATCCTGACTCCGCCGCTTCAACTCCAGGTATGTCTGATTCCAGAGTCAGTGGCATTTCAAGTGCTGCCTCTTGCCTTCTAGCTGGAAGCCCCACGAACCGAGAACTTTTGCAGCCAAAGCCATTATTAAATTCCTTCGCATCAAACACAATCTGTTTTTAATTACATTGTAGAGCAAATTGAGTTTCCCAAGTTTAATTTCCAGCATAACCTATGACACAGAATATCTGCTCCCTGGCCTTCTCCTCAGTGAGAAGAACACGAGGTGGGCAGTAAAAATGCAGAACTAATGGTCAGCCTGGGTGTGAATCCTGGCCTTGCTGATTATTAGCTGTGTGACCTTGGGAAAATCCCTTTATTTCTCCAGGACTCTATTTCCTCACCTACAATGCGGGGGTAATAACAGAACCTATTTGGAAAGAATATTGAAAATCTGAACTCAGATAAGGCGTGTAAAGTGCTTGGTATAGTGTCTGGTACATGGGAAACAATAAGTGTTGACAATAATACTTAGTATTCATTGTCATTGCCATGACAATGGAAAACCTCAGGATAGGGGGGAAGGTGGGAAGGCACAGGTCTGGGAACAACTTGGCACTGGTAAAGCAAAGCTGGCGTGGTCTGGGTCTGACAATTCACAGCTCACTGAATCTGGCCTGTCATTTCTGCTTTTAATGGAAATATACTCAATATTGGAATTAATTACTATGAAAGTGGCCTTGTTATTAAGCATCGGGGGATTAATGGCACATGCAGTGGGTTATCTTCATGGAGTAAAATATCTCAAGGGGGGAAAAGCGTAATGAAAGCAGCATCCTGAATGCAATTGGAGAATCCCCCTAGCAACGCCGGCTGCTGTGGGTCCCAGGAGGCCATACATTATGACAGAGCTTTGGCGGCAGAAATTACAGTGGGAACGAAAATGAGGAAGAATTCAACTTATTCTGGCTCTCTTGGATGTTTCTTTTTTTTATTGAATTTATTGGGGTGACACTGGTTAACATAATTATACAGCTTTCAGGTGCCCAGTTCTACAACACTCCTCTGTGCACTGTATTATCAGTTCACGCCCCCCTTCAAGTCAAGTCTTCACCATCACCATGTATCCCCACTGTACCTTCCTCCACCACTATCCCCTCCCCAGCAGTTACTACGCTGTTATCTGTGTCCATGAGTTTTTCAGCTTTTATTTTTTTGTCCATTTTTTGCTTCACCCCTCCACCCCATCACCCAGCCCCCACCCCTGACAGCTGTCACTTTCTTCTCTATATATGAGTCCCTTGGATTAGAGCTGAAGTAGCTAGATGGATGTCAGTACCTGTATCAGTCAGCTATTGCTATGACAATGCTGCATAACAAATCACCCCCAACACAGGGGCTTAGAACTATAGTGGTATGAGTCTGCAGTCACTTGCCAATCAGCTGGGCTCAAATTAATAAATCTGTTTTGAGCATGTCATCAGGGATTTTATTATATATCATCTTATTATTTTCCATAACATCACCTCATTTTGACATAACATCTGGGATATTATGACAAAACTTCTACAATGAACATGTTTTACTATGGAATCTGGGGGGGAATAGTTACAAAAAATAATTAAGGTACTATGAACAAATGGGCACTTCAGTGGCTTGAAGAATTTGTGGTGGAATGATTCTAAAACCGCTGGGAAACATTTGTCCTGGTGACCCTACGGCTTAGGGCATTGAGAGAGAGGAGTATGCTCCAATTTATCCCAGGCGTGAGCAATTTTAGTTCTCTGATTAGCTTTGTGCAGCTAGCACAGACTTTGTCGGGCAGATAGATTGTCACACCAAACACAAGAGGAGACTGTCAGTGGTCAAGAAGCCAACTCAGTCAGAGAGATTGGCTCGCCTCCTCCTCGTCCATGCCATCCACGTAACACTAAGAATCACAACCACTGCCGAGCCCGTGCCTGCTCCTCCATAACCGGCTTCGAGCAGCAGGATCACTCAGCTTGTCAAGAAGCCATTAGACTCCGGGGCTGGCTGATTTTGAACAGGAGGGTAGGGGTCTTTTCAAGGACAAGCTGTACACATAGGAGAGAAAATAGACGGTGCCCCCCCACCCGCCCAGCATCTTTGGCTGAGGAATCAGATGATGCCAAGAAAGAAGCGAACCAACAAAACGATGTTTTGAGCCATGTTGGGGTAGCGCATTGCGTCTCCTATGGAGAGAGAGCCATTAGTGATGTGCTTGGGGAAAATTGTTGCCATCCTGAATGGCGATTTGCAATCTGGACAGGAAGTCAGTAAATGGGACTCCACAAGACACGTGAAGGAGCTGCATTTAGAAAGAGAGAGGGCTAACTGCGGCTGTCTAAAAGATGAAGGGCTTTGCAAAGAAAGGATGGCTTCGACTCCATGCAACAGCAAACTTGCACTTGGCTCGTGCCATTCAAGCCATGCCCGGTCTTCCCTCGGTGGTGTGTGCTGGCTTCGTGAAGGGTGCCGCCATATGTGTGCTTGAGCAAGACAAACACTTGGGTGTCATCCATCACTCCTTCCTCTCCCCCACGCCCCTGACTCAGTCCATCTCTATGTCCTGTTCACGGTGCCCCCTGGATATTCTTCAAAGTAGCTCACTTCTTCTTCATCCCTCCGCCATCACCCTGGTGATTAGCCACTGTCAGTTATCACCTGGCCAACTGCAGCGGTCCCCTCAATCTGTTCTTCACACTGCTCCACAGACATCATTTCAACCCATGGATCTGCCAATGCCACCACCGCCCCCTACAGTGGCTCCCATCGCTTTCAGGATACAGACCAAACTTATGAATCTGCTCCGCTCTTCCCAGCATGGCCTGGGTCTCTGCTTCCCTCTCACCGCTGCACAAGCTGTCTCATCATTCTGGAACACGCTTCCCTCCAACTTTCACCAAGTTGACCAAGTCGTTCCTCAGATTCCTGCTCAAGCATCCATTATGCAAAGGGGCTGTCCCTTGCCCACTGCCTCCAGTACACTTGGGATCAGACACTTAAGTATAGACTCGGAGAAGCATATTCTCTTCCTTTAGAGCCCTTATCTCAGCTGGTAATTATGTCTTTATTTTTCTGGCATTATCAGTTAAAATCTGTCTCCCTGTGAGCTTATGGCTGAAACTGAATGAGTTTACTGAACACCTCACCTGCTCCCATGTTCTCTAGCCTTTAGTCAACTATGGTTAAATTCCCAGCCTCCCTTGCAGCTAGAAAGGGCCACGTGACACTGTCTGGCCAGTGAGTTGTAAACAGAGGTGCTGATGGGAACTTTTGGAAAAGGTTCTCAAAAGAGGACAGATTTGGCTTGGATGCCCCTGGCCTTGCCTGCCTACCCATTCCTTTGGTTCCTCTCTGGACTACAAAGCCAGTGAAGACTAGTGCAGCGGACATCTTCCCACTGCGAAGTCGAAGCCACATAAGAATGGCGGAGCAGAAAGAGAAGGCCCTGAGGGCCTTGTTGCCTCTGTTGAATGTCTGGGTTCGCCCTGGTTTACTTAGCCACCAGCTTCTTATTGCCACTGGGTTAGGATTTCACATGACAAACAGCAGTGGTGTATCTTGTTCCAGAAGATTCTAGCTGACACAGCTCCGTAAGATGTGACCTGTGCATGTTTTTGCTTTGCAGTCTTTCCCAGCATGGTTCCTGGCATATAATATATGCTCATTAAACATCTACTGAGTGAGTGGATGAGGAGAGCTTCATCTTTGGACTCCAATAGGTCTGGGCTCCAGTTCCTGCTCAACTGCTGGTGGCTGTGCGCCCACTTAACCTCTCTGAGCCTCAATTTTCTCAAGTGCAAAACCAGGTTAATCACATCATTTTCAGGGGATTATTCTGAGGGCCTAAAAAGTGATGTGTAGAAAGTGCCAGACCCTGACTCAGTAAATAGTAGCAGTTGATACTGTGATTCGGAGCAATTGGCTCTGTCACCTGCAGCTGCCGTTCTGAGCATGGTGATGTACAAGACCTTGTGATAGACAGTGGGGACAAAGGTCCACAGAGTGGACTCTGCCCTCCAGGACCTGGCAGCTCAGTTGGTGAGAAAGGATTTGCACAAACACATGAAGAGCTCATAGTGCCTCTCAGTAAAAATGTGCTAATGGCCATGGGAGGGGCACAGACCCTCCATGGGAGTGGAGAACCAGGAAAAAGCATTTGCATTGATAAAGTTGTCCCTGAGAACAGCAAGGGGACAGGGAGCCTGCTTCCTCTCCATTCACTTGGTTAACAAGCACACTACTGGTGCCCCCACCCTGGGGCTAAGTGCTGGGGATAACACAGGCGCCCTCCAACCGAGGCGCAGAAGCGGCTAAATGAAGCTCCCTGCCTGCCTCAACAATGGCCTAAATGAGCAAACTTATGAACAAATGAACTTCTGAAGAGAAACAAATGAGCTGGAAAATAAATGTTCTCGAGGAAATAGTCGTGCTCTGAAAAATGACACCGTCTGGGAAGATGGAGAGCCGGGAGGCCAATTTGTGACCCTAGTCAGAGTGGGGAAATGTGGTCGGGAGGAGAGAAGGCAGGTGGAGGTGGACGTGGAGTCAGGCAGGGAGGATGCGACTTTACAACACCCACCCCCACACCAGCGTCCTGCATGTGCTGGACAGTGCGCCATTTGTCACTCCACCCTGTTGGCTTTGAAAATCAAGTATGTGCCAGCATGGTGCCAGGCAATGGGCACCCAATGGAGAAGAAGACCCTCAGCCCCTTGCACCTCGTCCCCTTCCCAAGCCTCCCTCTCCTTCTCTGTCTGCAGTCCCCTCTCAGCTGGCCCTGAGCATAGTGGAGATGGTGGTGGATATGATATTAATGGCAGCGACTGCTGATGGGGGGCTTACTTTGAGCAGGGTGCCTTACCAAACATCTCCTGGGATGCTCCCCAAAGTATTGTGAGTTTGGGACCATCACAATGAAGAAATAGAGGCTCAGAGAGGTGACACAACTTCCCTGGAGTCACACAGCTAATAAATAGCAGCATCATAACCGGAACCCAAGTCCTTCTGAAGCCAAAGGCTGTCCTCTTAATGACTGCACTCGCCTACTAGTGTCTTTCTTCTAAGCCAGTGAAGCCAGAGCGTAAGGTGCATAGGAGGAAACCCCCGGGGTGATGGATAGGCCCACATTCTTTTTTTTTTTTTTTTAAACAGAGACAGAGAGAGAGAGTCAGAGAGAGGGATAGACAGGGACAGACAGACAGGAACGGAGAGATGAGAAGCATCAATCATTAGTTTTTCGTTGCGCATTGCGACACCTTAGTTGTTCATTGATTGCTTTCTCATATGTGCCTTGACCAGGGGCCTTCAGCAGACTGAGTGACCCCTTGCTCGAGCCGGCGACCTTGGGTCCAAGCTGGTGAGCTTTTTGCTCAAACCAGATGAGCCCGCGCTCAAGCTGGCGACCTCGGGGTCTCGAACCTGGGTCTTTCCACATCCCAGTCCGATGCTCTATCCACTGCGCCACCGTCTGGTCAGGCTAGGTCCACATTCTTGACTGCAGTGATGGTTTCATGGATGTACATATATCAAAACTTATCAGACTGTACTCTTTATACATGTAGTTTATTGTATGTCAGTTTAGGCCTCAATGAAGCTGCTATTTAAAAAGCAGTCAAAATAATTCATATGCGTAACAATCGCCTGGTCTGCTTATTGGAAGGTGTAGTCTATTGGGCCCCACTCACAGCCCACAGAGATTTTGATTGGGCGGATCTGGGGTGACCTGGCAGTCTGTGATTTAATAAGCATCCTCCAGGCGATCCTGACGCAGCTGCCCCGGTTACATATGACCAGCGGTCCTCAACCGCAGCTGTTCCTCCACCTCACTTGGGGAGCTTTTGCAAAACTCACCCCAGATCAGTCTAGATAGACTCTCTGGGAATAGGGAGAACATGGGAAAGTTATGCAGGTGACTCAAACATGCGGCCAGGGCTGAGAACCACTGAGCTAAGAAGCCCCTTCATCAATCCACACCAAGCCGGGGCTGCACAAAGCCAGGTCCAAGTGGTAGCCAGTGCCTCCAGAAGCAGGTTCACAGTTATTCATATGGAAAAGGATGTGCAGGTTATGATGATTACAATAAGCTTTATTAACTCCAAATGATGTCACAATACAGCTGTAAACTGCTTTTGCTCACTCCTGTATTTCAGAAGATGGGGACTAAACACTCTTGTTGCTGAATTAAGCACCCCCACCCCCACCCTCGCCACACTGGAATTGTAATGGACATAGCATTGCTTTAGCTGTAACTTGCAGGGTGCAGACCTTGACAAGCTGTGCACAAAGCCCTCCGCTCCCCTGAAGACTTCTGTGGTATAAAAGCGAGGGTGAGCCAAGGCCCTGGCATCGGTGTCCCCAGAACAGCTCACAGGCTGCAGAGTCAAGGTTGATGAGACAAGAGGAACCTGCCGTTTCATAGATTCCAGAGTCAGAGCTGGTGGAGCCAGGAGAATAGTCTCATCAACCTCCTGCTTACAATTGGGAAAACTGAGGGAGGAGAAGGTAACCACCTGAGGGTTATTCCTTGATCAGAAAGGTAGAAGAGAGAGAGAAGGGTTTTTCCTCCATGCAGCCTTCCATGATTGTACCACCTCTCATGTGCTGTGGGCCCTTGGGCAGGTTGTTCATTCATTCAAAAAATATTTATTGAGCACCAACTCTGTGCCAGACACAGGGGCTAGGTGCTGGGATTACATGGTGAACAAGACAGGCAAAAGAGCTTTGTGGCCCTTATATTCTAATGGGATAAATCAGGTAATAAACACGAAACATGTAGCTAGAGGAATAGAGGCTGCAGCTGGGACTTTGAGGGAAATAAAATGGACACTGACGGTGGCAGCCAGTGGCCAGAGTGGCCAGGCTAGGCTTCCAAGAGGAGAGGATGTTTAAGCAGAGGCCTGAATAAAGGGAAGGAGGGAGCCCCAGAGAGAACTGGGGAGAATGTTCCAGGGAAGGGAGCCGTGAACACAAAGCTCTGAAGGAGGGGACTAGTTTGGGATGTTCAAGGAATCAAGGCCAGGGCAGCGGAGGTGGAGTGGGCGATGGAGACAGTGGTCATGGACAAGGCCAGTGAGGTGAACTAGTGACCCGCTGCCCACAGGCCAGGCCAGGCGTTGGTGTTGTTCTCAATGCTCCGAAGCCGATGCAGGGTTTTCTGTTGCACAAGAGGGCTCAGTTTCTACCCCACGTGAGGATGGCCCAGAAGTTGACTAGTTGCCCAAACTGATTCTCTTCACCCCTCAGTGCTGCCTCAAAGCTAATGGCTCGGTGTCATGGCCCAGGAGCCAAGTCATTCGTCAGCTGCCCCGCCTTCGTTTTGCTCTGTGCCTTGGCAGAGACAGACCTTTCTGAGCTCCCTCCCCGGCCGCCGTGATGCGGAAGCCCTCAGCCCAAGCCCTCAGCTCCCTGGGGCCCCTGGAGCAAGTGGCCACTGGTCACAATCAATTTCAGCCCCAGCTTCGGCCCTTAGTCTCACCTGAGAGGAGAGTGGGGACATGGAAGACTCTGGTGAGCCAGTTTGGTGTCCTGTGACATGGATTGAGAGAAAGGGTCCTGCCAGAGTGCGAGGCTTTGGGACAAACCTGGGTTTGAATCCCAGCTCTGCTACCTCCTTGCTCCATCGCCCTGAGCAGTGACTTAACCTCTCTAAGCCTCACTTTCCCCTGCTGTATAATGGGCTTAGGGTACCCTCTTTCTCGTAGAGTGGACGAAGAGATAAACGTAAAGGCTTAGCACTGTGCCTGACCCCTAGTAAGCATTCATTCAACCAGAATTCCCAATTTCTTAGTTTCAGTCGGGCAAGGTCCAGGGAAAGTTCCTTCCCCCAACTGTGCCTCAGTTTCCCTGTCTATAAAAAGAAGTAGTCACCTGACCAGGCAGTGGCGCAGTGGATAGAGCGTCGGACTGGGATGCTGAGGACCCAGTTTCGAGACCTCGAGGTTGCCAACTTGAGTGCGGGCTCATCTGGCTTGAGCCAAAAGCTCACCAGCTTGGACCCAAGGTTGCTGGCTCGAGCAAGGGGTTACTCAGTCTGCTGAAGGCCCGCAGTCAAGGCACATATGAGAAAGCAATCAGTGAACAACTAAGGTGTCTCAATGAAAAACTGATGATTGATGCTTCTCATCTCTCTCTGTTCCTGTCTGTCTATCCCTATCTATCCCTCTCTCTGTCCCTGTAAAAAAAAAAAAAAAAAAAAAAAAGAAGTGGCCTCATGCGCTGACCTCTGAGGTCCCTCCTGCTCTAAAAGTCATTAAGTCACACACATCTGCATTCACCCTCACGCACGCACACCCATTCCTGTATATGATCAGAGCTCAGACTCTAAAAACAGACACGAATTCAAATCTCAGCCTTACCTGCCTGACTGTGTAACCTGGTCAAAGCTACTTAACCTCTCTGAGCCTCAGTCTGCTCATCTGGAAAATGGGAATACCCGTGTTGGAAAGTGGGGCTTCCAAGGGATCCAGCAGGATAGCAGGTAGCACAGGGGTTTTAGAAACATTGTATAAATATCAGCTATTAGACACTGCCTTCCCCCACGCCCTGCACCCTGCTCTTGTATTCAGCGGTTCTGCCACAAGTTAATCTGTGATAGGAGCAGAAACACAAATTTTCCATTCAAAACCCACAGCTCATTTTTGTTCTGTAATAGATTTAAACAGGTTTTCTTTCACAACAATCTTCCCTAATCTCCAACTGTTCCCTTTTTAGAGAGATGCAGTGTCCTTTTGCGGCACTCGAGAAATACAAATGAGGTATTGTTGTCTGAGACCTCCTGTCTCCCCAGCAGCTCCTTCCTCGTGAGCAGATTTGCTTTCTTCCTTCAGATGAGGCTTCTTCCTGGAGCCGCCTCATCCTGTCGTGTGTGGGGCGGTTCACCCCAGCCCGCCCTGCACACGGAAGATGTGTGTTGGTCCGGGACTGGGGACAGAGAAGCTCCCTGGAGCAGCTTCCCTGAGTCCAAGTTTGAAACCTTCATACTCAAAGAAGAAATAACAATAATTAAAATAATGGGGACTTCATGTATTAATCGCACTGTTTGGAGCCCATGGCTTTCAACATCACCACCGTAAAGAAGGGAATTCTATGCTGTCCACCTTACAGGGGAGGAACCCGAGGCTCAGATCAGTCAAGCCCTCAGACCCATCCACACAGCTTTTCTCCAAGCTTGGGTGAATGCTCCTGATCAGACACCTGTTCCTTATTTCACATCTTTGTTAAGCACTTAGAATGATGAGGCTTTGATGTAAACACAGACAGTGGTGACAAAGAAGTAAACCCACAAGAAAAGCAAGGTGATTTCAGACTGTGATCAAGGCTGGGCGAGGGGGAACTGCGGTGAGTGTTAGTGTGTGGGGTGAGGGTGGTTCCCCCAAAGGGGCCCCCCTCTTTGGGGGTGATGTTTGAAGTGAGAGCTGGGTAGTTAGGAGGAGCCTGCTTCGTGGGAGAAGACGGTTCTAGGACAGAGGGCCAAGCTTGGGAATAAATAAATCAGGAACGCGGGACAGGAAGCCGGGGAGCTGGAAGGAGCCAGCCCCCACGGGCGCTGAGGCCAGTGTGGGAGTCTGATTTTATCCTCACTGCCACTGGAGGCCGCGAGGTGGGTGTGAATCAGCCACTTGACACTTAAAAAGGATCCTTCTGATTGCAGCCTGGAGTGTCTCGGGAGCCAAGAGCAGGAGCAGGAAAGCCATTCCTTCTGCGGCTTAGGAGACACAGAGGAGGGGCAGGCTGGCAGTAGTAGAGGGGCGAGGGGGATGGGGAGAGAGAGGAGGCAGGACAGGAGAGGGGGCCAGTTATCTCTGGGTGGGTCACCCTGGTGAGCCATTGGCCTGGAATTCTAAGTGCCATGGGACGCTTAAAGGAGTCAGCTTTGATGTTGATCAGGGGCAGGGGCTGGATGGCACAGTCCCTCTGTTTACTAAGCAGCGGCGGGGGGGGGGGGCAGGGGCATCCCAGGCAGGAGGAGAGTGTGGGATGGTGGACACTCTGGACCCAGGTCAGAAGCAACTCTGGTGTGGGATGGTGGACACTCTGGACCCAGGTCAGAAGCAACTCTGGGGAGAGCAGGGAAGCAGGGAGTTTAGGGAAACAGCCCACCCTATCTGTTTTCTTAGGTCTGTCTCTCTCAGGTCTTATAGATAGTATGACAGATAACATCAACCACTGGAGACAGAGTACTCTAGCAGCTGAGCAGTGGGGTTTATCAGTCATGACCTTTTCCTGGGATTGAATGCCAGCTTCACCGCTTACCACCTGGGTGACCCTATGCAAGTGACCTAACCTCTCTGACCTTCAGTTTATCTTTCTGTAAAATAGGAAGTGAAAACAGCATTGACTTCATAGGGGTGTTTCACCAGCTTTATTGAGGTATAATTGGCATTCAATAACTGTACATGTTTTAAAATGTACAATTTGATAAGTTTCAGGATATATATACGCCTGAGAAACTGTCACCACAATCGAGATTATGAAACATCCATCATCCTAAAAAGTTTTTGTGCCCTTTTGTAAAAATCCCTTCCTCTTTTTTCTTCCCACTTCCCCACCTTCCCCAGGCTTCTGCTCTCATTATATAGTACTTTGCATTTTCCTAGAATTTTCTATAAATGGAATCATGTAATATGTACTCTTATTTTTTTTTATCTGGCTTCTTTTACTTGGTATAATATATATATTTTAGATTCCCTCGTGTTGGTATGGGTGTCAATAGCTTATCCCTTTTCCTCACTGAGCAGTATTCCACTGTACAAATATACCACATTTTATTCATCTACTGACTCACTGACAGACATTTCTAGTTGGGTCTGCTGCAGACCTATGTATATATCTTTCCATGGGCCTCTGTTCTCATTTCTCTTACGTAAACACCTAGGAGGGGAACTGCTGAACCATATGGTTCATGTAGGTTTAACTTTCTAAGAATCTTTCTAATTATTTTCCAACATGGTGGCACCATTTTACATCCCACCACATAACGTATGAGTGCTCCGGGTTCTTCCTATTCTTGTTAACACTTGCAACTGTCTCTCTTTAATTTTAGCCATTCTAGTAGGTGTGTCATGGTATTTTGTTGAGGTTTTAATTTGCATTTCCCTCATGACTAATGATGTTGAGCATCTTTGCATATGCTTATTTGTCATCCATATAACTTGTGGGGGCAGTGCCTGTTCAAATATGTTGCCCAGTTTGGAAGGTTGCTTATTTTACCACCATTGAGTTTTGAGAATTATTCATATATTCTGGATACAGTGCCTTATCAGATATGAGATTTTCAAGTAGTTTCTCCCCATCTGTGGCCGTGGCTTGTCTTCATTTTCTTAACAGTGTCTTCCAAAGAGCAGAAGCTCTTCATGTTAATGAGGTATAATTTATCAATTTTACCTTTTATGGGTAATTTTTTTCCTCTTAGGGTATTAAGATAATTCAGTGCCTGGCACATGAGTAAGCACTTAATAAATGGCAGATGTCATTGTTATAATTACAAAGGAGAAAAATGCAGCATGCTGAGTAAGGCCTGGAGGCCCCGCGCCTCTGCAACCCTCTTCGTGTGTCCCGGTTCAGCTCCTTTCCCCCTCTGTGCCTTGTTTCTTCATGTGTGCAGTCCGGGAGTTGCATGGCTAAGTGATGTCTGAGGCCCTTTACCCTGGACAGGTCAGAGTGTTAATATGCTCTAGAGGTCGAAAAGGAACATTGAGGAGAAGGATTGAGGACTAGGAGCCAGGAATGGGGAAACTCCTTCCCAAGGACCAGAAGGAACTGAGCATCCTATAGGTGGCTTCAGATCCTCCGTGGGCATTTGGGTGACGCTGGAGAGATTAGCCCCAAAGGCTCCATGCTTTCCAGAACTACGCAGAAGTTAGGATCCTACAGGTGGTGAAACTGAGGCTCAGAGAGACAAGGTTACAAAGTGGCAGCCCAGAGCCAGAATTGGAACCCAGGTCTGCATGACCCCAAAGCCCACACTCCCTAGGCTCCGACCAGGCTGGTCCCTGGACAAGGGAAATGACCAGGCAGGCAGAGCAGGGGAACTTCAGCCAAGGAAATGTTCCATCTGAAAGTCACAGTGCATTCCCTCCCCAGCAGCTGCGAGAGAAAAATAGAGTGGGTCGGAATTAGCAGATCTTTTCTTTCCTCCTTTTTAATTTATAGCTTGTTAGTTGACGTGCTCATTGGGAGAACGTCTTGCTCTCTGGCTTGGCAGCAAAGTCAATGACAAAGAACTGACAGCCCAGAACAGCCTTCCGCGTCCATGTCGCGTCCTGACTGGGGTTGGGAGCTCTCTGCACCCTCGGGCATCTTGGCAGTTGTGCTCCTTATGCAGGTGTCCCCCAGCCTCCATAAGGTGGGGAAACCCCACTGCTGGTTTGATGATTTCAGCAGTCCCTTTTCTGATTTTTATTCCCCCAAACATTTAATAAACCACGTATTATTCTCCAAGCACTGGAGGAATAAAGGCAGTTAGAACTCCACCTCCTGTCCTCAGACTGGAGGAGAGACAGTCACATATACAAATAATGTTAGGATGGTGTGATGGAAATTGTAGCAGTAGAGAGAAGGGGCAGACTGAGCCCGGATTGGAGTATCAGGGAAGGCTACATGGAGGAGGCAAGAGCCTCCCAGGTGGGTCTTGTAGGATAAGTAGGAGTTCAACAGAATAGAAATTTTCCCCCATGCCTGATACTGTGTATGTGTGTTTGGGGGGGGGGGGTGTCTAAATGTTCCTGTTCTGTTTTTCAGAAGTTTCTCAGCTGTTGCTTTTTGGTGCCTTGCCAGATTATAACCTTACTGGGGAAATCATGCCTTTGCATTGTAGCATATTTGACAGCTTCCCTGGGCCCTCTATGCATTAGATTCCAGTAGCACTCTCCCACTCCTCCCCACCCATCATGACAAATAAAAAAAGGTTTCCAGACATTGTCACATGTCCCCTGGGGGAAAAATCAACTTGGTTGAGAACCACCATCACAGAATGTCCATGTAGGCACTCATTTATTCATGTAACTTTTCATTTATGCCTTCAACAAGCATTTACTGAATTCTTACCATGGGCCGGGCACTTTGGTAGGCATTAGGAACACAAGGATGCACTAGATACAGCCAGGGCCACTGCCCCCAGGGAGTTACCAGGCAAGAGAAGAAAGGAAATAAGCCAGTGAGATGTAATGGTAGCATTGTGGTGGGTCAGGGACAGCAAACAGCTGGATGTATTCCAGGAAGGCTTCCTGGAAGAGGTAACACCACTACTGAATAACAAAAATAAATAGACATTAACTAGGTGAAAAAGGAAGGAAGGCATTCTGAATCAAGGAAGAGAGAGAAGAAATTTTTAACCAAGAAAATGGGTGAAGCAGAGGCTTGGAGGGTGAGCCACGCTGGCCCTCTGGGTGGGGGTGGGAGGATTGCAGCGGCTCTGTCTACCTGGAGCACACACAGATCTCCATGGTGGCCAGGATTGTGGAGAAGAGGGCCACCCCTATCATTGAAAGCGTCTCTGTTTATCCTGAACGCCATGTGGGAGCCATTGGAAGAGTCAAAGCTAGGAAAGAAGAGACAGTCAAATTTGGAGATGAGCTGTTGGCTGTCAGGGTAACAGAGAAGCCCCATAATGATGCCTGAGTTGGGCATGTGGCCTGGGCCACGCTCTTGTCCTTCCCTCCAGAGGTACCTCCTGGTGCTGGCCCTGCCCCCATCCTGCCCTCTGGGTCCCCTTTGCAGGAGAGACATTTGGGTCTTACCTCCTACCCACCCCCGATTGGTTCAATCTCCACCTCCTCCTGGTAGCCCTCCACAAAGGCCTCCCACCACCCAGCAGTTTCTCAGGGATGACAGTCCCTTCAAGGTGACGTGGGGAAGTGCTTTATCTCCCTCTGCCATTAAACTCGTCACCGAGCCCCTGATTACATTTGGAGTGTGAAGACAGACCACAGTACTGCACACGGCTCATCCCTGCATTGTAGCTCAAGCCAGCCCCTCTGGTCCCTGGAGCCAAACCGAGAGGTGCCAACCCTCTAATTGCTCGAGGACGTTGATATTATTGAGACTCCTCAGAGCTGTGTGATGTATGATCTTCCGGTGTGGCTCAGGTGTTTCCGGCAGCCCTCCCAAACAGATGACATTTTCTTTTTGTGTCCCATTTATTTATGTGTTTGGTTGATCCGGCAAAGGAAACATGTTAAATATTCCATGAGAATCGAAATGGAAGGTGGTCAAACCTTTAGAGACTGCAGACTTGATTAATTTCAGTTGTGACATTTATTTCAAAAGGGCCCTTCCAAAAGGCAGTTACAGTAGTTCCCTCCCCCCTTCATTGCAGTTTTGCTTTCTGTGGTCTCAGTTACCAGCCATCCACTGGGGTCCAAGAATATTCCAGTTATGCACCCAGAGCAATGTTTTGGCCTGTCATGAACCGCATAGATAGCAATGGTCCCATAAGCTTATAATGAAGCTGAAAATATCCTATCACCTGGTGAGGTCACAGCCATTCTAATGTTGTCCCACAAAGATTGCTTAAGGAAACCCAAAACATGGATTCGAAAGCATACGTGCACCTCCATGTTCACTGCAGCGTTGTTTACAATAGCCAAGCGATGGGAGCAGCCCATGTGCCCGTCGGTAGACGAGCAGGTACAGAAGCTGTGGTACCTAAGTACAACGCAGCATTACTCGGCCGTACAGAGAGAATGAAGTCTTAACCATTGGTGACAGCATGGATGGACCTAGAGGGTATTATGCTCAGTGAAATCAGCCAGAGAAAGACAAATACCGGACGGTTTCGCTTATCTGTGGAACCTAAAAACAAAACAAAACAAAATAAATGGACAAGCGAAATAGAAACAGACTCATAGATACAGAGAAAAAATTGATGATGGCCAGAGGGGAGAGGGATGGGGGACAGGGTTAAAAAGGTGATGGGATTAAGTGCTCACTGGTAGTTACAAAATGGGCGTGGGGGGTACAGGTAACAAGTGTAAAAACGACCTAAGGTGCCGGTGGGCACTTGAATTATTGGAGGGAACACTTTGTAACCCATATGCATGTCTGTCCATCCGCTGTGCTGTTTGTTTGTCTGAAACTAATACAAAGAAGTGTTGAACACAAACCGTGATCAAAAAACACAATTTAAAACCATCTGTAAGACTGGGTGAGACAGCAAACACCTGTGACGTGGGTGTGGGTACGGGACATTGAGGAGCTCCTGCAGGGACTCCTCAAACTGGCCGGTAGGTTGTTGGACCCGGAACAGAGACGCATGGCCGAAAAGAAGGAAACCCCCGGAGGAGCAGGAGAAGCACCCCCAAGAAAAGGCACAGAGGAGGGTTTAGCAGAAGCCTTTGCAGACCTCGAACAAGCCCTTTAAAAAGCTTGAAAGCATAGACCCTAGTATCAAAAGGTGTTCATTAATAGAGAGGAAAGTTGGTGGTCCGTTATTGGCTTACAAGCAAATCTGTGATGAGAAAAAGAGAAAGAAACAAAGCAAGCAAACCACCATGGACCTGTTTCTGCAAAGAGTGGCACCTCAGAAATGCCGCAGGCGGGTCCCTCAGGAAGTGTTCCGGAACAAGGCATCATTGTCACAGGACAGGACAGGACAGCTCCATGCGGTGACGGCCCCTGCAGACTTTCCGGGGGACCAGGGCTGGGGGCGGAAGACAGTGATATTGATGGTCCTGGACCTGTGTAAGCCTAGGCTCATGTGTGTGTTGTGTCTTAGCTTTTAACAAACAAACAAAAAAATGTTGTAAAGTTTAAAAAATTTAAAATCTAAGGAAAAGCTTATAGAATAAGGACATAAAATATTTTGACAGCTATACATGTTTACTTTAAGCTAATTGTTACTACAAAAAAGTTAAGAAAAAAATTAAGTTTGTAATGTAAAGAAATAACATACAGTAAGGTAGGTTCATTTACTATTGAAAAGAATGTTTTTATAAATTTAGTGTCGCCTAAGTGTCCAGTGTTTGTGAAGTCTGAGCAGTGTGCAGCGATGCCCAACTAGGCCCTCACATTCACTCGCCCCTCACCACAGCGACTCCCACAGCCACGGCCAGTCCTGCAAGCTGGTGCCCAATGCACACTAGTCCCCCATGCAAACCAGGCCCCCGTGCACACTAGTCCCCCATGCACACCAGTCCCCCATGCACACCAGGACCCCGTGCATACCAGTCCCCATGCACAACAGTCCCTATGCACACCAGTCCCTATGCACACCAGTCCCGCATATACTCCAGACCCCCGTGCACACCAGTCTCCCATGCACACCAGGCCCCTGTGCATACCAGTCCCTATGCACACCAGTCCCGCATATACTCCAGACCCCCGTGCACAACAGTCCCCCATGTACACTAGACCTCTGTGCACACCAATCCCCTGTGCACTCTAGGCCCCCGTGCACACCAGTCCCCCATGCACACCAGACCCCTGTGCACACCAATCCCCTGTGCACTCCAGGCCCCCATGCACACCAGTCCCCCATGAATACCAGTCCCCCATGCACACCAGTCCTCATGCACAGCAGTTCCCCATGCACACCAGTCCCCATGCACAGCAGTTCCCCATGCACACCAGGGCGGGTTATTTCCCTTCTTGTATGCCTCAGTTTCCTCACCTGCAAAATGGCTATCATGACAGTATCCACCTTGCAGAGTTGCTGGGAGGCTAAAACAAACCAATCCACGTACAGTGTTTGGCACAAAGTAAGCAGTACTTAAGTGTTACTCTTCTTGCACAATTGATAAAACCAGGCAACCAAATGATTGGTCACTGTGCTGCGATAGACGATGGTGGCCACCGAGGCGGCCCCATTTGTCCCCCACCCTGCCCCATCTGCTCCCAAGCCTCCAAGCCAGCGATGGCGGGGAATAACAATCTGGATTTTTTTTTAATCAGCGGAGTGCAGACACGCTGTTTCATAGGCCGGCTGGTTAAGTGTATACCTAGTTACAGCTGACTGCCTCGGGTGATTGGTTGAGGGACCGAGTTCCCATTTGTGCCCAATCAATCTGGAAACCGAAAAGCAGTCGGAATATTCATGTTCCACCATCAGGCCCACAGCCTGGGATAATACTTGATGGAGGAGCTGCTGGGCCCATGGCCTGGAGGAGGCAGAAGAGGGGGTTCTTCTTGATGAACAGACAGGGACTTAAGCAGCCTCAGTCCCCATTATCAACTGGGGAACAGGAAACCATTCAGAGGGATAGGAGGGTCAAGGTGGCTTAAGGGTGAGTCTGGGCCCCGTGCTGTGGATGTCAAGGTCGTATCCTTGACACCGTTTAGCCCAACGTGGCATGCAGGCACCTGGGCTGGTATTTCATAAGCGCCTACTATGCGCTTCCATCAGGCTAAGCAGCCAAGAGAGGAAACACAGACAGGAATATCAGAACTAGAAAGACGAGTCCCGTCTGGAAGAAGCAAAAAGTTGGGGGACCGTGTTGACAAAGACGGCCCTCTGACAAGATGGCAGTCGTTCCGTCACTCTGTTGTTTGCTTTGAAACTGTGGAATTGCACCCGCGACGAGCCAGGCATGGTCCGGATGACCTGCAGACACCGAAGAGAGTGAAACGCAGGCCTTGCATCCCGACGGTCACAATGCCAGTAGTGGTACTGGCTGTTTGTGGGGCACTGACAGGGAGCCAGGCTTCGCACAAGTTATTTCCTTTAATTCTCACAGTAGCTCAAGGAGAGCAGTCCTATTTTTACCCTCGGTTTGCAGATGGTAAGCCAGAAGCTCTGAGAGGGGTTAGTTGCTTCACTGAGGCCCATGCATTTAGGAAAGAATCAAGATTCCACCCAGTCCCATCTGACCCAGACTCCTGTTGCTAACCACTAGGATCCCTTGCCTCTCAAAAGAACCAGACCACAATGTTTTAACAGCTGGGTACAAACTACAGAAAGTCCAGTGGGCTTTCTAGAAGTGGGAGTGCCCACCAGCTGGGGGCAGGGGGTGTGAGCCCCGGACAGTGACGTCAGGACCCCCATCCCCAGCACACACCATATCATCTTGCACATAGTAGGATTTGCTGGTTGGCCAAGTTCATTCATGCCTTTCTGAGCACTGTCAGGTCAGCAGGCTCCTGCCCCTTGTTTCTTTAATTTGTCATTCATAAAGCATCATCTTATCCACAAGTCCAGGAAGAAGGACTTTGGTAATCTTTATTTTATAGAAGAGGAAACTGAGGCTAGAGAGGAGTGTGTTCAGACTTGAACCCAAGCCCCCAGGACTCTGAGCCTAAATTATTTCCTCAGCCTTGGAGCCACTCAGGGAACTGTCTCAAGATGGAACTCAGACACTGTTGTCCCCCCAGACCCGAGGTCCTTCCAGCTCCATGTGCTGCCTCTCATTCAGGTGCAAAACATTGTCCCTTGTCATTGTCCACACCGGGAAAACGCACCCTAAACCTGCTGGCAGGACCGTGGGCTGCTGCGTGTAGGGCCGTGGGCTGCTGCGTGTAGGGCCGTGGGCTGCTGCGTGCAGGGCCGCGGGCTGCTGCGTGTAGGACCGTGGGCTGCTGCGTGTAGGACCGTGGGCTGCTGCGTGTAGGGCCGTGGGCTGCTGCGTGCAGACCCAGGCAGGAAGCCATTCGTGTCAAAGTCATTCTCCCTGCCCCAACCTCTGACCGCCCTCCAGCCCCCAAACCCAGCTCAGCCTCGGCCTAACTCGGGGACGTGGGGGTTCCCCAACAAGCCTGGGGCTGGGGCTTCTGAGGTGAAAAGATCATTAAACTATGGGATTTATTTTACTGCTTTCTTTATTGTCTGCTGGTGCTGTTTCTCTTCCCTCCCACGGCAGGGATGGGTCTCCTGTATCTCCTCCAATGCATGCTTCCCGAGGCTGGACCCACTGTAGGGGCAGAGAAAGTACATCTGGTTGATCCACATGCCTTTGCTCATACTGTTCCCTCTGTCCTGGAAGCCCTCCCCCCTGCCCTCACGTTTGACTCCTTTTTGCAAAGCCTCCAACAAATGACCCTTCCTTCTTGATGAGAAGAAAGTCCTATTCATTAGGTGTGTCCTACACTCAGGTGCCTGGTGGCCAGGATTGGTGCTGAAAAGCAAACCTGGAGCTCAGACCAAGGCGACATGAACTTGACCCTTGCTTCTTGTCAGCTGTGTGAATGTGGACCAGTCACCCCACCTCTCTAAACCTCCATCAAATGGAAATGATAATAGTACCTGCCTTACTTGGTGGCCGGAGGGACTGAGAAGGGAATGCATTTTAAAAGCCTCTGGTCTCATGCCCAGCAGACTGCAGACACAGCGTGAACATGCTTTGCTTGGAGCAATTTAAACAATAACTTACAGGCTACCGACTACTGAACTATTGCTATGTCATGGGCACGAGGCTAGGTATTCCATATGCATCATTCATTCAGCATTAATTGAGCACTTACTATATGCCAGGTGTTGTTCTTGGCAGTGGGGATGCATCAGTCAAAGAAAACAACAGGCCATAAATCTTTGCCCTCATTGAGTTTGGTAGTGGTCAGGAGAGACCTCATGAAGATGATGATGTTTGACATCCATGTCCCCCAATTCTTCAGCAAAAAGGATCTTGCCAGTTGCAAACAGAGTAGGGTGGCCTGGTGTCTAAGCACCCACATGAGGGAGTGAGTCCTGTGGACACTTTAGAGAAGAGCGTGTAGGCTTGTTTGTTCATTCATTCATTTCATCCTCATGATATGTACTGGGCCCTATTATCCACATTTGATAGATGCTGAGGCTGACACTCAGAGAGGCCAAGGTCACATGTGAGGGTCACAGAGCTAGCAGGAGACATCCCTGGCTTGTCGCAAGTCCATGCAAAAAATGTAAGGCCAGGTACCTTTTGTTGTTGGTGGTGAACCCAGAGATAATGCTAGGATGGCCTGGGGCACACTGTGAGAATACGAGGTAGCAGGGCGCCTCCTGCCACCCCCACGTGCTGACAGACCGCCTATGCACATCTTTGCTTCTAACCATGTCTTCTCCAAGTCCCGCTGCTGCTACATTGTGTCTCAGCTGAAGAAGAGGAAGACATCTTCAGGGGAGATCGTCTAGTCTGCCCAAATAAACTTCTTGGAAAAACAACAACAAAAAGGCAAGGCTTTGTTATTATCCGAAGGTTGGTGCCTCATCTGATGTGTAGGTGAACACTCCTCCTTGCCGCCCCGCCTGGTTCTGAGGCGACCCCCGGGCTCTGCCTCCAAGAGTTAGCACTGGTTGTGCTGCATGCACGTGGCTTCGCCTTACGTCTTTCAAGGGAGCCAGCGTGGATGGAGGAGAGAGAAAGGGATGTGTCACCTTCTTGTTCTGGGCTTGACTCCTCTGTCTTGAAAAGCGAGTCTCTGAACATCTGCTCCAATGAGCTCCGGCATATTAAACAGCCGCCGAAAATGTATTGTTGTCGCCTTCAATACATAGCAATTACATGGTGTGTTTTGCTCATTAGCAAGAAATTGACACAGAGGCAATCCTGCTTTTTTAAATTACCACTAATCTCTCTGCACCTGTTTGGGAAGAAGGCAGGAGGGGGTGGGGGGAAGGTTGGTAATAACCATTCCACGATATTTGAACAACAAACCCTTTCAGAACTCCCTTAAAATAGCTTTTTGGGCTTTCAAACTCCCATCTTATTTTAAGAGGAGGCCCCATGCCTCGCATCACAGGCTGGCATTACTCTTTGTCGGCATCACGGGCTCGAATGCCACAAGCGTCTGGGCACAAGAATCAAGGGAGGCCCGGGGGAGGAGCCTGGCTTCCTCAAGTTCTTAAAAGCAAAATGCCATGGCTCATTGTGTGTTGACGGACACGGTGCACATTAATAACAACCATCATACCGAAGAGGCTGGTGGAAAACAGACTTCTCTGGGAGGCGATAAGGGATGCACATGCCTCCACAGGGCTTAGAGAGGGAGGGTCACCTGTCCAAATCACACAGCTCTTCCTGAGGCTGGCGGCGTTCAGACTGGTTGTTGGGATCATGATGCCTCACTCTCCCGCCTCTGTCTCAGAGTGGGCAAGGGTGGTTCCCTCTGGAGGCTCTGAGACAGAAGCTGGCCCACACCTTTCTCCTTTCTTTTGGTGGTTGGAGAGGCTCCTCGATGTTCCTGGCTCACTCCGGTCTCTGCCTTTGTAGTCACATGGGGCTCTCTGATTTCTCTCATCTTATAGAAGCACCAGTCATTGAATTAGAGTCCACCCTACTCCAGGATGACCTCACCTTAACGTGATTGCATCAGCAAAGGCCTCATTTCCAAAGAAGGTCACATTCACAGGGACCAGGGGTTGTGGCTTGACATATCTTTCTGGTGAAGACCACTTAACTGACTACAAGACGCTGAAAAGTAGACAAATATACATAGACTGTGTCAGAGAGTGGTAGGCGCCATGAAGACAGTGAAGCAGGTTAAGGAGGGTTTCAATTGACGAGTGGTCAGAGAAGACTTCTGGGGAGAGGTGACATTGAGCAAAGAGAACTGAATGAATGAGGGTACGAACCATGCAGATCTCTTTGAGAATGACATTAAGATTAAGAGAAGAGCATGTACAAAGGCCGTGAGGTGGGACCATGCTCAGGCTATAAAGGAGACAGTAAGGAGCCCAGGATGCAGGAGGGGAAGGAGGAGATGAATTGGCCAGATAGGGTGGCTGATCATTTTAGAGACCCAGGGCTTTGGCTGTTATGCAGAATAATGGGGGAAATCATCAGGCAGCTTTGAGCCAGGCAGTGCCCTTGTTGTGGTTCGGGTTTCATAAGGATCACTCTAGCTGATTCATGGAGAACAGATTGTGAAGGGGCAAAGATGGAAGGAAGGCAACTAAAGGAAGGGGATGAGAGAGTCCTGAGGTTCATCAGAGGACTTGGTCTGGTGATCCTGTTGAACCCGTTAAACTCCCCAGAGAAGAGAAGCCAGCAAAGTAGCCCGCCACCCAAACTGCGTGTGCACTGCAGCTGTGACCTTCCCGTATTGTGAGGTGGCTCATAAAGACATGGAACGATGGAGAACCACAATGGCCTTGGAGGCAAATAAATTTGAAACACATTTGCTTCCTGAGCACCTCGTGGTATTAAGTACTAGTCATCAGAAGCCCAGGGATGAAGAATGCAGGTTCCCTAAACTCAAAGGACTTACAGAGGAGGGAAGGAGGTGCTCTGTACACACACAACTCACCACACTGAGCTCTAGAATGGAGAAACATTCATTCTACAATAAATGGGGCATCAGGAAAGTTTTCCTGGAGGAGATGGCAGCTGAGCTGAACCCTCTAAGGATGGGTAGGATATGGGCAGAAGGAGTTGTGGTGTGGACCCTCCTGATCTTAAAGGAGGAACTTTGAGGAAGATGTTGACTTTTTAAAAATGTTTTATTATTATTATTAAGTGGGAGGCAGGGAGGCAGAAGGATAACTCCCCCATGCACCCCAACTGGGATCCACCTGGCAAACCTTCTAGGCCGATGCTCTGCCCATCCAGGACATTGCTCTGTTGCTCAGCAACTGAGCTATTTTAGTGCCTGAGGCGAGGCCATGCAGCCATCCTCAGTGCCAGGGGCCAGCTTTCTGAAACTATTCGAGCCATGGCTGCAGGAGGGGGAGAGAAAGAGTGAGAGACGAGGGGTTGGAGAAGCAGATAGTCGCTTCTCCTGTGCACCCTGACTGGGACTCAAACCCAGGACTTCTACATGCTGGGCTGATGCTCTGCTGCCGAGCCAACTGACGAGGGCGACTTTTTAAAACATTTTATTTTTCAATTACAGTTTACATTCAGTATTACTGTGTATTAGTTTCAGGCGTACAGCATAGTGGTTAAACAATCATATACTTTACAAAGTGTTCTCCCTCATACTGAATTTCAATTTGTCTCATGAACAACTGAGGCAGAGAGTGTGCTGAGGATAGGAGTTGACATTTTTCTCTTTCATTCCTTCCTCCTCTTCTTCTCCTTCCTGAGAGCCTACTGTAAGCCAGGAGCTGTGCTGGGCACCAGAGAAGCAATGGTGACCAAACAGTTGTGGTCCCTGTCACAGCCCATGGACCGGGGGTATTTTAATCCTCATGTGCAGCTATATTGTGGTGAGGGGGAGCAGTTTAAATACAACAAAGAGTTTGTTCTTCCTCTTTCTGGCATTGGGGAGACATGGCAGGTTTTGAACAGGGGAATGACACGATCTGAACTGGACAAGAGATAATCATTTGGGTAACAAGTATAGGATGAGTTTGAAGGAGGCCAGAGGAGGAGAGGTGAGTGGACATTAAAAGGAAGGCTGGCAGTTGTGTCCTGTCTTCATCTAGGGCTCTCTGGTCAGCCCTGCTCCTGTGTGGGGGCGTGGTTGGGGAATGGAGCATCAGGGAAGGGAGAACAAGGCGGCAGGTCTGAAAAAGGATGAAGGGTTTCCATGGCAACCTTTGCTTGCCCGTCGCCAAGGTAGCTCTGCAAATCCCCCAGGCATCATTCCCATGGACCTTGAAGCCGGCATCCCTGGCAGCTCAAAGCCTGACTTTAGAAAGACTGGGATGCGGTACGTTTAGGAAGGGAGACGGAGAGGGAGTCGAGGCAAAGCTGTTCTGCAAGAACTAGAGTGCGGGCTCCCAGGCAACCCTCAAAATGCCCCTGAACCCCTTCTGCAGGCTCCTCCTCCCTCCTTCGGGCAGGGACCCCCCCCTTTGGCCCTTGGATTGCATTCTACAGCATGGGGCCTCCAGGCATCTGGAAGGTGGGCTGGTGTAGCCTCCCTTCGTGGTCCTTGTGATGACTTGCAATTCTGTTTGCCAAGCTCCCCACACAGTGCCTGCTCCAGGGAGGCAAGTCCATGCCAGTGGTTGTTGTTTTCTTTGGTATTGGGTGCCAGGGCACCAGGTCCTCCTCTCAGGCCGGCCACTGACTGGCATGTGTGGGACCTTGAGAAAGTCACTTCCCTTCTTTTTGTTGTCTCTTTATGTGCCACATGGGGGTGCAGGCCCATTTCCTACACACAGCCTGATTATCATTGTTATTGTTGCTGCTGCTGTTACCATAATTACTGCTATTATTAGCGCTATTATCATAACCCTATAGTGTTGATCCCCGGTACAAAGGCAAAGATAATGAGTCCTGTAAATATTCCACTTAGTTGAGAATGTGAAATTATGATACCAAAGCAGACAATGACATACCCGTTTGTCTTTCCTTAGACATAGTTATGTGAAAAGAGTTAATGGAATTTAAACACTAGATTATCAATACACCAAGACAGAGTTGCCTGGGGATGTTGAGACTTCTTAGTCAAGTAAATCCTTAAATATGCATTCATCTCCGTCTTAATACTTGACCCAGATCTCCGATCCCTGAGTTCCCACCCCAGGTGTGGGTTGTACGTTCAGTTCTACGCTAGATGACCCTGAACATGACTGAGAATACTGCATCCACACCCTTATAAGATGCAACCCCTCCTTCTGTAGAAAAGCACATTCACAGACCGGGTTTAGTTCATGGCTGGATAACCCAACTATTGGGCACATAGTTGACACTCACACTTGTTGAAAGGAGGAAGGGAGAGAAGGAAGGGAGGGAAGAGAAGCAGGAATGGGGATGCTGCTTTCTGAGTCTAGCGCCCTCCGGCCATTCATCTAGAGAAGAAGGTGGACGCAGACCCCTCCATGTCTCTCTCAGTGGAAAAGCCTATTTTCTCCCCCGGCACCAGTTTACCTCTCTTCCCTTTCATGCACTGACACCGAGAGGAAGAAGAAAAAGTATTTCTAAGATCTGAGAACATCCCAGTTTCAAATCTGCCAGCACTCCTCCTCGCAACAGAGTCAATGAATCCCACGCTATTTCTCCGGGGTTGTTGCCGCTAATTGAATTAAATGAGTTAATATTTGTTGAGTAGTTAGCACCGTGCCTGGAAATGTTTATTGCACGGCATTGAATCTGTAATGGGTAGCGACTGTTAGCATTGTTGTGGCTGCTCTTCATTGGGGTATTAGTAACTGCCTTCAGTAGCACAGCACTTTGGAACTTCCAACCCATTTTCTAAAGCGTTTCCTCATGACATCTTCTGGGTGTTGATTTTTTCCATCAGACCCATGGGGGGGTGGGGTTGATCATGCAAACCACATGGAATTGTTGGAAGGTCACTCACACAGTGCTGCGGGTGAACACGTGTTGCAAACTCTAAAGGGGTTTGCAAGCACCCAGAGTGTGGTGTTTGTGTGCTGTCTGAGTGGGAGGTGGAGATACCACTGTCGTATCTGCAGGAAGACCCTGGATTCTCATCCCAAAGTGTGAAATGTCTCCCTGGCTGTGCTCTTTTCTTGCCTGGACCAGGTGTGCACAAAGCCCAAGCACATGAGATACATTTGTAAGGCAGAGCGGTCTAAATCGTGTTAGTAGTGGAATATCTAAGAGCACAGACTTGGGCGTCACGACATCTGGGCTCACCTCGTAGCTCCGTCATTTCCTCAGACAAGTCACACCTCTCTGCTGGGTTCATAAGTCCTCCCCCACCCCACCCCCAAAATTCATGTCTACCTAAACCTCACAATGTGACCTTATTTGGGAACCAGGTAAGATGAGGTCTGGTGCAATTAGAGGAGGCAGAGATGGGATTTGGTGCGGCATTGTCACACCTCTGAGTTCAACACTACTGTGCTGCCTCCCTAAGCCACCATGTCCCCATCCCCATCTGTGAAATGAGAATGGTGACATTTGTACCTCAGTGACACAAAGCCTCAACTATTTCATATGTGAAATCCTGGAATCCGCTATTGGTGTTCAGGATGTTGTAATCACGGTTTGTCTGTTTCACGGTTGAGGAAGTGAGGTGCAGAGGGGTCAACTAAGTGGCTCGAGGTGGCCCAGCACGTTGAGCAATCAATTCAGGTCCTGGATGTGGGATTCTGACTGTCACTTCATGTGTCCCAGTCCCTCCCTGGAGAGGCAACTTGCCTCCTGCTTCTGGGAGAGGAGATGATTGGCGTTGGGGGCGGGCTCTCAGAGTTGAAACCAAAGGTTCGGTTGATGGTGCGTAAACCGCTGACTCTGTCTTACTTGGTGTTAGTGAGCAAGTGAGAAAGGAATCTGGGTTTGAGGCCAAGAACCCCACGTGGTCGGTCCTACTGCAAGCTTGGCGCAGACGGGCTGCCCTGCTGGTGGACCTGAACCCTGCGGAAGTCTGTGCATTTCTTATTCAGTGCTGCGTCCCCAGCGGCCACCCCAGGGCCTGCGATCATGAGTTGGGAGTACGGGTTGGGAGCAGGGGTCGCTTGGAGTCAGCTCTGTGTTCAAACCCCATCTCTGCCTCCTCTGATTTTAGATCTACAGGCTCTGCCTTCCCAAGGCTGTTTTCTCCACTGTAAAACAGGGGGGGGGGGGGTGACAACTGCTGGCTTATCTTGGGGCTGCTGGCTAGATTCTCACCAAGGTAGCAAAAGGCCTGGACAGAGTCGGTGTCCCCTGCAGAATGGCTGTCATCTCAGGGACTGCTCAGAGCAGAGGTGGGACTCAAATAATTTAACAGCCAGTCCTCTGCCCTAATGACCATTTTAACTATAAAAAGAATGATATACCGAAAGGTATTTCATGCATTTAATACTTAAATGAGAACAACAAAAGAGGTACACAAAACTATGTTATGAGTTTTGAAACATTAATGAAAAAATATTAAATAATACCTGACAAAAAACAACAAAACTGTTATTTCAGATGTTTCCATATTGCTTCTTGATTGGCATCCTCACTTGCAATTTTTTCCACCTATGGATGGCATGAACATTAACTATGGGCGCTTAGGATACGCTATTGCACAGATGAACATTAAAAAAGTACGGAATGTAAATTTGTGATTTCCACATTGGGTGGCTGCCCAGGCGCCCTCCTTAGAGAGAACCCTGATTACAAGTGCCATTGTCACAACCGGTTTGCCGAATTCAACAAAAAAAATAGGTATTGGTTCTGCTGAACCAGTGCGGACTGGCTAAAGCCTAGCACTGGCTCAGAGATGTTTGTGGAGTTGAAAGCCTCACCCCAGGGCCAGGGAGACTCCAAACACACATGCAGTTTTTGTAGAAGCAACAGGGCAGGCCGGCTGCAGCCCTCAGCAGAACCTTACCCTCACTGGGCTGTCCCTCCTACTTCCCACTTACAACACCCTTTCTCAAGCACCTCCTCTATTTGCATTAAAAACGGCAGAAGGAAAGCTATCAGAGGCCTTGGCTGCTTTGATTTTCAATCCGCAGGGACTAGCTCATTGCTCGTACATAATAGATGTTGTTATATATAATAGATGAGTGTGTGTGTTTAGTTGAATTATTATTTAGTTCATGACCATGAGCTCATTAGCACGTAGAGAACTATTTAGTTGAATTTAATTTGTTGCATATGTCCTCAAGGAGGACAGTATTGCCCCAAATTTTGGTTTCTGGGCTCCTATGTGTATACATATAAAGTACATAGACCAGGGGTCACCAAACTTTTTACACAGGGGGCCAGTTCACTGTCCCTCAGACCGTTGGAGGGCCGCCACATACAGTGCTCCTCTCACTGACCACCAATGAAAGAGGTGCCCCTTCTGGAAGTGCGGTGGGGGGCCAGATAAATGGCCTCAGGGGGCCGCATGCAGCCCACAGGCCATAGTTTGGGGACGCCTGACATAGATAGTGCACAGATACGGTATCTAGCACATAGTACACTGACAGAGGCATCTGCAGGATTAAGTTTTCATGGAAAAATTATCTAGAAAGATTGCTGAGGTGAGTGATAATGAAAACCAAAATATTTCATAAACAGGCTTATAACTCATTCATAGTTATCATTTTAAAAATCTGGGCCGGAAAACACATAGAGTGTATAATTAAGTCATTCACCAACATGAACCACTCGTGGCAAGTTCATGGAAAATAGTCATCCTTCATAGAGGTCAAGTGCATGCACCTGCAAGTGCCCTCAAGGGGCCACATGACACTGACTAAATTAGCTTAAAACGTTTAAGCTAATAACGCTGGGTGCTGGCAAGGTTATTGTAACATTGGTGAGCTCGGATGTTCTGTAATTTGAAAGACCCTTTAGGAAACCAATGTGGTGCTTCTGTTCAGCTAGAGCTGTAAAAATCTTCCTGCCCTCCCACCAAAGAATTTCATTCCTAGGAGTTTACGCTTGGAAGTGGATTCCATGGTAGTAGCAAAAGTTGTATTTATAGAGACGCTCATTAGCTATAACTCACATTGCAGGGAGGGAAGAAGGAATGGAGGGAGATGGATCCGATAACACATCAAGTGCCTAACAGTGCTGAGCACAGGGCCCGCACTTCAAACAGTGGCATCCCCATTAACCTCCACTCCCAACTAGCATTACGATAGGAAGAAGTGAGTCTCTGCCCTTTCTGGGAGGGTTTGGGAAGGGGGGTCAGTGTCAGGGTCATATTGCGGAAGGTCAGTGATACAAATCCAGTGAGCTGAGAGTGGACAGCTGCCAAGTCAGCAAGTATCCTACACAGGCCTTTGTCAGTGGTGGGTGCCTCCAGGCATGAATGTGAGAGCTGTTTTCTGTGCTCAGAACTCTGCTACCTGATCCTCCTAGCTCATTGCTGGGGGAAAAGCCTGTGCTTCCGGTCTGTACAGTTTGCCTTGGTTAAGAGGCTGCCCGGGAAGCCAGTCTGGGGTGCCCTGTGCAGACCAGTTCTGAATAACACTTGGCTGAGACTTTCGGGAGAGTCTGTGCTAGGGACAGCACAGACTCTGTCCTCTGTGCTAGGGACGTGAAGGGATCGTCAGGCATTATCTAAGCTCCAGGCATCTGCTTTTACAAACTTGCCCTCTTCTCCTCCCAGGAGCCTGGTGAATGCTTTAGGAAGGCTGTGCCAATCCCCACTGATGTATAAATAATCAGAAGGCTTGGGATTTCAAAGTCTGAGCAGTGGCCCTGGCTGGCTAGCTCAGTAGATAAGAGTGTTGGCCTGGCATATGGACGTCCCGAGTTCAGTTCTCAGTCAGGGCACACAGGAGAAGTGACCATCTGTTTCTCTCCCCCTCCCTCTCTGGCCAGTGGCTGGATTGGTTCAAGCATTGGCCCTGGGCACTGAGGATAGCTCGTTGGTCTGTGTGTCTGCCTTAGGCACTAAAAATAGCTCAATTGATTCAAGCATTGGCCCCAGAGAGGGTTTGCCAGGTGGATCCTGGTTGGAGTACATGCAGGAGTCTGCCTCACTATCTCCTCTTCTCTCACTTAAAAAAAGAGCGAAAGAAAGTCTGAACTGTGCCCCCAACAAAAAATTTGGCCAACACAACCCTCCTGCCTTCTTGTACATGGACAAGAAGGACTTCCTATGGTCTTATACATCTGGGTCAAAAGGCAGCACTCGAGGCCAGCTTGAGAAATGACCACTGACCACTGAGAACTTTAGCCACAATCTAGGGGATTTCACAGTCCATCTAGGCCCACGATTGCTGGGTAAAGAGTCCTGGGGCTGGCACTGCCATGCCCATCAGTCATCAGCACCAAGGACCTTGCCAGAGGCAGACTGGGAAAGGTGACCTGCGGCAGGCGTCCGAGCTGGCAGTATTCACACAGCACAGGGGCAGGCACCATACTAGACCCTGGAATCCACTGAGAGTGAAATAGACAGAGTCCCCTCCCCTCATGGAGTGAAGTGAGACCGACGAGCAGGAATTATATAGTATAAAAATCATTGTGAAGTTACATCTGGGAGATCTGTAGGGTTGTAAGAGCACAGGAGGGGAGGGTGAAATCAAGGAAGTGACCGTGAAGCTGACATCTTAGGAGGATGCAGAGGGGATGGGAGGAGGGAAGAGGGAAGGGGCGAGAGAGCTCCACCTGCAAGTCCTATTGTCTTAGTCATCCTTCTCCTGTCCTCCCTGCTCACAAATCAAGACCGGAATATAAATGAGGAAAGATAAAAATGAGGAGGGGAGTGAGCAAAAGAGTGAAAAGGAAAAAAAAAAAAAACGGGAAAATGAGTAACAGACTAGGTGAGGAGTGAGAAACAGAGGAGGGGTAGGGTATTAAGGGACAAAAGGAGGTGTGGATAAAAGAATAACTAACGGAGGCACATGGGGACCAGGAGGTAAGCAAACCAGGGAATGAATGAGGGGATAAGAGGCCAGCTGAGGGAGGAGGAGACCCACATGGGAATGAGAAGAGGCTTCCTCCATTCCAGCATTGCCCCAAGGCCAAAATGGTCAGAGGGCTCTTCTGAAACAAACAGAATGTCGCACACCCAGCAGAGGTACTCATGCTCGCTCTGGACCCCAGGGCAGAAGGTCTCAGGCTGATCTGCAGTATTGAATCACCTGGGAGCTTTCAAAAGTGCAGGTGTGTCGGGGCGATCCCAAAGATGCTGATGCGGTGGGAGCGGATGTGGCCAGGGATGGGCCCCCAGGTGGCTTTCACGTACTCACAGGGCTGGGAACTGCTGACCTCGCGCACCGGTCCTCAGAGTCCGGTCCCTGGACCAGCAGCGTCAGCAGCACCTGCTACCCTGTGAGAAGTGCAACACTGGGGACCTTTCCCAGACCTGCTGAATCAGGAACTCTGGGGGTGGGGCCCTGCACTCGAGGTGCCTTAACAAGTCCTCCCCAAGGCATTCTAATGTGGAGTCAGGTCTGAGGTCCATGGCCATGGAGGGAGTGTGTCACCTGCTGAGCGTCCTTTATGGAGAAACAGGCTCCTGTTGCAGCCAGAAAGGTTCAGGTTAGATGCGAAGGGAGACAGAATTCAGACTCCTCAGCATGGTGATCAGGACCACCACGGCCCAGACCAGGGGTTCTCAGTGGAGCAAAGATGCTCCCCAAGGAACATATGGCAATGTCCTTGGTTGTCACAACTGGAGTGGGGGCTGCTATTGGCATCTAAGGCGGAGGAGCCAGGTATGCTGCCTAACGTCCTACAAGGCACTGGACAACCCCCACCACAAAGGATCATCCAGCCCAAATGTCAATAGTGTAGAAGTTGAGAAGCCCTGGTCCAGATGAAAGCACCTAGCAAGGCTTCAGTGTGACAAGACAGGCCCCAGCATGAAATGCTTTCTTCCCAATCCCACTCCTGTGAGTTCATAGACAATGGACCTGGAAGGCACCTGACAGGGTCCCATTTGGCTCTCTCACTTCGCAGGATGTGAAACAAGCAAGGAGCAGAAGTGATCCCCCAGGGTCTCACAGCACTCCATCAGTCCGTTCCATAAGTATTTATTGAGCAGTTACTGTGTGCAAGGTACTGTGTTGACACAAAGGATGTAATGATAGACCAGATAGGGACAATTCCTGGCCCCATGGAACTCACAGTGAACAGGACATCGGTAAAATTGTAAAGACTTCTTCCTTTAAGATAGCTGGAGAAGACCCTTCGGAGGAGGTGATGTATGTGCTAAAACCTGAAGACTGAGTAGGGGCAGCCACAGGGAGAGGGACCAGGTGGTACAGAGGGTCTCCCATCTCGATAACTCCAGCCCTCAAGGACAACCTGGCGTCACCCTGCAGTCGACTGTGTGCAGCTCACTGATCTGAAGGGAGTGACCAGGACTCGGGAGAAGAGCAAGCATTTAACCTGCAGGTAGCGTTCAGAGTTGTAGAAAAACCCCGGGGAGTTTATCACATCTAAGACCCCCGATAACATCTGTATTGGAAACAAGAATCCAACCAGACTGCTCATGAAAGATTAGCTTCAGTTCTTCCAGGAGAATAAATGGCTTATGCCAACTCTGGCCCACTTTATCAGCGTGCACCTGCCCGCCAGCCACCCTCTCTCCCTATCGAGATGTCCTCGCAGGGACTCCTGGAATGAGCCTGCCATGCCCTACTCAGTCTGCTCTGCCCAGGGCTGGGTAGATTGCTGTGGGAGGGGGACCAGTAGAAAAAGTGCAGCCTCAACTTTTGAAATACAGTCAGCCCTCTGTATCCACGGGTTCTGCATCCATGAACTCAACCCACTGTGGATCAAAAATATATTTAGGGGAAAAAAGCTACGTGGTTTTAGTGGAGTCAGAATTACGATGGTTGCATCTGTACTGAACGTGTACAGGCTTGTTTCTCATCATTAGTCCCCAAACAATAAAGTATAATAACTATTCATATAGCATTTACATTGCATTAGGTATTATAAGTAACCTGGAGATAACTTAAAATATAAGAGAGGGTGTGTGTAGGTTATATGCAAAGACTACATCATTTTCTATAAAGGACTTGAGCATCTGCAGATTCTGGTATTGGAGGGGAGTTCCTGGAACCAATCCCCCACGGATACTGAAGGATGAAGGTAGGCACAGGCTTGTAGAGAGAGTAAATTTCTTACATATCCATTCATTCAACAGACATTACCCAAGGATATCAACCTGTGCCGGGCAGCGAGGATGGAGAAAGGGCAGGCACAGCCCCTACCTAACTCACATGGTGCCTGTCACTGTGAGAAATGAGCGGGACTAGGGAGTTGTTAACTCTGTGCAGGAACCCAAAAAGGCTTCCTGAAGGAGGTGCTGCCTGAACTGAGGGTTGAAGAAGAGGAGTTAGCAATTAACCAGGTGAAGAGGAGAGGGCAAAAGGACCAGCATGAACCAAAGTGCAGGAACGTGGCACTTTCAATGAGAATAAAAAAGGGATTGTGTTAACATCTCTGTGCTAATTATCTCATTTACACTGCAACTACCCTCTGAAGTAGACTCTACTAAATATATATTTCTCTATATTACATATTTCTAGTGTAAATTGGGGAAACTTGGGTACAAGGACATGACATACAGCTAGAAAATTGCAACTGGATTCAAACCCAGGCAGCCTGGCTGGCAGACCGATATAACTAACCAGCATGCTCATACTAAATGCATCTAGAAATCTATATATAATTCTGGTTAATTGGATTTTTTAAATTATAAAGGATCTGGGGTAAGGGCTCAGTGGGAATCAAGCCTGTAAATGCAGAATGAAGGCCCTTATACACCATGTCTGAAGGTAAAGTCGGAAGAATTTTAAGCAGAGGAGTAATATGGTCACATTTGAATTTTAGAAAAATCGTTGTGAACGGTGGATCCTTAGGAGGGAGAAACTGGAAGGAGGTTGACCAGTGAGCGGGTTGTCAGGATCACCCAGGCAGGAGATGGTGGTGGCTGGGGCCCATGGGCGTGGCCGGGCAGGGGCGGGGGGCGTGGTCAGGTTGAGAGGATAAACAATCAGGGGCGGAGGGCGTGGTCAGGGTGAGAGGATAAACAATCATAGACTTTGGGACTGACTGGGTTTGGAGGGAGCTAGAAATGGAAGACCTCCCGATGGCTGGCTTGAACTAGGATGACCACAATAGCTGAAGAGAGAAGGAAATTATGTTTTTGTCCTAAGAGAAAGAAAAGAGCTTTGGTTGTGGGGATGACACAGGCTGGCGCCAAGAAGGGACAGGTTAGTAAATGTTGATATATGCCACTCTCCTTGACAACTTTGGAAAGAATTGGGTACAAATCTCCTATGTTTGCCGTAACGATGGTCAAAAGAGAGTTAGTTTTGCCTCGAAGGGCAATCTGAAGCAGTGGTTTTCAACCATTTTGACACTCGGGGACCAGTGAAAGTAGGAGAATTATTTCGGGGACCGCTAAGGCAGAAATCACCCTGAGTATAAAGCGAATTCGACTAAGATCATTGGGTCTAACATCTTCATGCAACACCAGGTGGTTAACTCTTTTGCAGACCAGCAGTTGAAAAACACTATTCTGAGATACAGGCAAAGGTGAGGAAGCCAGGGGACTTCAGCAGCAAGACTACACTATTCTAATTAAGAAAGACCTACTAAGTAGGCAAAGCCTGTTAAGAAGCCCACTAAGAATGACCAAAAGCACTGATTTGGTAGGGTTTAAGGAAAGGCAGAACTGAGTACAAAGAACGGAACAGCAGAAGAGAACATGGCAAGAATGCAAAGTTGGCCAAAGTAAGGCAGCTCCTTTCAAAGAATGTAGTTGCAATGGTGTGGCAGACACAGATAAAATGACAGAAGAAAAAAAGAGTGGCTCGGACAAGATGGGCACTGGTATTTCAGAGAAGTCAGTTGGAGCTGAGGTGCTTGGGGAACAGCTTTGAGGAAGAGGTGGAATTGATCAAGGGGAAAGAGCAGAGGGTACGAAAGGACATTACTCACCTGTATGTTCTAGGGTGGGGACGAGGGAGCCTCAGTGATTTGGATTGGGTAGCTTTGTTTGGCCAAACCCTGGAGAGTTTTGAAAGCCTAGTGAAACCATTTGGATTTGCTCTTGTCTCCAGGGAGAGAGACCTGGGTTGTACTAAGATCAGAGAGAAATTCCAGGAATAGTAACCTGGTGACTAAGGATAGAATGGGGGCCATGGAAAAAAAAAAAAAGAAAGAAAGAAAGAAAAGAATCCATAGTCCATCTGGGGGAGAGGAGGAACATGGGTGGTAGGGGTGAGACTTTCTTTAGAAATTTCAGGAGTGAGGGGTAGGGGGTGAAGGGAAATATATTCACCTAGATGTGGCAAAGGAACCAGGAGGCAGTATACAAACTCCTTCACATATTTGTTTATTCAAGTAGTCATTTTAGCCGCTTGTCTGTGCCTGTCTCAGAGCTGAGCTAATAGTACTAAATTTGTAACAACAGATACTATTCCCACACTCAAGCTTCTTTCCTGGGGGAAGGATAAATGTTAAAGAAGTAATTAGAAGCACAGGGAGCTCAGGGAGCAGGGAATGGGGACTGACCTAGTCTGGAAACCTGCAGAGGTGATGTTTAAGCAAACAGCCTGAATTCTGAGTGGGGAAGTAAGATGGAGACCGAAAGGTTGGCCCAAGGAGGAATACACACGAGTTCGGGCAAGAAAAATTTATTGGGGGGTTATCTGCCTGCTGACTCCAAAGACGGAGGTCAGTGCCCACCTTTCTAACAGGCAGGGTTAAATAGGGGACCTTTGGGTGGGAGTTGGGCAGCCGTTAAGGGAAGGGGGAAGAGTGGTTTCGGACATTGATGTCGGTTTACCCGCAGGGAAGTTACAGGAAAGTCCTGCATCTGGGTTAGTCAACCCACATTCCAAGGGTGGTGATCTAGAACATCTTGTTGGTCAAAGTATAAATGGGGAAGGGGAGTTCATAGATTCAGGCGGCAACCCAATCAGAGACCAGGAGGTGAAGCCCAAATTATTTCCCATGAGAAAGCTCAGTCTCTAAAGAGAGACCGGCAGGAGATCACCAGAATCCAAAAGCAACACAAAGGGTGAGGGGATGTTTTGAGCATAAAACAGAGAATTTTGGTTCCTTTATGGTCCACAAAATGGCTAACCTTTTATTTTAGAATTTTCATGCCTGTCCTCCCTTCTCCCTGCAGTGTTTTCCTGCTAGACTCTCATTCAGTCTCAGCCCTAATGCCATCTCCTCCAGGAAGCCCCCCAGGACAGCCAGCCCTGGTTCTCCCAAATTCTTATGGGAAAGACTCAATACCAATCAAAACTTGCCTGCTGCCATGATCTCCTGGGTGCCAGATACCATGTTAGCCCTTCTCTTAGCCTCATTCTCACAAAAACCCAGGAGGTGGATGTTACTACCTGGATACCATAATCACAGCACAGTCTACGGGCCTGGATTCCCACTCCCCTGCTCAGCATGTAACCTAGAGCAGGTTTGCTCTCCTCCCTGAGCCTCATGGTCCTCATCCGTAACCCAAAGGTGGTGGCAGTAACCCCAACCTGCCAGGGCACGTATGAGGGTTAAGGGACACGTGCATGGCAATCACTTAGCACAATGCCTGCCATCCACGTCTCCATGTCACCAGATGAGGAACCAAGACTCAGGTCAGTGAAATAAGGTCACTTGGTGAGTAAGTGGCAGACCCTGGATTTGAACCGAGGTCTCCCTGACTCCAGAAGCCACCTTTTCTCCATCCTGCCACATGACTGTATTGATATCCTTTCACCATCTTAAACCATGCCCTTAAAGGAACACAGACTACATGCTTAGCTCTGCACAAACGTGATCTCACTTATTCTTCCCAACAATGAACCGAGACAGCCCGTTTCCCCTTCCGGCAGTGACCTACATGATAAATCTGATCTTCCTCCCAAACCAGATCTTGCTCAGCATTTCCCTTCTCCACTCCCCACCTGGTTGCTCAAGCAGAAACCTGCTCTTTCCGCCCCATCCCTCTCTACATCCAGTCCCATCCCAAGACCTCTGGAGTCCAAACTTTTTACACAGGGGGCCAGTTCACTGTCCCTCAGACCATTGGAGGGCCACCACATGCAGTGCTCCTCTCACTGACCACCAATAAAAGAGGTGCCCCTTCTGGAAGTGCGGTGGATGGCTGGATAAATGGCCTCAGGGGGCCGCATGCGGCCTGCGGGCCATAGTTTGGGGACACCTGCGTCTGGACTCTAAGCAAATCTCTCCTAAATCTTACTCACCTTTCAGTCTTCACTGCCAGCTAAGCCCCATCATCTCTCAGCTGGACTGTCCCTTTTGCTTTCATCCCTGTCCCCTCCCCAAGCTCCAGCCAGAAAGAGAGTGACCTTTGCAAATTTAGTAATGTCACCTCACCTCCTGTTTAAGAACCCCCTACCCCCATTGCTTTTGAGATAACTCTAAACCAGTGGTGGTCAACCTGGTCCCTACCGCCCACTAGTGGGCATTCCAGCTTTCATGGTGGGCGGTAGCAGAGCAACCAAAGTATAAATAAAAAGATAGATTTAACTATAGTAAGTTGTTTTATAAAGATTTATTCTGTCAAACTTAGCAAAAATCTGACATAATGTACTTGGTAGGTAATTATTATTATATGCTTTAACTTGCTGTAACTCTGCTTTATAAATTTAATAAAGTAAAGTTACTTCCCTACTTTATAAATCACCATTACTGTGGAACCGGTGGGCGGTTAGAAAATTTTACTACTAACACAGATACAAAAGTGGGCGGTAGGTATAAAAAGGTTGACTACCCCTGCTCTAAACCCTCCAACAGGGACAGCTGAGGTGACCTTTGGCTATCTCTCAAATCAGGGATTCCAATCACAAAATTTACTGCTAGTAGCACCAAGAGTAAACTCGGGGTCATTCCTATTCTGAATTCTTAGCAGCCTCTGGGGCCGAGTTTGCTAGGGCAAGCCTGGCAGGGGAGAGTGTTCATCTTCGGTGGCTACAAGGGCAAAGAGGCCGACAGCAGAGCACAGACTGTGGCAGGGCTCACTGAGAGGAGCCACAAGGACCAGGAAGAGCAGTTATCTTGGGCTCCTGAGTTTGTGTCCTGATCTTGTTCCTTTCCAGCTGTGTGACCTTGGGCAAGTCACTTAACCTCTCTGAGCTTTAGTTCTGTCTATTATACAAACACAAATGAGGGAGATGAATGAAACAAGCATTTGGAGTTTAACTCCCAAATGGGGCATTGGATTGAACCACACACAATTGCTGATACTTGACATATTTTAGCTTTTCACTATTAAAATGGTAATGTCATATATTCCTACTTCAAACCAGAAGTTGGCCAGCTTTTTCCTGGACAGGGTCAGGGAGTAAATAGTTTAGCTCTTGCTGGCCATTCTGTCTCCAAGACAATAAGTCAACCCTGTCCTTACAGCCACAGAAAATATGTAAAAGAGAAAACACACTGTGTTCCAATAACACTTTATTTACAATAACACATGATGGGCCAGATTTGGCTCATGGACTTTTTAGTTGGCTGACCCCTGCTTTCCACTGTGGACTTTCCTTTGTCAATAATGATTTTCAATGTGGAATTGTCATGGGACAGGTTCATTTTCTTGCTCCAATCCTCTCCCAAGAAAGGCAACTTAGAACTGGGATGCAGCTATCCTACAGGGCGTGGTGCGTTCATATTGCACTCAGTGTGTTTTTAGAGGTGGAGGAATCACACATCCCTGACCACTCCTCCACTTAGCCCCACTCTGAATGACATCACGGACAGTGCTAAGGGACACAAGTCCTCCCTACAGAAATGCCCTGGGAGGTGTTGAAGATGGTGTCGTTGGGGTAACTATTCTTAAAATTTGCACCCTGTGCACCTCACTCGTTGACCTGAGTGGCTTTGGCTTAGGCTCCTTCCCCTTCCCGTCGCCTGGAAAACTCCCCTGAGCCTGACACGGATTCAGAACTGCTCGTGCACGCAAGTTCTGAGCTGAGAAGGAAGTGATGGCTTCCACCAAATTAGGCCAAGTAATACCCGTTTTCTCTAGGGGAAATTATTTAAATAGCATCAGAATTAATTTGCGTGTCATTAAATATTCTGGTCTGTATTTTAATTGAGACGATTACATATTCCCCCTCCAAAAAAGAGAAGAGCTATTTGAAGACTTGCGTCTCTTCTCTCCCCCTCTCTCTGGAACCGACAAGGAAAGCACCTCGGAGCAGCGGGCTGCCCGTGAGCCGGCCTTGGTTCCTATTCATCTTCTTTAGCACTAACCTGGTTTATTATTTTTCTTTAAGAAATAAAAATGGAGCTCTGAGAGGCACCCAGGGCGCTGGGAACTCTGAGTTCTACAAATAGAATAAACCAGGTCATTCTGTCTTCTCCTTAAGGGACTGGGTTTATGGTTGATTCCAAGTGGTTAAGTGTCCCAGTAGCTGACAGGTATTTTTGGTCCAAGGGTCATCCCCAACCTTTGCTGCTCCCAGGCCTTCCCCTTATTCAGTAAACATTTCAGGTGCACCTTCTGTGCACCAGGCACTCACTCTCTGGCTCCCTAGGGGAGTCCCTGTCTGAAAACAAGACATTAAAACGCGGCATACTGAAAGCAAGCATAGAAACCAGGGCCCAGTGCAGCGTTCCCCTAGCTCTCTCTCATCCTGGTTGCAGTGACTCCCTGTGTCTGTCTGTATCTCATGTCTGTTTTTCCTTCCAGACTCTCAGCTCCAGGAGGTCAGAGACCAAGTCAGTCCTATTTCCACTCTGTCCCCAATGCCTAGGGGAGTGACAGGCACAGGGAATGACAGGGGCCCAATTAAATTAAATGAATAAAAGAGGGAAAGAGGCCCTGGCCAGTTGGCTCAGTGGTAGAGCATCGGCCTGGCGTGCAGGAGAACAGGGTTCGATTCCTGGCCAGGGCACACAGGAGAGGCACCCATCTGCTTCTCCACCCCTCCCCCTCTCCTTCCTCTCTGTTTCTCTCTTCCCCTCCCACAGCCGAGGCTCCATTGGAGCAAAGTTGGCCCAGGTGCTGAGGATGGCTCTGTGGCCTCTGCCTCAGGCACTAGAATGGCTCTGGTCACAGCAGAGCAATGCCCCGGATGGGCAGAGCATCGCCCCCTGGTGGGCATGCCGGGTGGATCCCGGTTGGGCGCATGCGGGAGTCTGTCTGACTGCCTCCCCGTTTCTGGCTTCGGAAAAATACAAAAGAAAAAAAAAGAGAGAGAGAAAGAAGGAAGGGAGGGAGGGGGGAAGGGGGAGAGGGAGAGGGAGGGGGAGAGGGAGGAAAGAGTGAGGGAGAGAAGATGGGGAAGAAGTACTATGTTTTCCAAAGGAAAATAAAGAGGCTCTACAGAGAGATGATGTTAGGGCCAGGATAGTTTGGATGAGTAGAGGCTCCCCAGATGGCCAAGAAGAGACAGAGGGAATCGTGTATACAAAGTCACAGCAACATGATTAAGTAAAGAGCTAACACACTGAGTGTCTATTATGTCCTAGGCTCTTTACATACATCTCATTGAAGTCTCACATGTACCCTACTGAGGCTGTGCTGTTATACCCCTTTCACAGGTAAGGGGACTGAGGTCATGCAGGTTCACTCTAAACTCTAAAGAAATGGCAAAACTGTGATTCAGTGGCTCCAGGCTTGGTTGTGACCATTGTGTTTTACTGCCTGCCCTTCCAAAACACGGCATTTGGAAAATGTCACGGAGTTTGAAGTGGCTGGAGGGGGAGTGCTGGAGGATCTTCAGGACCCTTTGCATGGAAAGCCTTGAATGCCAGACTGAAGACTTTGTACCATCCATGTAAATAGATCAGTGTTTCCCAGACTGGGATACTGGGGAAGCCTGTTATATAAGACGTAAATCGTGAGACGTGGATAAAGGGGAGAGTGGGAGGGGAATTCATAGGTCAATGATTTGGGAAGCGTGGTTTAAATCAAGCTGGGCACCTTTTCTCTGCAGCAGCAAGCAGCAGCAGCAGGCCTTGTCAGAACCTTTACCGTGAAGGTGGACATTGTACTGTCCAAGAGGAGAAGAAGGCATCTCCAAATTTACTTTAGCAGCACCTCTCAATAGCTCCCAAAACAGCGAATTTGGGATTGCGGGCATAAATGATGGAGATTCATGGAGAGGTTTTAAAGCAGGGGAACAAGACGGACCAGAAGGAGATCACGAGGACTGAAAGGAAGGTGACTGGAGGGAACAGAGACAGGCGTTCGATTTGGAGGATCTGCTGAATTCGTGACCCTCCCCGCCGGGATGAGAGTGAAGGCGATGGGTGGGGGGCTGGATGCATCTGGCCCACTGGCATCAAAGAGAGGCTTCTAGGCGCTGTGGTCTCAGTGGGGAAGAAACTGAATCCACATACATGGCATTATCCAAACAAAGCCACGTTACTTCTGTACAGAACAGTGGGCTAGCTTTTCAGGGTAATTTCATGGCGATGGCATATTGCCCAGGCCATCAATTAAATTCCAATCCAATTTCCTTCCAACGCATTATCTGCTTTGGGAGTTCCTTCTTAACGGGGCATAAATCTGGCCGACGAGGCGGGAAGATGGATCAGCAAAATCGCACAGTGAGTCTGCCTTTCACGAGGGCCGGCCTCTCAGATCTTGTCTCGTTTTCCAAAGGAGGTCACCCAGAATTAACAGAAAATTAGACAGAATTAGATCACAGACAGGTTTTAAAGCACTAGGTGGAGTCTCATTTAGCCTAATCACTCCACCTCTGTCCTACCTAAGAGGAAACCGAGGCTCAGAGAGGAGGGATGGTACCGCCAAGGTCATGCAACGATTAAATTAGCTTCCTGAACGGGTCTCCTAGCATTGTCTGTCTGTTCATTGCAGTCCACTCTCCCTTCAGCAGCCAGAGGGATCTGGAGCCTTACTCTGATCCTATAAACGCTGTGTTTAAAAAAAGTGCTTCAGAAGCATCCCAGAGAACTTAGAAGAAAACCCGGGGACGTAGACTAGCTTGCATAAGCCAGGGTTGCTTTGGGGGGTGGGGGTGGGGGAGACTATCCTGTGCACTGTAGGATGTTGAGCAGCATCCTTGGTCTCCACCCACTCGATGCCAGTTGCACACCCCGCCCCAGTGATGACAACCAAAAATGTCTCCAGACATTGCTAAATGTCTCCCGGGGGCATAACCACCCTCAGCTGAGAGCCACTAGCCTAGGGAAAATTCTAGAGAGCAAGATGTGTTTGAGGGAAGATTAGGGAATCCATATTGGCTGCTTTGCTTACTGGCTCTGAGGCCTTTGTTTTGTTGTTGTTTTTTTAAACAGAGACAGAGAGAGAGTCAGAGAGAGGGATAAATAGGGACAGACAGACAGGAACCGAGATGAGAAGCATCAATCATCAGTTTTTCGTTGCAACACCTTAGTTGTTTATTGATTGCTTTCTCATATGTGCCTTGACTGCGGGCCTTCAGCAGACGGAGTAACCCCTTGCTCGAGCCAGCAACCTTGACTCCAAGCTGGTGAGCTTTGCTCAAACCAGATGAGCCCATGCTCAAGCTGGCGACCTCGGGGTCTCGAACCTGGGTCCTCCACATCTCAGTCCGATGCTCTATCCACTGCGCCACTGCCTGGTCAGGCAGCTGTGAGGCCTTTGGCACAGTCTCTTACCTCTCCGAGCCTCGGTTTCCTCACCTGCAAAATGGGAAGGCTAACTTCTCCTCCACAAAGCTGTTTGTTCTAGGATCAAATTAGGCAATTGGTGTGATTGTGCTGTGCACAATGAGAAAGTGCTAAAAATATTATATGATGAACTGTCATGCAGTCCAGTGCCACTTTACGTGGTGATAGGGATATTATGGGATATAATTTTCTCTATGCCCAGAAATTGCAACGGCAGTGGTTCCCAAACACCAATGGGCACATGATTCATCTGCGGTACTTGGTAAAAGTACATATTTTTTAGTTCCACTTTCCCCAATTATTCTTATTGATGAGGTCTGGGATGAAGCCCAGGAATCTGCATTTGAAAAATCAGCCTAGGGGATTCTACTGCAATTGGTCTTTTGAAAAACACTGGTTTGGGGAAAGGCAATGCCCGAGGGTCGAGAACTTGAATGCATAATTAAATCTGGCAGGTGGGGTGGTGTCGCTGCCTCTGTCCCAGGGTCTGCAATGATACCTTGATCTCATCATTTGCAGGTCTGAGCACACATTGCATTTTCTGTGTCCCTTTAGAAACCTGAGATTAACCACAATCGGCAACCCACCAGCCCCCGCCATTGACTTTTTTTTTTCATTTGCTACTTAAACAGTGTGACTGCTTCTCAAACATATTTTGATGTGATTACCACCCAGTCTCTGATCAAAAATTACAGCAAAACACTGTCTTGTCACGAGGCTAATAGAGCATGCGATCCTGCTGTCACAGAGGGTGCCTTACAGATGCTGCGTTTGCTAGCCTCCAGGGTTCTGCATTAATCACCCTTCCACTTGGCTCCAGGGAACAGGACCTACCTGGGAAGATCAATATTGTATTAACTCGCCCACCAATGTAAACCCAGCTGTGGCCAATGAGTTTTCATCCCAGTGTTACAAACCTAGTACACAAAGGGAGGGGACCAGGAAAAGAGAAAGAAGCCATCCGATAAGGAGAGACTGCCACCAAGAAGAAGAGCCCTGGGCAGCGGGTCAGGGAGCCAAGAGCACAAGAAACAGTTAAAGACACTTGTCCTGGAGTTCAACAGACCTAGGGACAGCACTATGCTCGTTTTCAGAAGCCTTGGAATAATCATGTTATTTTTCTGAACCTCAGTTTCCTTATCTATAAAATGGGCACAGACATAGGACTTGACACAGAAGGATTAAAAAGTTGTTGCCTGGTGAAGTGTTGAGCCCAGATCTTAGTGCATAGCAGGGGCTAATTATTATTATTAAGATATTGTTATTATTGTAGGTGTTCCTTACTTTGTGGGTAACAGTGAACAAGTTGCTTTCCCTTGCTGAACCTCACTTCCACCAATTATGAAATAAGAATTTTTGCACTTCTAAAGCAAACAAACCAAAAAAAGGCAACAACAAAAGCAGGAAGCTTTTAAGTTGTAATAACAAAATTAGCAACAATTTTGGGAAACTGAGATGTTGATGCTGATGGTTGTGACGTGTGAGTCATGCACGTGTGCAAAGGCATGTGCGTGTGCTTTCGTGTGTCAAAGAGTTAAGTACATCTGGTGGAGGAAACAGCACTAACACAGACATGGTGGCAAAAATATAAGAGGCACATTTACAGAATAGAGACGGTGGAAGTCTCCGGCGCCCTGTCGAGTGACGGTGTGAATTCAGACCTCTCGGGGATTTAAATCCTGGACCATTGCAGACAGATTTGCCCACTCTTATCTTTGCACCCCTTCTTTTATATCTGCTTCATCCAAGAAGGGGTCAAGAGGGTGCACGGAGGATGCATTGCCTCCAGCTTCAAGCCTGGCTGCCTTAGCTGGCTCTCAGGGACATTTGCAGCTCTACCCCATGCTTGGCCTCCTGCCCTCCCATCCTCCACTCCACCCCTCCTTCCTGGCTCTCTAAGTGGGCAGCCCTCCTGAAACCTCACTGCAGGTGAGCCTTAGATTTATAAAGCCCCCTGGATTTATTTCATGCCTAATTAAAGAGGGAGCTCCAGGAAGCCATCTCCATTCAAGGATGTAATGAGGTGTCCACTCATGATCCAGACATCAAAATGAGAATGCAGTGTGGCCGGCCTCTTCCTTTGGGAAGCGGAAATTTGTATTGGAATAATGTTTGATTGGCCTCTTTGGATACTTACTTGGTCAGGTTTTTATCCAAACCATTCATGCGGTACTTAGCATGTGCCTTTATTCCCGAAGTCCTTGAAGGATAGGAACAAGAGAATGGCAACAGTAACTATTACTAAGTGTCTGTTGGTCTGCTTGTTACTGCATGGTAGGAAAGCAGCTGGATAGATTTTTTTAAATCAAAATTGGAAGAGCTGTATTAAGTTTTTGGCAGTGTCTACAAAAGATGAACATGCCGTACCGTGCAACCAGGATACTGTTGGAAATATACTGAATGGTAATGAGTATATGTGTGCGCCAAAAACCATGTAACATAATATTCACAGTTATATTTGTCATAATAGCTAAAACCTGGAAGCAGCTCAAATGCCCATCATCAGTAAAATGTATCATTTGTGATAGAGTCATAAAATGGAATACCATGCAGCAATAAAAAGGAAATATCATTACACGCAACCATGTGGGCACATTTCGCAAATGTAATGAGTGAAAGAAGCCAGATACAAAGGAAAATGTCGCATAGTTACTGGTATCCAGTGAATTTCTGGGCAGCCAAAACTAATCCTCAACCACGGAAGGCAAAATAGGGGATGTTGAAGGGAGTGTGACCAGAAAATACAGTATGTGTTAGCAATTTTTGCTTCTTGATCTGGTTGCTAGTTATACAGGTATATTCAGCTTAAGAAATCTCATTGAGTGGCCTTTTCTATGCATATGTTACACTTCAATAAAAATTTATGAAGAGCATCAAAAAGTATATTTGGGACCAAGAAACTCTAAATATGGTCTGCATGACCAGCCTCACTTTGGGTGTTAGACCAAGAGACCTGAATTCACCACCCAGTGCTGTTAGCACTCAGCCAGGCTCTCTCTGGTTATCTTAACACCAAGTGGAAAACTCAGACCCCCACCCCATCCCCAAGAACAGAGACCATTTCCAACATATTCTATCCCTCCTTCCACATGGCTGAGCACAGTGCCTGGCACCCAGTGGGGTTTCAGGGAGTTTGTTGATTGAATGATTGAATGAAGGTAGGGATGAATGAACGAATTGCTATTGCAAAAATTGAATAAGAAATGTATTTAGAGTGCTTTGAACAGTACCTGACATGGAGCAGGGCTAGAGGTTATGGGGCTTATATGTCCAGCAGACCTGGATTTGAATCCCAGCTCCACCACCCTCTCCCAGTATGCTCTTGTATGAGTGGACTTCCCTCTCTGAGCCTCAGTTTTCCTGTCTGAAAAACGGGGAAACAAACAGCCCTTATATCACCGAGCTTCAGAAAGTGGCAGTTGTTATCATCGTGTAAATCGCATTGGTAGCATTGGGAAAAAGGCTGCAGACATTGTTCATAAGAGAAGGAGATTGTCGTCTCTCCTTCTTTGTCCCTCTGTGTCACAAGCCCCACGCGAGCTGAACCAGCCTTGGCAGAGTTGGCTGCTGAGTGAATAAAAGGACATCCTTCCTCCACCCCAGGGCGATGGCCCAGTGCCAGTGTATATGGGCATAGTGCCCATGAAGGGGGCCAGGTGGGCACCAAGACACTGAGGCTCTCTGTGTTGTCCCTGCGGGTCAGGGGGCTGACAATGGCCATTCTGAGGACCCTTAAATATACCCCCTGCAGTCAGTACTTCCCCCATGCCCCACACCCACCACCTGCCCGCTGGGAGTGAAGGGAGGCTCTGTGCACCACCTCAGCCCTGGGCCCACACACACCCGAGACATTGTTCTCGTTGGCTGCGAGAGCTCATTAGGCTCTGAGCAGAGGCTGGCTGGATTCCAAGAGGAAGATGTCAAGGCCCAGGAGTCAAAGAAAGGAGGAGCCTGGGGCTTGGCATTAGATGGTGCCCGCCTGCTCCCCAACATGCAGCATGCTCACAGGCTTGGTGGGGACCTTGACCTGTGGAGGCTGAGGCTGGAGATGATGTGTTGTGCATCCTCTGTCTCCCCAACACAGAGCATGTGCTCGGTACATGTTATACAGTTGGATGGGTTGGAATGGGATGGGGATAGGATGAGTGGAATGGGTGGAATAGGGCGAGATTGCAGGGGAGGATTAGGCTGGGATGGGGAAGAACAGGATGAAATGACTTCACCTATTTCTGGCCCAGGTCCCCTTGGAAGGTGACCTGGAAAGTAGCAGCTATGGACGTGGCATGGACAGAGTCAGCCGAGAGAGCAGGGTAGAAACTCAAGGATGAGCAGCAGTTAGGTCTTCCTCCAAGCCCAGAATTCCCAGCTATGTACTCAAAAGATAAACTGCCCTTTATAATCACCTATCTGGATGACATCTGATCAGAAAGGGATAGGAGAGACCATCCTACCCAGGTTCAAATCCCAACCCCACCGGCTACTAGTTGTGTTGCTTTGAACAACTGACCAAACTTCTCTGAGTCTCAGTTTCCTCATCTGTAAAATGGGGGTGATAATATTATGTACTTTCCAGGGGTGTTGAGATCCATGTAAAAGTATGTGCAACAGGATCGGGCACATAGTAGGCACTTGTCACCATTATCCCCCATAATCTTCATCATTGTTGTCATTGTCATCATCGAAGGTGCCTTGGGTAAGGGGAAAACTCAGGTTTTCAGCTCTCAGACTCCCACTCCAACTCCTGATTCAATCCAGTTGTCCCATTTTTCACCGATTATGGGTGTTCAATAATCTTCTAGAAGGACTCACAGAACTCGGAAAAGCCATCAACATGGGAGAGACAGCATGTACTCCCAGCCAGCCTCTCCCCGTGCGCCTGTGCGGACAGCACGCTTCCACCACGAGGTGCCACGTGACACCCACAAAGCACTGTCAACCAGCAAAGCTTGTGTGAGCCTTGGTATCCAGGAATGTCACTGGAGGGTTGGTCACATTGGCATAAGTGGTTACCCATGTACCTAATCTTAGCCTCCAGCCTGTCTAGAAGTCGAACTTATTATACCAACCCCAAGGTGCCCACCATAAATCACATTGTTAACTCCCACTTTCCCAGCTTAACCAAGACATTTGAATCTGGCAAAACTGGACAGTCTAAAGTTTTAAAGGTTCCTTCCCAGGAGCCACGGGCTTTTCTTTGGAATGTGCAGGGTCTGGGCAAACCAGACCTGCTGAGTTAGTCCTTTGCTGTACGATCGTATATTGTCATTCCTCTTAAGGTTCCATTTGAAGAAATTGCTCCATTATACAGAAGGTAAGACTGAGCCCCAGTAATGCAAGTGAACTTATCAAAGGCCACAGAGGGAGTTAATGGGACATCCTGACTGTCCTAATCCAGAGCTTTTGCCACCGACCACAGGCCTCACTGTGCGCACCTGTGACACGGTGACTGACGCCAGGCCCTGCCTTGCCTCCAGGGCATCTTTGGATCCTGCCCTTGCAGAAGTGGTTCTGTTATTTCTCTCCATGGTCCAGTTCTCAGGAGGAGCGCCTGGTTCTCTGCCACCCAGGGAACCCAGTCAGTGTCCTTTGTCCCTAGGGACCCGTTAGCTGAGGTGGCTCTTGTGCTGATTTGTTTGCCACAGGAAGCACTTGGCATCGGCTCTGGAAGCAGCCGGGCCAGGGCTCAGGGGCCAGCTGGAGGAGAGGCACCAGACACACACAGGCTTGGACCTGGGGCCAGACAGCCCTGGTTCCGTCCTCCCAGCACGTCCTCATTGTAACAATGAAGATAGCAAGAGCTACTTTTCAGGAAAGGAAAAAAAGAAGAAAAAACAGCATTTCAACATCGGGGATTAAGCCATGAGGAGGTCTTATTTGTCCGCAGCAAACAAAGCCACTGTTGTCTGTTACATCTGAAGTGAGGCTGGCCCGCATCTCTGAAACGAAAAAATATCAAGCCTCAAAGTAGCAAAACCAGTGTGAACATCTTAAAACTCATACACACCCGCTCCCCCCACCGCCCCAGTTGTTGTTCCTTTAAGAATAATCAGGAAAAGAACGCTGTCCTAACTTGACCAAGCCAGAAACCGAGGCTTTGAGCGATGGATTCTGCTCAAGGTCAGGTAGTGGTTTGGCGGTATAACCCGCGCTGAGGTCAGCTCTCCCGCCTTCTCGGGGTTTCCCCACCTCTGAACACTGATTTGCTCTTTATTCTTGTCTGTGACGCTGTGCAAACAGGTGGCGAGAGATTGTGAACTTAGGGTGTCTTTTGAGCTCGCTTGCAAACGGTCTGGGTGCCTTCCCCAGTATTATATTTGCCCATGTGCGTATAGAGGTAATTGAATCTAGCGCGATCGATTCCCCGCCCCCGGGTTTCCTTTCTGAGCCGTCTTGTGTGTCTGTCTGCCAGCCCTCCCTCCGTGACTCGCTGCTTTTCACGTCCACAAATAAATCACACTGTGTTCCTCTCCCCTTCGCTAGCTACCGGCAAGGAAACACAAAGTCCCACCCTGAGACATGAATGGAGTAGGGGTGGGCGGGCTGGAGGTGGGGGTGGAGGTGGGAAGGAGAGGAGCGTTTAAATGCTAATCAGTTGCCGCTGATGTCAACCACAGTTAATCAGATTGTTAAAGATACAAAGGCAGGATCACACCCCTGTGCCAGCAGCTATCAGGGCTCATTCATGGGGAAGATGGATGCCCTCCCAGCCGCTGCTCTGATGAGATGTAACTGGACATAAAAGAATGTTCAAGGCTTTCCGATCCTAACATGAATTACAAAGGGGACCCATCAGTGGGGGAGCAGCCAGCTCACAGAGGACAATTATTGGATAATTATGCTTGTAGCCAAAACACTGAAAGAGTCCTTTCTGCCTGCAAAAGCTTGTCCTTTGAACACCTGCTGAAAGTCCCCTGGGACCCCTGGGTTTCTGAATTGGTCTCTGGGGGTAGGGGTGGTCAGGCTGTCAGCTCATGTGTGCGGTTTGGTGTGCTGTTTCCTTCGGGTAATGCGTCTCCGGCACCAAAATCTCTCCTCTATTCGCAGGACCATGGCATGTTGGGCAGTGCCAGGGAAATAGAGACACCAAACAAATTTACTTCCCACTGGTAAAGCAAACCCAGTAACTTATGGAGATGGGAGACCTTCCTACTCTGATGGTACCACAATGAAATTATGCTTGTAATTAGAACAAGTCAGGCTGTACTTCAGTTAGAACATCTCTGCACCCACAATATGGTGAAACAAAGCATGCTTATCTAGCTTCAAGTTTACCAAGATCCACCTTCATGATAGCTAGGAGTGCAGACCATCTGCTCTCGATAGTCCCTCACTTACAGAGGGTGTGGGAAAGAGGAAAGGTCCCAGGAAACAAGATCAGGAAGTGTTTAACTCTACCCCAGTTGGCTCTATCATCTTGGAAAATCACCTCCTTTCTTTGATCCTTGATTTTTTTTTTTTCATATATAAAATGGGAAAAATAAAAAACCGATCTCACAAGTCGGAATGAGCTCTCAGCTGGGGATGCACTTTGTGGGGTTTGAGTTGCTGTCTCCACGTCAGTATTGTTAGCATGGGCATACAGGTAGGCGGCTGTAACTGAAGTAGGGGATGGAACCCCACTGCCTTGCAAGTCCACCTCCCACCTCTGCCCTGTGTCCCAGAAAGTCTTCTCAAAGTCCACATTGGGATCTGCACCGTTAATCTTTCTGAGGGTCCTCCTGCCCACAGGTCAGAGTGAGCCAGGAGTGCTGGGTCCTCCTGCCCACAGATCAGAGGTGAGCGGGAGTGCTGGGTCCTTTCTACCTGAGACTGGGCCATGCTCATCAGCTCCAGCTATTCACTGTCCATGGGTCTGTCTGGATGCCTTCCCCAGTGGGATGCCAGCACCTGTTGCCTGGCCCAGTGGCTGTCACATAATAGGAGCTCATTGGATGGATGGATGAATGGATGGATAGATGGATAGATGGATGAACAGATATGAATGACTAAACTGATAAACAAATGTGAGTAGGAGAAGAAAATTCAGCCTTTACTCAATCCAAGTTTTTATTGATAAAATAGGGATTATATTAAGACCTTCTCCAACTTTAAGATTTGCGGCAAAACATAGCTGATGAGCCCTGAGAATAGGAGGGAAGGTCTACTCTGATCTGAGGGCAATGCCAAGTCACCAGTTTTGTTCACTCTAGTTAACCCAATGGTCACCAACCAGGGGCAATTTTGCCCACCACCCCCTACCAGGGGACACTTGGCAATGTCTGGAATCATCTTTGCTTGTTACAGCCAGGAAGGAGTAGGAGGGAAGATGCTAATATCTCGTGGATGGAGGCCAGAGATGCTGCTTAACATCCTCCAGGGAAGTCCCTTGTCTCCCAGCAGGGAATTATCCAGCCCAGATGCAGGAGTCATAGAAATAACCAGCATTCTTCAGTGTGGTCCAGATGTTGATGGTTTTGGTTTTGTTCAGTGTGCTCTTTCAAGCCAGAAATAGCCTTGATTTGCTATTAAAGTGCTGTGTGATCCTGGGCAGCCCGTTTCCCCTCTCTGGACCCAAGTCCCTTCTCTACAGTTAGGAACCATGAACTGATTGTAGGAACCATCGGATCTATAATATGTGATATTTGATTTTTTAGTTTTTCCATGTTGGGGCCAAGGAAACCAACCAGAGCAGGCTGGATAAGCCCTCATTGTGGAGTAGGAAAGCATGAGAAGCCACCAGTGAATAGGGTATTAATCATGATTAGAATGTTACTAACATTTTTGTAGAGCCCTTTACCAAAAAATGTATCAGCTGATGCCCCTGCCAGTCCTGCCTCCTAAAGGTCCTCGCAATAAGAGGAACAGTCTAATGAGAGAGGAATTACCATCCTCCCCACCAGGAAACTGAATTCCAAAGGGGCTCAGTGACTCAGAGAGCGGATGAAATATTTCCTCCCACGAGGACAAATGTGTCTGCCTTCCCTCGGCCTCTCCATCACTAGGTGCCAAAGGCAGCCTTTAACCCCTGCTCTTTGTGTACATTATTTTTTTTTCACTTAAGAAATAATTCAATATTTATTACATAGGTTTTGAAAAAATACCAAAAAGGGGAAGGGAGAAAGAACATCCTCAACAGTCCCACCACCAGAGGCTGCCAGGCCCATCCCACTGGTGCTATTCCTTCCAGTCCAGACACCTCTCTGCGTCTACAATTTGTTTTCGTGGGTCATTTCTGGTTATTTTCATACGCGCCATAGAATTTTGCAGTGCACTGTTTCACTGAACATTAGAGCAGAAGCGTCTCCCGGCTGGCGCCTCCCCGACGCTGTGCTCCAACCCTTCGCACCAGCTGGACGGTCCGCGCCTGCTTGGAGCCCGTGCAGGTTGCAGCCATTCCACCGCTGCCAGGAATTTAAGACTCAGAGAGATTCAGAACAGGTGCTTTTTCGACTTTCCTGGGAGGCGTCCCAGCCTAATTTCCCATCTCCCCATCCAAGTTAGAAAAAAAAAAAAAAAAAAGAGACGTGCTTCCTCCCCAACTTGGATGGCAGGACGAACGCTCATCGCCTTCAGTACTGCTCCATTCTGTCTCAAGAGAGGAGCACGGCAGCAGTATGGATTTAATTAAAGCCCCATCTCCTCTGTTTGATATCCGTATGCGGTTACCACTGTGTGGTGTCTGCCTTCTCGAGTGCAGAGACCGTGTCCTAGAACGTTGACGCTCTCCTGCAGAGCGTCAGCCGGCGGAGGGAGTGGGTACCCGACCCTTTTACTCGTGCATTGGATTGACAGCGTTTGAGCCAGGCACAGCACCGTGCACGTGCTCAAGGATCAGCCAAATGTGACTGCGGTGATTGAACATTTTAAGGGCTCTGAGGAAGAGGAGTTAATTTATCTCAGTGGTCACTGGGATCCCAGGAAAAGCCGGCCTATTCAGGCAAGTTATTAAGTTGCTGGATCTCGGAGGCCCGAGAATCCAATTTTGACTAATTCACAGCAGGACTCAGTTTTTGCGAGGTGCTCTTCTGGCCGGCATCCAGGCTGAGAACAAGGCTCTCGGGCCCGCAGGCTGCACGCCCTGCAGACCACAGATACGCATCTGTCTTTGAGCAAGGCCCTAAGTTTGGAGCTGGCCAGAGAGATCCCAGCATGCATGATCTCCGAATTGGGAAGACTAGAGGCAGGGAGGTAAATTTACCCGGTGGAGATGCAACTCCCCTTGGCAGTCAGGTTTGCGGAGGAAGAGGGCGGAGTGGTCCGGCTGGATCTACATCCTACACTGCTTCCTCGCTGCAGTGGGTCAGCCGGTTTCACCGTGGGGACTCCAAGGGTGCAAGCGGACGTCCTGCGAGGAGGCCGATTGCGGAATCTTTCTCTTGCATTTCCTTCTGCTCTTATTGGCTGTGTTGGATCTGGACAGACTGGGATGGGATGGCCAAGGGAGGTCACAGGCCTTGGAAAGAGTCGCCACCTGCAGCACAGACTTTCCACCTGCCACCCCAGGGACGTAGAAGACAAAATTAATGAGGAATGCGTAGGAGGCTGGGGGAAATCACAGTTTTGGAAGTGAACTTTCCTGGTAACCATGAAAATAAGTCACTGGAAGGGCTTTTCCGTCTCCCCTGGAGATTCAGACGTGATGAATCTGGCAGAGGAGACTAATAATTTGTATTGTAACCAGGAACGTGGTGGGGAATGGGGAGTGTCACCTGGGAGGTTTGAAAAACAAGATAGAGATAGCTCCCCCAGCAGAGAGGCAAACAGAATGGGGGTTTAGAGAGAAAGGAGTTGGGGGGAAGAGGCTGCTTTGAGCTGAGGAGGAGGAGGATTGCAGTGATCACAATACCCCGGAATTTTTTTTTTTTTTTTAATGAGAAGAGGGAAGGCAGAGAGACAGACCGGGATCCACCCGGCAATCCCACTAGAGGGGGAGGCTCTGCCCTCTGGGGCATTGCTCTGTTGCTCAACAACCTAGCTCTTCTTAGGGCCTGAAGCAGGTTAGGAAGCCATCCTCAGTGCCCGGGGCCAACTTGCTTCAATCAAGCCTTGGCTGCAGGAGGAGGAGGAAAAGGAGAGAGAGAAAGAGAGAGAGAGAGAGGAGAGAGGGGGAATGGTGGAGAAGCAGATGGGTGCTTCTCCTGTGTGTCCTGACTGGGAATCAAATCCATACACCGGGCCAACACTCTATCACTGAGCCAACCAGCCAGGGCCACCTCAGAAGTCATAAGAGAGATAATGGCATGGTCTTTGGTATCAGGAAAACGCAGGCTGGAAACCCAGCTTTGCTTAATGCCCCAAAGCCTCAGTTTGCTCATCTGTAAAATAGGAATAATTTCTACCTAATAAGACTGAGAAAGAATTAAATGAGGTAAAAAGAAAAAATGAAGAATGAAGAATTAAATAAGGAAACAAAGCACTTAGCACATGCCTGGCACATATTCAGCACTCGGTAAAATAATCAAAAATAAAATGTTATAAATATTACTATTATTATAGCCAAGGCACACTGACATGCTTTATGTCATGTATAATCCTATATCACCTTTTCAGACATAACTTGTTTCCTGCTCTCTCTTTCTTTCTCCCTCCTTCCATTCCTCTTCCTCTCTCTCACCTCTCCCACTGTGATCAAGGGGACATTTTTTGTGAAAGGACTAGCTGAAACTAATGTAGCCAGAGGACCCAACAAAACTCACACACCAGCGTCTGGATCAAGGCTGTCACTTTGCCCTTCTTTAACAAGATTGAAAAAGGGCTCAAGAATAATTGCCAATTACCCGACCCATCCAGAAATCGACAATGTCAGAGCTGGAAGGACCCTCAGCCCTTCTCTAGCCCGGGTGGCCCATTTGAAACAGAGAAAGAAGATAAGTTATGCTCAGGAATAGAGGCCAGGCAAGGACCACTACCTGGGTCCCCCAACCCCTGGTTGCATCTAAGCTCTTTGTATCAAAGCACAGCTGGGAGCTGGGTCTCCTGACCCCTTAAAAAAATTGATTTTTAATTTATTGATTTTAGAGAGAGAGAAATATCTATTTGTTGTTCCCCCTCCTCTGTGCATTCACTGGTTAATTCCTGTATGTGCTCTAACCAGGGGTCAAACCTACACCTTGATGTATCAGGACGATGCTCTAACCACCTGAGTACCAGGCCAAGGCTCCTGACCCCTTTACACTCTTCTCTTTTGTCCCACCACCTTATTCTCACTGCACAGTCTACGGAGATAGTCAACATCAATCATTTGATAAGAGTGACTGTGAGCGTGAAAGCCACAGCTTTTGGGCAGACCCACCTGACCTAATCCTCTGAGGCAGATGGACTCTCCCTGTCACACAGAAGAGGCTTAAGCGATGTGCCCGGGCTCCTGTCACAGGCAGGATTTAAACCCAGGTCTGACTCTGAAGCCACAGTGCTTCCCACCTTGGACGAGGAAACCTGCTTGGCCCCTGAATGCCCTTGACCTGCCCTCACGTTAGGCACGCAGCCTCTGCTCCGCACCGTGCCCGCCCCTGCCCAGGCCCCCCGCTCCTGCCCAGGCCCCCCGCCCCTGCCCAGGCCCCGCCGGCAGCCTGCAGAGCACACTGGCTGTAATCAATGTTACACAACAAGACCATTTGTCGGTACGGGTTGCAAACTGTTGCAGTCTATGTAGATTAAGCTGCGGCCGCCAACTCCGTGAGAGTAAATGAGCCTTTCCCACGGCTGCGGATATCAAGTTAAATGATGACAGCGCCTAAGGAGACCGCGGCTGAGTGTCTCCTGGCAGTGATCGACAGGCATGGCGCTCAGTCCGAGCACCCGCGTCCCCGCGTCATCCTTCTCTATGTTGACGTCGTCCTCGGGCATGTTCTGACCACTGCGGCTTTTGCTGAGGGTCGTGTTCCAGTGATGATAGTAAAAACGGCCACCGCAGCGGGCACATAGTAGGCACCCACTGTGGGTGAGGCGCCCATATATACTTACATATCTGTATGTTTTACATTCATTAATCTATTGAATGGGAAAATAGGGCATCAGAGCCCCACTTTACAGCCGGAGAAACTGAGGCCCAGAGAAGTAAAGCCGTTTGTCAGCAGGCAGTTGGCAGGAGGGGTCTCGAATAAGTTCATGAAGCTGATCTCGGGCATGATTTGGCCAAACCGCTGCTGGGACCAGCCCTTATTGAAGGTTACTCGGTGGTTTTCCATTCAAGACAAAAATAAGTCAGGAGTCAGCAGGGTACACGAGGCCAGCAGGACCTGACCCTGACCTCCCCGCCTCACCAGCTCTCTTAGGAATTAGCTTCAGCCTCTGCTCCCTGTCCCTTGGCAATCCTGTTTTGCAGCGATCTCAGCCAGGCCTCTGTAGTCTTCTCACATCCCACAAGGTCACTTTTATATTATTTAGTAGAAAGAAAGAAAGAAAGAAAGAAAGAAAGAAAGAAAGAAAGAAAGAAAGAAAGAGGAAGGGAGGGAGAGAGGGAGAGAGGGAGGAAGGAAGGAAGGAAGGAAGGAAGGAAGGAAGGAAGGAAGGAAGGAAGGAAGGAAGGAAGGAGAAAGGAAGGAAGGAAGGAAGGAAGGAAGGAAGGAAGGAAGGAAGGAAGGAAGAAAGAAAGAAAGAAAGAAAGAAAGAAAGAAAGAAAGAAAGAAAGAAAGAAAGAAAGAAAGAAAGAGGAAGAGGGGAGGGGAGGGGGAGGGGAGGGGAGGGGAGGGGAGGGGAGGGGAGGGGAGGGGAGGGGAGGGGAGGGGAGGGGAGGGGAGGGGAGGAACAAAAAAAGCAAGCATATTCTCTCGGTCCCAGGGCACTATAGCCTGAGTACAGCACTTGAAAAGGAGAGTGTGGGCTGGTTACAGCCCCGCTCATTCTCTTGATGGGCTGTCTTTGCACAGTGAACGGCCTGCCCGGCTGCACATGGTGGTCCTGCTCTGCAGACCAGTTAGGGGCCTGTGCTCTCCGTCCTGGTCACGCGCGAAGCTTCTCTCTTTCTAAGCATTCATCACATCAAATATGATTATTTATACTTTCCTCTTCTCCCTCCTGGTCCTGGTGCATATACAACTAGACCGTGAAATTCTTGTGCCCTCGGTTTCTATAGCCCTGATGCTTAGCTCAGGCCTGGTACTATCAACCCTAAATTTCCGTGGCCAGCAAGAGGGGGAAGGGAGAGAAAGCAGGAAGGGAGGGAGAAAGGGAAAGAGGCAGCCCTCATCTCTGTTGATGGCGCTGTGCCAGCGTCCTGACAAGCCTTGGGGGTCCCCCTCAGAGGGCCACCCTCGGAGTCTGAGAGAAGGTGGAGGACCTAGAACCCCAGCCCCAAGCTAACTGGTATCTTTTCTCCCTTTCCCAAGATGCACCCCTGGACGGAGACGCTGACCCTTCAGGTACTTACCTTCTTCCCTCAGGAGTGCTAGGGAGCACCAGTCTGAGCAAAGACAGCCTGGGAGAGAAAGTCACAGCCGCCCCTCTAAGTCCAGCACAGTCTGGGGAGGAGCTTCAGGACCCGGAGCTGGAAGGGACAGCCCCATCTGTGCATCCAGACCCGCTGGCCCTGTCCACACGGCTTCCGGGGGAGCCCAGCACCGTGCTCGCCTTTGCCCCTAGGAGGAAGCTGCCTTCACTCAGGCAGGTGAACTCATCCAGGAAACAGCTGAGACCAAAGGCCACCTCCACAGCAGTCTTCCCGAGGGCGGGGCCTCAGCCTGCAACCCCAGGCCCGGGTCTCCTCTCCTCCGCCACAGAGAAGCCTGACCCACCAGGGGACCCCGATCCTGTGGCCTCTGCAGGTGAAGAGACACTTCGGCTGCCGTCGGAGGAGCCCCTCTGGCTGGACCGGAAGGAAGGCGCGGTCCCCACGACGCCGGCACCCCTGCAGATCTCTCCCTTCACCTCGCAGCCCTATGTGGCCCACACGCTCCCCCAGAAGCCGGACCCTGGGGAGCCTGTGGTGCCTGATGAGGCCCATGAGGCTCCACCAGAGGACGCCAGTCCCATGACTCTGATGGACAAAGGGGACAACGAGCTGACCGGGTCAGCCTCAGAGGAAAGCCAGGAGACCACGACGTCCACCATCATTACCACCACAGTCATCACGACTGAGCAGGCCCCAGGTACGCAGCGTCCTGCTGAAGCCTTCCGCAGCATCAGTGGGTACCCACGGTGGGCAGGGCATGGGGCGAGGCTGGGGGGCCCAGGCCTCACCATCAATTACCACCTTTTCAGCACTGGCTATGAGCTTGATGCTGTGGCTCAGAATCAATATCCCCATTTTAAAGATGGGAAAACTGAGACCCTGAGACATCAAGAAGCCTTCCCAAAGACAGACAGCTAAAGAGCAGGATTCAAAACTTGTCCACTTTAGAACAGGATCCTGTAGTCTGCCTAGAAGGCTGTGGCCTTTTCAGAGTGCTTTTACTTTTATCATTACATGTACTTGTTAATAAAATGCACTTCCCAGTTCCAGGCTTTCTTTTTCTATCTCCGTTTCCATTTTCAAACAGAGAACACCCACTGCTAATTATATGTAGATTTGGACAAATGCAATGTGCTCACTCGTTAAACAGTATGAGCTCTGGGCTTGAGCCCTGACTGCTGCGTGAGCTTGACCCAGATGCTGGCCCTGTCTGATCTTTGGTTTTCTTATCTCTAAAATGGGAACAAAATGTCAGTGCCTACAGCGGTGAATGGGGTCACCCCTGCCCATTGGTCAGAATGATGCCTAGCAGCAGGTAGTAAGGGATCATTCCGTGTCATTCTTGATTATCGCGTTCATTCTGGAGCTGAAGGAGAATTAACAGCCGTGGGAGAGGTGGGGACAGGAGAACACGCGTTTCAAGAGGCCCTATTCTGCCCTGTAGCCCGTCTGAGACATGGCATCTGACCCTTTCTCAGTGTCCTGACTGAAGTTTTTCCTCCAGCTCTCTGCAGCGTGAGCCTCTCAGATCCTGAAGGCTACATCGACTCTAGCGACTACCCACCGCTGCCCCTCAACAACTTCCTGGAGTGTACTTACAACGTGACCGTGTACACCGGCTACGGGGTGGAGCTCCAGGTAACCGCAGTCTCTGAAGGATGGCCTGAGTCAGGCTTACTGTATCACTAGTTTAGCTCTCTCCTCTGGCCTGAACTTTACTCTAGGTAGTTTTTCTGAACCCATGGTCTTTGCAGCCCCCAGAGCTTAGCACAGGATGTGGCACAAAGTAGATACTTAATACGTGTTCTTGGGATTAAAATAAACTGGAAAAAAGTTGCAGTTCATTTGATCCTGGCACTTGATGAGCCCTTTCTTCCACACAGGAAAGGGCCCACTCTGTGTCTAATACTCTTGGGAGCCTTTTGTCAGGCACAGTGGACTCCCTGCATTGAGCACCTACTACGTCCTGGTCATGGCTGTTGACCCTGGAGGATATGGTGGTGTGAAAAACTGATATAGTCCTGCCCTAAAGGAGTTCATGTTCAGTGACTGAGGCAGACACATACAAGACGTTGGGATGCCATTTGAAAACTGTTTCTAGTAGATATTTATAGGGGATGTTATAAATCCCCTATGTTCACAGTGGAGGGATGGGCGAGCTTCTTGGTGCTCAGAAGGTCTCACAGAGGAGGGCAATTTTAGTCGGGCTTTGGAAGATAAGTAGGAGTCCATCAAAAAGAAAAGAGAATAGGCTCTATGGCCTGAAGAAGAAAGGGTTTATAGGTGAAGCCTGCTCTGCTTACATGAGGGGCAGAGATTCAGGTCCCACCGGGAGAGGCATAAATATCCACATGGGCTCTGGGAACTGACTGTAGTTCCCACCCCACCCCCACTCCATTTGTTCAGTGTCCTTGTGTATAAATACACTAAAGCATCTCTCCCTGGAGAGGACCAAAAACGTGGTTCTTAGCGGAAGCTCTGGCGTTGGAGCCACATTGGGGAGGATAAGAGAGTGGGACTAGGAATGCCCTAGAAATGAGGCCCCCACTCCCTCACCAGCTCATACAGAAAGGAGGAAATGTATTCAATCATTCCATAAATATTTATTGAGCACCCACTGTGCGCCGGGCACTATTCTAGGTACTTGGGGACACTAGCCACATGGAAAAGCCCCTCCCTCCGTGGCGCTTGCATTCTGGTGGAATGCCTTCTTCCGTCTTCCTGGAGATGGCACTTCAAGCACAAGCCAGTCAACCCCCTGCCTCACCCACCAGCTGCAGGAGAACTTACCTCAGCTGCCCACATCCAGAACCTCACAGGACCCCACTGTGGGGGCTCACAGAGCCTTGCAAGGCCTCTGTCCCTCAGCTTGCTTTTACTCTTTCCCCCAGGCTTTGGGGACATGAAGGGAACGTAGATGTTTCCAGGGTTGTGGCTTTGGGTCTCTCTGCCCATTGACTAGGGGCTGCGTTGGCAGCCTCGCAGCCGAAGAGGACCGTAGCTCAAACACGACTCAGTTTCTCTCTGTCTACCCCTGACTGTCCCCAGGTGAAGAGTGTTAACCTGTCTGAGGGGGAGCTGCTCTCCATCCGCGGGGTAGACGGCCCCACCCTGACCGTTCTGGCCAACCAGACACTCCTTGTAGAGGGGCAGGTCATCCGAAGCCCCACCAACACCATCTCTGTCTACTTCCGAACCTTCCAGGAAGATGGCCTTGGGACCTTCCAGCTGCACTACCAAGGTAGGACCGGGCTGAGGCTGATGGGATGTAGCTGCTTGCCTCAGTTTCCCTCTGGAGCCAAGGATTCTCAAACTTTCTGTCCCAGGGGTCCCTCTAAGAGTTTGGTAAAACCTATAGACCCTTTCTTAAAATAATGTTTTAAAAGCATAAACAACTATATCAATTAAAAAGGAAACAAGTCATATTGAATCACAGTTTTCAAAATATTGCTTTAATCACCGATATCATATCTATGTACTTCTTTAACACATTAAATAACACAATCTCCTGTCAGGTCTGACAATTACTGTAATTTCAAAGCACTGAGGAGCATAAGAAATATTGTCAAGCTATCCATTATGACATGAAAATATCTGTGATTTCTCTTGGCAACAAAGTCACAGATTCTATGAATATGTTATAGTTTGTCACCTCATTCGTAATTGAAGGAAATGCCGCAGTTCAGTTTAACGTTCTTGAAAACAAGAAAGCCATTTTCCCCCATTCAAGTTCATGGCTCCTGCATTTGATACATGAGAAAGTCCATGGACTTCTGGGAAGGGTCCCTGTCTCTTTTATTCTACAATGTGTCTTTCTTTCCATTTCGTCTGTTTGTAGGATCTCCTTTCTTTTGCTTTCTGTTCATTTCTCTCTTCTCTCCTTTCATCTTCCTTCTCTCTACTTCCATCTTTGCTTGCTGCTTCCTTTCTCTCTTCCTTTTCTCTTCTCTGTCTCTTCATTCCCACCCTCCATTCTCTCTTCCTTCTCTCTCTCCTTCTCCCTCCCTCCTCATCCTGTTTTCCCACTTCCTGGGCAGTTCCCATGTCCTCAAGTTATTTCCCTTAACCAGGAATCCCCTCTCACTTACTGGCCAAATATCTGAATGGAAACTGGGGTCATTAGCCACCCATCTAGATATTGGGAACCCTGCACATTCTCTTCAAACTGACCGAACAGCTGGAAAAACCATACATTTTTAACTTTTCTGAAACAGGTGGCTGCCTGGATAGGGGAGTGTTCCTTTCACCACGGATTTTCTACATTGTTGTGTTCATTCATTAAATATAGGGGGAAAATAACTTGCTGAGCCATGAACTTGAATTTCTTCCTCCTAATGCATGCTGGGAATATAGGCCTCCTGTGCTGCAGCAGGGATCAGACCACGGTTTGGAGTGGAAGCTAAGATGGATGTAACATCCTCTTGTAAACGTTGAGGAGCTCAACAGGGCCACACGCACTCTCCTTCCCCATGTGTCCTGAGTGCTACCTGGGTGCCAGACATAGGGTTCTGGAGGCTCTTCCTCACCACTTCCCACTTAATCCTGACCACTCCTGGGGAGGGGCACTTCTGCACTCCACTGGGAAGGTGACCGGGATGAAGTTCAGGGCGCCGTTTCACTTCCTCGAGGTCACACATTTTCTAAGTGATGGAGTCAGAATGTCAGCGTAACTTGGTCTCCTTCCGCAGCCTCGCCCCTTACCTCCCAGATCAGTTGTTCTCAGGCGTTCATATCCTCTGGCATTTTCTGAAGAGCTGGCTATGCTCGTTCTGGCCCAAGAGCCGGCATTTCTAAAAGGTACCTGAGATGTCGGTGCAGGAAGGCCTACCCCTACCTGGGAAGCGCTGCCCCTCCTGTGCCCAAGGAGAAGGCCCATTCTAGGGCCATGTGGAGAGAGGCTCAGAGGAGGTTTGGGCACTAGTTTTCTTTACCCCAACTTTGCTGTTTCTGATGAGGCAAGGCGGGAGCTTTGAGCCCAGAAAAGGTGCTCACCTGGCAATCATACCCCCTCCCCATCAACGAGAGATACAAAAATACCCTCCCGCGGCTCTGCAGAGTCCCAGGGCCTGCTCTGTCCTCCTCAGCACAAATCGGCCCCCAGCACGTGGGTCATGTCCTTCTCCCCCGCCCTCGGAGGGGTGACTGTACCTCTGCATCTCTCCCCAGCCTTCATGCTGAGCTGCAACTTCCCCCGCCGGCCGGACTACGGGGAGGTCACGGTGATGGACCTGCACTCGGGCGGGGTGGCCCACTTTCACTGTCACCTGGGCTATGAACTCCAGGGCGCCAAGACGCTGACGTGCATCAACGCCTCCAAGCCCCACTGGAGCAGCCACGAGCCCATCTGCTCAGGTAAACTCCAGCCTCAGCTGGACCAAACATAGATGGTCCAGTAAGAGTAGAGAGATCAACCCTCGGGGCACTGAGACTGACCTTAGAGATAGGCTCTCACCCCAGGGGGAGAGACCACTCCAAATACAGATAACTTAAATTTTTATTAGGTGATAAAATACATATCATGTAGAATTTGCCATTGGTGACATTTCATACATGCGCTATATTGTGCATCCATCACCACTCTGGTTCCAGAACATCTTCATCGCCCCCGAAAGGAAGCTCTGTCCACATTAGCAGTCACCCCCCCCCCGTTATTTTATTCATTCCGCTCCTCAACCCTGGCCAGCACCAATCTGTGTACTGCCTCTATACATTTGCCTATTTTGGACACTTCATATCAATGGAGTCATATAATATGCGGTCTTTTGTTTCTTGCTTCTGTCACTTAGCATATTGTTTCCAAGGTTCATCCCTGCTGTAGCAGGTTTCAGACCTTGATGCCTTTTTATGGCTGAGTAATATTCCATTGTATGGATGTACCACATTTTTTCTGTTCATTCATTGATGAATATTTGACTTCTTTCCACTTTTGGCTCTTATGAAGAGTGCTGCTATGAATATTTATGCACATATTTATGTGTGGACATATATTTTCATTTCTCTTGGGTATGTACCCAGAAGTGGAATCACAGGGTCCTGCAGTACTGCTATGTTTAATGTTTTAAGAAACTGTCAAGCTATTTTGCACAATGGCTACACAATCTTACATTCCCACCAGCCTTTTTCCAGAGTACTAATTTCTCCACATCCTCACTAACACTTGTTCTTTTTCATGTTTTCTTTTTATTATTATGGCCATCCTAGTGGGTATGAGATGATATCTCACTGTGGTTTTGATTGGCATGTCCTTGATGACTAATGATATTGAGCATCTTGACATGTGCTTATTTATGTATCTTCTAGGAGAAATGTCTATCAAGTCCTTTGCCCACTTTTTTTTAAGTAAGTTTATTTTTTCTTTACAGGGGCAGAGAGAAAGTCAGAGAGAGGGATAGATAGGGACAGACAGACAGGAACGGAGAGAGATGAGAAGCATCAATCATCAGTTTTTCCTTGCGACACCTTAGTTGTTCATTGATTGCTTTCTCATATGTGCCTTGACCGCGGGCCTTCAGCAGACCGAGTAACCCCTTGCTTGAGCCAGCGACCTTGGGTCTAAGCTGGTGAGCATTTTTTTTTAGTTTGCTCAAACCAGTTGAGCCCGCGCTCAAGCTGGCAACCTCGGGGTCTCGAACCTGGGTCCTCGGCATCCCAGTCCGACGCTCTATCCACTGTGCCATCGCCTGGTCAGACCTTTGCCCACTTTTTTATTTGGTTGTTTGTCTTGTTTTTGTTGAGTTGTAAGAGATCTTTAGATATGTTGGCTACCAGACTCTTAGCAGATAGATGTTTTGCAAACATTTTCTCCTATTCTGTGGGTTATCCTTTTACTTCTTAATAGTGTCTTTTGATGAAAAAAAAGTCTTTAGATTTTGACAAAGCCTGATTTATCTATTCTTTCATTTGTTGCTTGTGCTTTGCCATATTTTGAGCCCAGTCAGTATGTACTCAGCATTATGCCGGGGCTGCAGTAAATACAGCAATCCCATATGGTAGAACCACTCCCCCCATGGTACAGGTAAGAAAACTGAGGCTCATGGAGGTGGAGGTACTTGAAAGAAATTGTCACCAAAGTTATCAGAAAGAAATTGAACTGAGTCCAGAACACTCTTCTTCTGAGCTCTGTCCCTTCCTACACCTTCACTATGCAAAATGTGGTCTGAAGACCAGCAAGATTATCAGAAAGGCACCATCCTGGGCCTTGTGCAAGACCAACTGAGTCAAATCTACATCTTAACCTGCCCCTTGTATAACTCATGTGCACCTGATAGGTTGAGGAGCACTGGGTTCTACCACACTGCTCCTACCTCAGTGGGCATAGCCTTGACCATCCTCAGCTATCAAGACAGCAAAACCCTATTAGACTCTGAAAAAAGCTCTAAAAGACTAGGGGAGGATTGGCGGCCATATTAACTGAGTGCCCACTTTGTGCCAGGCCGTGACCCATGTTCAAGGAGAATACTTGGAACAATAAACATAACTCCCACCCTCCAGACATTCATAACCAGTGAATCCAAAGAGCAAATGAGAGCTGATAATAAATTCTGAAATGTAATTGCTCCAGCATTGTTCCCCCAAGGCCCTTTGGAATTTTTCTCCTTTTCTTTTTAACAAAGGAAAAAAAAACCCAAACCAGAGGGCAGTTGGTCTTTGCACCTCTCTCATGTTAATTTTTATCTATGTGTGAAATCAAGGAGGAATTAAGCCTTAATTTGTGCTAAGAGAGATGGATGGAGAGTTCCGGCTGGCAAATTGAAACCAAACAGAGCTATCAGTCGGCCTAATAAGGCAAGAAAGGGGAAGAGAGGCAGCAAATGAGGGGCAGCTTGGGGAGGACAGATGGCCGCGCCCCCGACATGGGCAGTGTCCTTCATCTCCTTAGCTCCTGGGCCACAGGACGATAGTGCTGGCTATGTTTTGAGCACCTACCCCGGGCCAGGGACTGCAGCAGCCCTCTACATGCATTGTTCCGTTGGTTTCTCACCATGGTTATCTAAGGAGGGTGGGGGTATTATCACCATTTTACAGTGAACTCAAAGTCCAGAGAGCTTCAGTTACTCGTCCTAGATCCACAGCGGATAGGTGGCACAGGCCAGGTTTGAACCTCCAACTGAGGACCAAAGGAGACCTGAAGAGAGACAGACGCGGTGCTCTGTCCTTGGTGCTGAAAGAAGAGCCAGGCTACTTAGCAGTGTCCTCGCCGTAGGTCACAGCTGAGTCCCCAGCGCAGAGAGCTCTCTACGTTTCTCTCCTACTGCAAGTCCTTATTAGTTGTACCATCATCGAAATAATAATAATAATAATAATAATAATAATAATAACAACAACATTGAAGGAGAACCAAATACCTCCTAAGAATAAAAACTCATCATGGTTCATAAATCACTTTTTAATATTTATTAGATCTTTATGTTAAAAACACTATATGGTTCTGGTAAAATAATTTCTCAATAAGTACAAAAGTATAGGCTACAGGTGCATTTAAATCACTGTTATATTCATGGTCTCTACTGACCCTTGAAAATAGCTTATGGAGATAGGTATTCCAGTCCATTTTCTAACTTGTGTGTTTTTTTGTTTGTATGTTTGTTTTTACTTAAAATATAGTGAGCATTTTCCTATATTCTCAAGTATTCTTTTCAAGTATTCTTTGAGAACATGGTTTTTAAAAACTGTGTGAATGGAATGTATTTATTTCAGCAAGCACCTGGAGCAGACATTCATGCTGTTTCTCATTTTTGGCTCTTAGAAAAAAATTTAGCAGTGAACATCCTTATTCATAAATTTCTATGAAAAATCTCTAAATCTTTTCTTAGAATAAATTCCCAGAACCTTAGTTATTAGGTCAAAGTGTTTGAATATACTTTCTAGATTTTTTAATTTTTTTTACCAAATTGCTTTCCTGAAAGCTCATGCAGTTTGCATTCTAACCAGTCCTGAATGGGGGTGACCATTTCCCATCACCTTTATACTCTCTGGCTTATTGTTTTTCATCTTGACCAATTTTTGTGAATGAAAATAGAGTATAGTTTACATTTGCATTTCTTTTTTCAAGAGTGGGGCTGAATTTTTAGTGCTTATTTTAGTACTAAAAGTATAATATAAGTTATATAAACTGCCTACTTGTGCCCTTCTTGATTACCATTTTATAATTAAGAATCAGGGCACAGCCAGCACCATAGAAGCATCCTTAAATCTCAGTCATTCCCTAGGTAAACACACATGGTAATGGACCCAGTCATTGGATGAGATGTCCTATCAAACAGGATGAACCCCACCCCAGGAAGGCAGGGCTTTTCCATGAGCTCTCCCTGATCATCCTGTTTCTCCCATGAAAGAGTAGGGGTGAGGAGCTGGGGAGGACGAAACATTCACTCTCCCCCTCTCATCACCCACTCACACTTACTTTCTCCTCCCAGCGCCTTGTGGAGGGTCTGTGCACAACGCCACCATCGGCCACGTCCTCTCCCCAAGTTACCCTGGAAACGCCAACGGGAGCCAGTTCTGTGTGTGGACGATTGAGGCTCCAGAGGGCCAGAAGCTCCATCTTCACTTTGAGAGGCTGTCTCTGCACGAGAAGGACAGGTAAACCTCTGAGGGCCCCCAGCCAGCCTCAGTCCCTCCCAGAGTGTTCGAATGTGGCTAGGGAGCTAGAGTCTTGCAGTGGCTGGAAATCTGGCTCATGGGAGTCAAAAAAAAAGAAAAAATTGGGGAGGATGGCAAAATTTCTTGGAGATCACTGGCTTTGATCTCTTCCTTTTACAGGGAAGGAAAGTAAGGCACAGGGAGAAAGAGATTTGCCCTGGGTCACACAGCAGGATAAGGAAAGAGGCAGAAAGGGAATCAAGACACCCCCCCTATGTTGCCCTGCCTTCTTATTCTTTCTCCTGAGAAATCCCTTTTTGCAGGTGAACAAGGACAGTGTGCTCCTTCAGTACCTGCTGTGTTCCCAGTCATGTTCTAGGCTTCAGAGAGAACAGGAGACAAGAGGACATTGATTCCTGATATAATAAGAAGTTGGCATGGAAAAACTAGACTTATACACGTGGAAGAACTAGGGAGAAATCGCAAGGCAATTATCTAAGTGAGAGTGTGTCTGTAGATGCTAAGTAATATACACAGAATCCGGTATCTTAAAACTGTAACATTCTATAACCTTCTGCTAGAATATTCTCGAATGTTCTAGAAATCTAAGACCTTAGCTACTTAGACTTGCTGTCTTGGGTTTGGTTCCCTTGGAAACAGAGATGTGACAAGGACATGAGGAAGAGTAGTTTATTTGGGAGCCAATCCTAGAAAATACTGGTAGAGGCATGAGCAAGTGAACAAGGAAGAAAAGAGATCAAGCCTGACCTGTGGTGGCGCAGTGGATAAAAGCATCGACCTGGAAATGCTGAGGTTGCTGGTTCAAAACCCTGGGCTTGCCTGGTCAAGGCACATATGGGAGTTGATGCTTCCAGCTCCTCCCCCACTTCTCTCTCTCTATCTCTCCTCCCTCTCTCTCTCTCTCTCTCTCTCTCTCTCTCCCCCTCTCCTCTCTAAAAAATGAATAAAAATAAAATAAAATAAATTTTTTTTAAAAAAAAAGAAAAGAAAAGAGATCAAGACAGTGTACATTAATAAGCAGGTGATTGTGTGGGCAGCTAGGGCTCTGTCCACCAGGGATCTTTGGGAAACTGTTGAGCATACCTCAGAGTGGTCCTTCTGGAGGACCCCCATCCATCATCAGATGAGGGGTGCTCCTGGGTACATAAGCTCCCCAACATTGCCTTCCACCCTTTGAGCTGGTTAAGCTGGCTGACTCTCAGAGACCTGGGGTAAAAAGCCCATAGAAAAATGTGTGAGAAATGAGAGCTGGAAGAATATGGGAAGGGTGCTGCTGACCACACTTACGACACTTCTAGAGTGCCAGCACCTGCAAATCCTGGAGTCCATCAGACATTGGCCTTCTTTGAAGTTTCAAACCTAGACCATTAACCTCATTAGGTAGGAGGAGATTCTTATAGAAGACACTAGGCAACTGAATAACTCACCCAACTCTTGAGTCTACCTCCCTTCAGTAGTCCAGTTTTATCCTGAACAACTCCATGTGAACATATCACAGTTTTAAAGAGTAAGGTGTAGAACAGGGGCTTCAACACACAGCTTCTTGGTAGCAGCAGGTTGTCATGGGGAACTCCTTTAAAAACAGATTCCCGATCTTTCTTTCTTTAGACTGATGGAGAAGCCAAACTTGGGAACCCTTGGTGAGGGACACATTCTAAAACTCAGACCTTGGATCTGTCTGCCTCTTTGGAGTGGTGCTTGGAATAAACCAAGTTCACATTTATACTAGACAGTGAGAGTGGGTTGACAGAGAAAAAAAATAATGAAAATAAGTATATTCTGAAAGTTATTGACATCATGATAAATGAGCCAGACACACCAGGACTCGGTTTCACTAGTAGTTTCCACTGGGACCTGCAAAGGTCTAGGAAAAGTGTGAGTTGACAGCCACCAGGGAAAACCAGTTCTCAAGTGTGTCCATTGGGAGAAAAGTTTGCGGTAGTTCATCAAATGTACAAGTCAACACACACACACACACAAAAAAAATGCAGACACTCATTGTGCTAAGAAGAAAAGAGCAGTTACATTTTATTTGTTCCACACAGTTTCTTGAGGGAAAACAGCTAAAGTACTGCAACACATAAATTGCAAGAGCTTAGAGTTAGATAAGAAATGCAACCTTGACCTAAACCTCAGACAAAGCTGGGAGTGCGAACTGGGAGCGTGTGCCGCAGGGCTTGGAGTGCCAGGCTGCTTCTACAGGCTGCCGAGAGCCGTGGAAGGGTTTTGAGGAGAGGAGGGACACGAAGAAAGGTTCGAAGGTGATTTTGTCCCAAAATGAAGTCTTTCTAAACTCTAGTCCCATAATACGCAGCGTGGAAGGTGGATTCTCGGGTCCAGCCTGTTTGGGAGACACCGTATTCCCTATCCCTGTTTTGCAAGGTACAGATGCACATTAGCCAGCAAAGGCACTCACAAGTCCTGCAAGAAAAAAAGTGTTTAATTTTTTTGTCTAACCCAGCATTTCCCAAACCTATTTGACAACAGACTATATATATGGATTTGAGATAAAACTTAATACTATTTCAGACAGTCAAGAGAGCATCACTAGAAAAATGCTATTTAGAGAAGATGGATAGACTACAGACATTTTGAGGTCTTGAGGTTTACCTCAAGTGACCTTCTTTGCCAAAGGCTTTAGTTCTTTTTTTTTTTTTAAGATTTTATTTGGCCTTGGCCAGTTGGCCTCAGTGGTAGAGTGTTAGTCCAGTGTGTGGAAGTCTCGGGTTTGATTCCCGGTCAGGGCACACAGGAGAAGTGACCATTTGCTTCTTCCCCTCCCCTTTCTCTCTCTCTCTCTCTCTCTCTCTCTCTCTCTCTCTCTCTCTCTCTCCCCTCCCACAGCCATGGCTCGAATGGTTCAGGCAAAGTTGGCCCCAGGCACTGAGGATGGCTCCATGGCCTTGCCTCAGGCGCTAAAATAGCTTGGTTGCTAAGCAATAGAGCTGTGGCCCAGCCAGGCAGAGCATCGCCTGGTAGGGCCTTGCCACGTGGATCCCGGTCAGGGGGCATGTCTTTGCCTTCCCACCTCTCACTTTATTTAAAAAAAATAAACAAATAAATAATATTTTATTTATTCGTTTAGAGAGAGGAGAGAGAGAGAAAGGGAGGAGGAGCATGAAGCCTCATCTCGCAGTAGTTGCTTCTTGTATGTGCCAGGTTTCAAACCAGTGACCTCAGCGTTCCAGGTTGATGCTTTATGCACTGCGCCACCATAGGTCAAGCTAAGGCTTTAGTTCTTTAAAGGAGGATTCCTGGGGCACAGCCCCGAGGATACAACAGAGTCCACAGGGATCAGAAAACTGTACAGAGGTCCCTCCTCACTCTTGGAATCGCCTCTCCCTCCGCCCCCTCCTCATCCGAGTCACAGTGGAAACATGGAAAAATGAACAAACTGTGTCTCCAACACCTATGCATTTTGGTGACATTAGAAATTCATCTGCATGACATAATATAAAGTCTTTTATGGGTCACAGTAAAAAAAAAATAAAAACCTAAAGGATTTAAAATGCCTGTTTATGACTCCATAAAAATAACTTACTGAATTTGTATTTAGTTTTCTTCTCTCCTTTTGCATAATTCCTTTAAAAAAGACCAAGACTAGCAAAGAGTCAAGTACCAAAAGGTTTTAATAACAGTAAAAGTGAATACCAACACATTTTATTTTTCAGGGCACTTTATCCTGTCATATTTGCAAAGCCCACTCACAAGATAGGTAGAAAAGATATTATAATTCCTCCTTCCGCAGCTGTGGAACTGAGGCCCAAAGTGTGTGGAGATTTATGTAAACTTAGTCAGTGGAGCATTGGAAACTGGAAATTCTGACTCTCCATACAGTGCTTTCAGGAAACAAAACCCAAAGAGTCTTAGACCACTGGGCCGTGCTGCATCGACCCGATACACCAAGGTTGTGGGTTCAATCCCCGGTCAGGGTATGTACAAGAATCAACCAATATATGATAAATAAGTGAAACAACAAATTGATCTCTCTCCATCTCTCTTTTTCTGCCCTTTCCTTTTTCTCTAAAAATCAATAATAATAATAAAGAATATTTTAGGGGTCAAATGCTTAATAAATTCACTTACATATCTACTATGTCTGGCACACTTTATACCCATGGTCTATAATCCCGACGCTATGATGTAGGTCAGATTGTACCCATTATACAGATGAAGAAACAGGACTCAGTGAAGTGAAGTGTCCTTATCCAAAGTCACACAGCTCAGAAATTACAGAGTCAGGATTCTGACTGTCTGACTATATATACCACTGTTTCAGGAATCATATTAGCTCATTGATCCCCACTTTTCCATTAGTAATAATCGTATCAATTACATATCCTGGTTTATCCCATCATACACGTCACATACCCTACAACCTCAAAATCAATCCAAGAGTCTAGGACAAGCATTCCACAGAAAAAGAAACAGCTTCCATAAGATAAAGCAGTTTGTCCCAGCAAGTAAGGGGCAGAGTTGGGATTTGAATCTGGGAATAAGAGGTGTTCACTGCACGCCCCTCCCTCTACTGTGTGTCAGTGACCCAAGAAGACCCTTCAGTGGCCCTCTTTTCTCATTGGCAGGATGATGGTCTACAGCGGGCTGACCAACAAATCCGCTCTTCTCTATGACTCCCTTCAAACCGAGAGCGTCCCCTTCGAGGGCCTGCTGAGCGAGGCCAATAGCATTCGAATTGAGTTCACATCTGACCAGACGCGGGCAGCCTCAGCTTTCAACATCCGGTTTGAGGGTGAGGGTCTACGGGGGCCTCCCCTCTTCTGGGGTGGTGGTGCAGGATCAGGGGAAGCATGGTGGGGTTGGGGCTGGGTCCTGGGAGATAGAAATCTGGCCATCCAAGGACAGGGAAGAGCCAGTGGCCAGATTGACTCTTGGACTTTCAATAGCAGACTTAGCTTCGCTAATAACAACACCTACCATTTACTGAGCACTTACTACGTGCCCAGTGTCTCATGATCAGTGTGTATTCAATGCTTACCACCCTGCAACGTGAGAGCTGTTATTATCTTCTAGATGAGTAAACTGAGGTTAGGGAACTTGAGTGATTTGCCCAAGACCACCGGTTAGGAAACAATGGAAATAAGACTTGTGTCCAGCTTGAGTTTGGCCCCTTAAGTACTGCTCTACTCAGTGGGACCTCTTAGAGTCCAGCCAGCACTTCCTCCAGGAATCATTAACAAGGGCCTCTCCTGCTCATCCTGCCCCTTTAAGAAAAGGTGCCCCTGGGGGAACTTCCTGTTTTGTCTTCCCTAAGAAAAGTTAGTCTTTCTCTTAGGCACACTTACGATTTCAAGTGGCAGAAATCAGGACTCTTAGTTATGGAACATGAAAAGAATCCAAACGGGATATTAAAAGAAATGTAAACACAAAAACTTGACAGGGTTTGGAGAGCAGAGATTCTTAGTTCCATTTTAAATATGGAAAATAAAATGAGACCCTAAGAAATCCCATGAATGGCCCTTCGCCAGTGAGCTAGAACCAGATCACAGTGTCTGGTACCTGCTTTCCTCGGAGCATCCCTGAACGTCAGGAGAGGACCCGTCTTCTGAGAAAGGGCACTGGGAGTGGCCCCAGATTCATCTGAGCTGCTGCCTCCTCCCTCCCCAGCCTTTGAGAAAGGCCACTGCTATGAGCCCTACATCCAGAATGGGAACTTCACCACATCTGACCTGACCTATAACATTGGGACCATAGTGGAGTTCACTTGCGACCCCGGCCACTCTCTGGAGCAGGGCCCGGCCATCATCGAGTGCATCAATATGCGGGACCCGTACTGGAATGACACGGAGCCCCTGTGCAGAGGTGAGTGGCCTCCCGACCTCCTCCGGAGGCTCCCCATGAACCTCCACCCCTCAGGTGAAAAAGCCAGGACCTCTATTTAGATGCTTGTCACCGCTTTACATTCCAATTCAGTATCAGCACCCTTCCTGTGACTCACTACCGTTAGGGTCAGGTTTGCTGCTTGTCCTTGAGAAAAATACAGAACTGATCAGTTTTAAAAGGCCCCACAGTGCGCAGCTTAGTGTCAAGGTCTCTGCATAGATTTCAGCTCCTATGCACCCTCTCTGTCATGCATTCTTGCATGGTGCACAGCCCACACAGCAACACAGGGCAGTCCTGAGTCCAATCAGTAATAATAATGATAACGAAAGTTGTCAATAGGAACGTAAACACTGTGTTACGGGCACTCTGCCAAGGGCTATGTGTGCACTCCCTGCCTGATCCTCAGTACAGCCCTTCCTGTTGACCCCATTCATGGAGGAGTAAACTAACTCTGTGAAGTGACGTGCCTGAGAACGCAATGAGGGTCATGGGCAGAGGCCGGAATGGAACCGGGGTGTCTCTGTTCTCAGAGACCTGTGCTCCGTGCCCCTCTGGACGGTGTTGGCTGTGAGGACCCTCATCCATGTGGGCTGCCGGTGCCCTGCCCTCCCCATCTCCCCATGTGCAGAGCTGCTGAGCCACCTGGGCCTGGCTCTCCACGGAGCAGGGAGTAATGAAGAGAACCCTCGCTCCTGGCAGCCACCGCCTGGATGGCGGTTGGCGTGAAATCCCGGTCCTGCAGTGGTGAGAGATTGACCTTTGTATTAAATGTGCTGGTTTAACAGAGCGGAATTTATTGGTGCTTTGGCCTTTGCCACACTGAGAACTTTCCAAAGTGGTAAACACAGCGTGGGATTTAAAGGGCCAGCACCAGAGACAGTCATATCTGTGTGTCCGGAGCGCTGGGCTCTTCCACAGTCAGGCTAACAAAGGATTTTTGAGCTCTCCCCTTGTGCCCGACACTATGCAGTGTTTGACACCCATGAGTTCAATTAAGCTTCAGAATAACCTGATGACATCAGCGGCAGTGTTACTCCAGCGTCACAGAGAAAGGACAGTGAGGCTCCAAGACGCTCCCTGCCTTGTCGCAGAGTGTGTTGGTGGCAGAGGCGAGACTCACATTCCGGTCCACCTGACCTGAATATACCCTTTCTTAGCTACTGTTCACCCTGCACAGGAACGGGCTTCATTCACAATCGTGAGCTCTGTCCTTGGTCCTGAAAGAACTGTAGCCCCATCTTGTCTTCACCAACCCTCAGCTCAAGGAGGCAAGTGTCTGCCCTAATTTAATCATCCCGCAGACATGTGTGGACTTCCTGAGGTGAAGGCACCTGCTCACCCATGCACAGCGAGCCATGGCTGCATGAATTCATAGCCCACGCCATTAACCACCCTGCCGTGTTGACTTCCTCATAAATGAAGTGTGTCTGTGTCTGTCTGCATCTTTTACAGCCATGTGTGGTGGGGAGCTCTCTGCTGTGGCTGGAGTGGTGCTGTCCCCAAACTGGCCAGAGCCGTACGTGGAAGGTGAAGATTGTATCTGGAAGATCCATGTAGGGGAGGACAAACGGATCTTCTTAGATATCCAATTGTGAGTGTTTATTGGTGGATTCCCCACCCCCCACCATCCCATTCAGACTGGGGAAGAAACTGGTCCTGCTTTATTTTTTCAACCAATATTAAATAAGCATCTATTATGTGTTGGGTTGTGCAAAGAACTGAGATTCAAATGATGATGAAAACATCTGACACACACAAAGTCCTTATGCTCAGGAAACCATGTCTACTAAGGAAGGAGGCATTCAATAAGGAAATGCACCAATGATCACATACTGTAATTCTGATCATTGATATAAGGATAGTTGCATGGTGCTATGAGATTCTATGATGGGAATTTGATGTGAAGAGGAAGGTCAGAAAAGCCTTTCTTGGGGATCTGATACTAAAGTGCAGACTAAAGGATGAATTTGAGTAAATACATCCAAAAGGAACAGAATGTGCAAAGGCTCTGTGGCAGGAGCAAGCATAGCAGCTTCAAGAACTGATTGTCTAGTATTACCAAGAGGAGGAGGAAGAGAAGGACAGGATAATATGTCCTCTCCCTGTTGCAGTAGTTTATTTCCCATCTGTCCTCTTGACTATATCAAAAGTTCCTTGCAGTCAGGGCCTGGTCTGATCTAATTATTTCAGGGCCTGAGACAAAGCCTGACACATAATAGGTGCTCAGTAAATGATTTCTAAATGAAGAAATGCTGTAGTGAATGGACTTACTGGCCATGTGGCTGTTTCCTATCTTCAGTGGTGGTACCTATTAGATGTTCCTATTACAGCCCCCCACCCCCAGCTCGCCAGGGTTCAGGGCACTCACAGAGATCAGGGAAATGGCTACTCTGGGCCAGATGTACCAATGACAGCTCTAAACATGGATCTCTTAGGTAATATTCATTCTCTCTCTCTCTCTCTCTCTCTCTCTCTCTCTCTCTCTCTCTCTCACACACACACACACACACACACACACACACACACACACACACAAATACCTTGCTTGATAAAGTAATTATCCTATCATCTGGCTTAGGACCACCCACCTAGCAAGTAGCAGAGCTGAAATTTGAATCCTGGCTTTCGTGGCTGCTCATTCATGCTCTGTCCTCTGCTCCCTGCAAGCCAGAGGCGAGAAGGGGACAGAGACAGATGGAGGTGTCTGGAGGAGCAGAAGTTAGGGCTTCCCAACAGACCCAGACACTGGCTGGGGACGGGCAACGCCAAGTTCTAAAGAGCCTCTCTGGGTGCAGCCACGACCTCTAGGGTCAGTTCTCTGCTTAAGGCTGAAGGGCAAACCCTGTTGGCTGGGAAGCAGGCTCAGGGCTGTCTGGCTCTGCAGAGGAGCCCCGCCAGGGAAGAGGGAAATTATTTACACAATTATTAGTGACCATTGTTTGAGGCCATCCCTTAGCGACTGTGGAAGTGTCCTCTGAGGCCGTCCCAGGACCTCCTGCTCCCATTGAGTTAAAATTTTACAGGCCCAGTGGAGTTGCATCTTGTGGGCCTGAGGCCAGGCCAATGGGATCAGAATTCCACCTCCTCCTCGTTGGGCTTTTCTCGGGGCCCAGGTTTCTCAGCTGTGAAGGGGGTCTGGGAGCATCAGGGTTCCCATGGCTTCCCGAGGCAGGTTTTAAGCATCCTTTGCCCACTCCCTCACTCACTCCCTAACTCCTCAGTGGGAATTTCTCCCCCTTCTCTCACTCTCATCTCTCTGATTTCTAGAGTCAGGAATAAAGTGTCCATTCAGTCAAGATATATTTTCTGAGTGACTTCTATGAGCCAAGCACAATTTGACACTGGGGAAACTGATAGTCGTTCCTTCTGTGCCAAAGTTTATATTGGAAAAGAATGAATCAGGTCTTTATAGACTCTGAAAAAAAAATATCTGTGCACCTACTGCGTGCAAGCACAAGGCGTGGTGTTGGAGGCATGGTAGTCATGAGGAAACTGGAACCGTCTCTGCCCTCCCTGTCAACTCACTGAGGAGGACAAGAAACTATGTGCAGTATAAAAAGGGCAATTACGGGAAGAACAGGCAGTGAGGGAGCCAGAGTAAAATCAAGGTTGGCTTCCAGGAGGAAGTGACTTCTAAGCTGGGATGACAAAAAAGGTAGGTAAGTGATGAGGGAAAAGACAGTGTCCCAGACAGTGAGAACAGCATGTGCAAAGCCTGGAAATGAGAGAGAGGGTGTCCTACTTACTGACTTAAGGAAGTTTAACATGGTGGGAGCATGGTAGTTTTTTATACATTACAGAGGCAAAGGATCTAGGGAGGCCTGAGGTCTTTTTAGCTGAAGCTTCACATAGAAAACTATTCTAAAGCTGCTTCTTCTAAGAAGCCTTCTGCGGCTCCCCATTGCCCTCATGATTAATATAAATTTGTAATCCCAGTTTATGAGCCCCATTTTAGGAGTTAATGGGCAAATAATCTGTCTTCAGCCAGTAGACAGTGAGGTCAACTCCTGATTTCCTGGCTTCTCTTGTAGAGGGCCCCATCTAGCTCCACCGCCCAGGAGATTGTCTGTGGTCCCCTGCTTCGTCTGGGTTCAGCCGTCCTCTCCTCACAGTGTGCCTCCCAGATGGGTAGCCTCGCTTCACCAACTCTGGTTATGTTTCACCCTTAGTGCCAGAGGCCTGGCTAAGGAAATGAAATGGGAACCCCGCTTTCATCCCCTCCAGGCATCAAATATTCAATTAACTTTCAGCTTGACACCAGATGAGGTTGTGTTCTCACTGCAAAGCAAGCGATGGGGCAGCCGACCCAGGAACCTGGGGCTGTTAGAGCAGAAACCCTTCCCCAAGCCAGGCCACCAGTGGCATTAGCATCCAGAAGGGGGCAGACTCCCTCTGTTCCGATTATCTCCGCCACCCTAGATGTGAGTGTTGGCTGGAGAGAGGACGCTTGGCTTCCCTCCTCTGTGCCCTGACGACTCCTGAGCATCTCTGGACCTGTCATCTAGCCTCTCTGGGCTTCACACGCCTTCTCTGCAAAGTGATGGGTAGCCTTGAATTGAGAGGATGCAAACTCAAACTCTTCCAGGGCCAGGCAAGTGACATGGAATGGGAATTGGAGCTAGTGTTCATTCACCAGCTGCACAGGCCAAAAAGCCTGGGAGTTGCCAATTTCCGTGATATAAATATTCTCACCATGGCTAGTTTTAAGTTACCAACATAATGTCAAAAGGCTCACCAAAATGCCTGGACATTTCACATTCGGTTCATATGACCCATGAGAGCCACTGGCTCCAGCATAGTTATCTGAGCTGGATTCTTCTCTTTCTCTCATACTCCATATCTAAGTCCTCAGCGCATTGTGCTGATTCTGCTCGAGAGTCAAATATGCCCAGAGTCCAAGCACCTCTGACACCTCCACCACTACTGCCATGGTCCAAGCTGCCACCATCTCCTCTCAGGATTATTGCAGAAACCTCATTTTTTTTCTTGTTGGGGCTACTTTTAGCCCCAGGCAGCTAGTAGAATCAGGCAGGGCCTTGAAGGTCGCACTGTGGAGTCTGGATTTGCCCAAATGGGGTGGCAGAGGAAGGGTTGTAAGCAGTTAATGGGATTAACGCTTTGCAGAAGGGAGCCCGGTCCTCCAGTCCCCAGCTCGAGGTTTTCTCTGGCAAACTCTGGCACACACTTGGCAGAGTGGCATCTGGACTTGGCACCTCCTTCCTCCCATGGAGGGAGTGAAAATAGCATCTCACCAGCGAGGGTTACGCAAGGCCCGAGAGCTGCTGGGTTTAATTTATCTCGCTTGGTTTCTGCTGACAGTTTTAGTAAACCAATTTGAGTTTGATAGTAAAAATAATTTTGTCCTCAGGGCCCCTCAGGCCTGCCTAAGTGTTTGCAACGGTTGTTTATCACAGCGGCGAGGAAGAGAAGCGTTTGTACGGCAGACTGAGCTGGGTAGGGGGCCGGTCGTCCGTGCCGGGCACTGTTGGTTGAGTCATTAGGACAGAGCCACATGTACCTGCCAAGTGGGGGCTGTTTGCTCCCTCATCAGCTGGGTGGGTCTGTTGATGCTGTGAGCATTTAAAATAACGGTGCTAACAAGTCACTGTCTATGAGGGACCTACTATGTTCTTGTTCGGAGCCCTAAGCTGGGTAGTTTATATCCATGAGCAATAAGGAACGTGAACATTATTAGGTAGAGGTAATAATTACCGAGCTTGGAGTTAATGTAAGTAGAGATAATTACAGTAGGGCAATTACCCAAATTAGAGATAATGTATGCAAAGCACATGCATGGGGTCTGGCATGTTGGCGCTTCATAAATGCAGATTATGATGACCAAGAATTCTTATAAGGCAGAGATTATCACCATTCTGTTGCGGATTTGGAAATGACAGCACAGAGAGGTTAAGGGGCTTCTTCAGGTCACACAGCTAGTAAAGGACAAAGCCAGGGTTTGCACACACACACACACCAAAGCCTCCACTTCCATTGACTTGAACAGGCTTTGGGGGGACCATTTCTATGTCTGTGATGAAACAGGACTCCCAGGCCTCCAGCAGCTCAAAGTTCAGGAAGGGAAGTAGGGCCTTAAATAGACCTGGCAAGAAGCAGGCAAAGAACTGTGAATGGTGGGGTAGGGGTGAGGACATGGCGGGGTGGGGATAGGGGTGTAGCAGGGCACTGAATTTAGCTCTTTGGGTTGTGGAAATATCACAGAAAGGGTGACATTCAAGCATCATCTTGAAGAGATCAGTTGGTCAAGCTATAATCGGGGCAGGGCTTTCTGGAGGGGCCCATGTGAGCAAAGGATTTAAGCAAATGAAATGGCACCAAGTGGATGCCTGGAATTGCAGCATTAATTAGGATTATCTGCTTTGTATTGTTGGTGTTAGAGGGGGATGGGGTACCTAATCTTAAGATGGGTCAGGAGGGCCCTGGCCGGTTGGCTCAGTGGTAGAGCGTCGGCCTGGCGTGCAGAAGTCCCGGGTTCGATTCCCGCCCAGGGCACACAGGAGAAGCACCCATCTGCTTCTCCACCCCTCCCCCTCTCCTTCCTCTCTGTCTCTCTCTTCCCTTCCCGCAGCCAAGGCTCCATTGGAGCAAAAGATGGCCCGGGCACTGGGGATGGCTCCTTGGCCTCTGCCCCAGGCGCTAGAGTGGCTCTGGTCGTAACAGAGCGACGCCCCGGAGGGGCAGAGCATCGCCCCTTGGTGGGCAGAACGTCCCACCCCTGGTGGGCGTGCCGGGTGGATCCCGGTCGGGCGCATGCGGGAGTCTGTCTGACTGTCTCTCCCCATTTCCAGCTTCAGAAAAATACAAAAAAAAAAAAAAAAAAGATGGGTCAGAAGCCCGCACCCTGGTTAAACCTCCTTCACACCCCAAATGCCTAGTCCCTGGCCCATCAGGAACCTCCCAGTTCCATCAGGAATCTGCCAGTTACTCTAAAACACAACTGAGTGTGAACCTTTTAAAATCCTTAAGGGTATGTTAAATCTCTCTCTCTCTCTATCTCTCTCTCTCTATCTCTAAGTAAAGCATAGAAAGGTGAATAAAACAACTAAGGAAATTATTGGTGAAGGCATCAAAGACTGGAAGACCTGGGAGGGGCCCAGAGAGGGCAGGTAACTTACCTAGGATCACACAGCAAGTCCAAGTTGGGACCAGAAAGACACCCTGAGTGTGGCAGCAAGAGTTGAGCCCAGAGGTCGCAACCTTGAACATGCCATATGGCAGAGGAGATGCAGAGCTTCTAGTCAGAAAGAGTTGCCATTAAACCCTGACTCCACGACTCACTGGCTTTGAGGCCCCAGCTGGTTACACCTGCCTCACAGTGGGATGTTTTGTTGACTTTCTCCCGGAGCCTGGCAAATCAGTATGTGCTCAATAAATAGCTGTTAAATTTTTAAAAGAGAGATAGTAAGTGTGGAAGTTCATCAAATAGCATGTAAAGTTCTTAGTAAGCTTTCTGACATAAAATAGACAAATCACCACAGCTAGCTCTATTTTTCACCCCTATGATATGCCAGATTTTATGCTAAATACTTAGCACACATTATTCCATGAATGATGTTGGCCATCATTATCATTATTATCATCAAAATCAATGTCTGACATTTATTGAGCCCTTACTTATTTGCCAGTTACTGAGCATTTTTTCCATATTGAGTCATTTAACTGTTACAAAGAAGCCTCTGTGGTATCACTATGACTACCCCCTTTTTACAAATAAGGAAACTGAGGCTTAGAGAGATGAAGTCATTTGCCAAGGTCACACAGTAAGAAAGAGGCCAAGTCAAGACTTGAACTCAGGTCTCCGGGGCCAAAGTCAATGTTATAACCACACAGTAAATGGTACTAGGTGCTCCTCAGGGAGGAAGCCCTGGCCCATCTTACAGAAGAAGAAACTGAGGCTCAGAGAGGTGTTCACCCCCCATTCCCTGGGCACCTATCGCAAATGTGTGTGTGTGTGTGTGTATCTGAAAGAAAAAAAATGCTTCAATCAAGCAAGCTCCAGCTTGCCTGCGCTGTCTCCCCTGCAAAGCCCAGCCCTAAATCTCTCCATGTTTGTGGGCCCCAGCACAGTTCTTTAACCAGGAAATAAAAGGACCTAATCACAAGCCTCAGTAACCATATGACTGATAGCTGCAGAATATTTCTCTTCAGCTGCTGCCAATCTGCTCTGTGCTAAGTTAATTCCAAACCCTAAAAATTAAGTGCCTTGTCCAGAGGCACTTTAGCCTTCAGTGATATAGCTGCTTCGGGCTGCAGGAATCCAGCCTGAGAGTCAGGAGTCAAGGGTAGCCTTATCCCCAGAAACACGCATTTTCAGACACCAGCAGAACTCATGGGAGAGACATCCACCATAGAAATAAAACTCTCCCAGTTCATTAGCAGAGAGAGATGGGATTTCTCCAGAACCAAAGATCTAAGGAATCCGAGAAGGAACAGCAAAGTATATAGAGCCCAAATTCCATCATGTTGTAGGTGAAGGAACTGAGGCCCAGAGATGGGAAGGGACTGTCCCCAGACCATTCTACCAGTCAGCTATTGCTGCGTAACAAATTACTCCAAACTCAGCTGCATAAAACAGCAAGCTTGTAGCATTGCCCATGAGCCTGCAGGTCAGCAAGATGATTTTTCTGGTCTCAGTTGGTTCATTCATGTTTGTGGGTATGGAGAGGTTGGGTAAGTGGCTCTGTGGATTGTAGCCGAGCTTTCTCATGTACTTGGGTAAGATGGCTGTCAGATGGTCTATGCAGGTCCTGATGGGAGGGTTCATCTCTGCTGCATGTGTCTCTTATCCTCCAACATCTAGCTCAAGGTTCCTCCCATGGTGACTAGCAGCATCATGTCTGCCACATCTGAAGGCAAATCAGAATCAAGGGCCAGCCCAGAGTCAGGGGTGGAGAAACAGACTCCATTTCCTTTTTTTTTAATTGAATTTATTGGGGTGACACCGGTTAACATAATTATTCAGAGTTCAGGTACCCAATTCTACAACACAACTCTTTATACCATATTGCGTGTTCACACACCCCCAAGTCAAGTCTTGGTCCATCATCACTTATGCCCCCACCTCCCCGCTCCCGGCAATCACTGTCATCGTGTCCATGCATTTTTCTCTTTTTGTTTTTTACCTTTTTTGCTCAATCCCTTCATGCCTCTCACCCACCCCCCACACCAGACAGCTGTCAGCCTGCTATCTATGTATGAGTCTGTCTCTGTTTCTCTTGTTAGTTCATTGTGTTCATTAGATTCCACATATGAGTGACATCACAGGGTGCTTGTCTTTCTCTGCCTGGCTTATTTCACTTAGCATAGTACTCTCCAGGTCCATCCATGCTGTCGCAAAAAGTAAGATTTCCTTCTTTTCCATGGCCACATAGTATTCCATTGTGTAACCATACCACAACTTTTTTATCCACTCACCTACTGATGGGTCCTTGGACTGCTTCTAGATCTTGCCTATTCAGACTCCATTTCAAAGACGCAGAGCTTCAAAACCATCTTTGTATTCAAGCTACCACAGCCAAAGAAGAGTGGTTGTCAGAACTCAGGTCACCTGGCTCTAATCCAAAGTTCCGGGTGACATTACTTTGTACAATAACCCCATGAGTGGCCACAATTATCCCCATTTTACAGATGAGGAAATCAAGGCTCAGAGAGGTGAAGTAACTTGCCTACTGTCCCCCAGCCTGGAAGTAAAGGAGACAAGATTTGCACCTAAGGTTTGGTCCCTGGCATTTAGAAGGCTCAGAAAATGTTTTCTTCTCCACACAACGCTTCCATCATGTGGGAGGACTCTCTGGAAACATCCTGAATTTTCTCAGAAAGAGGAAAAGGCCCTTGTTTATGGGAGTAAGCCCTGGGTTCAGATCCCAACTCTTCCACTGATTAGCTCTGTGACCTTGGATAAGTCATTTCACTTCTCTGAGCCTCAGTTTCCTATCTCTAAAGTGAGGATAGCAATGGTGCCTGCCTCTTAGAGTCTCTGAGAGGGCAAACACTTGGCAAGGGCCTGACACACTCGATGGTTTAATTGGCAGCTATGGTGGCAATGACGATGAAGTCCTTCTATGGTATATGCACAGACTGAGCTCCATTTAGTGACCCCTACACACACACACACACACACACACACACACACCACGCACACCATGCACATACAAGGATTGAGCTTGAGGATTAGGTGTGACGGTGAGCAGTGAAGTGAGTTCATCCAAAGGTGCTTCCCAGGGATCCCGCCTGATTGTTTATCCCCCTCCCCTGAGGTGCAAGGGATTGTCTGGTCAGCGGGAATTTAGACACACAGACTCTAGAACAGGTTCTCCCCCAGTGCATGCTTGTTTTCTGCTCCTCGGCCACGCCAGGCTCTCCAGGCCCTGGTGACTGCAAGAGCATCTGTGGGAGGGGCCCCGCGCCCTGTCTTGAGCTGGGTCATTGCCTGGCTGGCGCACACCCGGGAGCTCAGGGCGCTCAGATGCAATTAGACCTGACGTCCCAGGGAGCGATGGCTGCTTGCTTTATGCATCCCTGACATGCAGTGGCCTCTTGGCAGTTACTGTTCAGCAAGTGGTTATTGAGGGCGTGCTGTGTGGCTGGTGTCGCATTAGATTTTCTGAGGCTGGGAGAGAACAAGAAGTCCGTGGATGGAGCCCTGATGTGTGCCAAAGTCGGTTCTGAGCTCATTACCTGTTAATTTATTTCATTCCCAAACAACTGACGGGTTCACACAGCTTTGTTCCTCACGTCACGTATGAGGACATGATGCTCAGAGGGGCTCAGTGGCTCGCCAGCTGGACGTGGGGGTGCCAGGGTCTGAACCCGGCTGTCCAGTGCTGAGCCCCGCCCCACATCATCTCTGAGCTCTGCCTCAGAAAGTGGAACTCACGTTATCCTGCCGGCAGCCAACCTCCCTTAAGAGTTCTGAGCAGGCCAGTGACATGGGCAGGCCTGTGGTTAGACAGCACAGCTGGTGAGAGGTGCAGGGTAGAGGGAGGAGTCAGGGAGGGAGGCAGGGGGCAGAAACCCTGACCATGGTCCTCTGAGGGTCGTGACCTTGGGAAGACCTTACACACCTGCCTGGTGCCTCCCAGGGAGAGTTTGGGGGAGTCCTCCAGGTTCCAGGGAGTCCTCCAGGTTCCGGGCAGTGTTTGCCTGGAGGACAGCTCCACACAGAGCCCATGCTTCTGACCCTGGGTTTCCGGGAATCATTTCACAGCTCAGATGAGCCACACCGAGGCTTCACAGGGTGGTGCCTTCAAGAGGACGTGTCATGACTGGGACTCGGAAAGACAGGAGATATGTCCAGCAGCTGTCGGCTCTAGCTGGGGAGGGCTCCATGACACCTTCCTCAGCAGTGCACCCCTGGGCCCATCTTTCTCTGCACATGTGCGTGTGTGTGCGCACACCATTACCATGCACACACCACACACAAACAGGCAGACGTCATGCCCCATGCCACACCCAGACCCACACAGACAACACACACACTATACACTATATCACATATACCAACAATGCACACACGTACCACATGCTACATATCATACCACACACACCAGCAATGCACACGATACACACCATGCCACACACACCACACACCACATACACACTCACCACAAATCCCAGTCCACCTTCATTCTGCTCTAATTTATGCCTTAATTACGCCCTTTCAAGTTCAGTTCCTAACCCAGAGATTCTAAAAGGATGAAGACCTCGGGCCCACCCACTAAACTTATCAATTTGGGGAAACTCATCCCAAAAGAGGGAGGGGTGTGGGCATCCCCACAAAGGGAAGTCCGGGAAGGACCACAGAGCCTGCCTGTGGTCACCAGTGGGTCTGGGGAAGCCAGACCTCACCACCTGTATCTGAATCCCTGTCTCTCCAAACCTCCCCCGAACTGCTGTGGAATGAGGGGGTGGGGGACACATGGGGTCCCACCTTCTAGACGGAAGGGAAGCACGAGGTGCTCGGGCCACGGCCTCTGTGAGACAATTTTCTTTACGGTTTGTGGCTGTGCAGCCAGGACTGTGACCCAGCGGGCGGCCAGGTCTGACACAGACAAGTGCTGGGTGGAGGTGGGAGAGAGAGGAAGGGAGGGAAGAGGCAGAGAAGGGGAAGAACAGAAGGAAATGAGAAAACTGTTCATTTCTTTATGCTTGCAGGTGTCCGTTTAGGGAGCCAAAGAGATTGGTTTTCTGTGTCCTCCCTGGAGTTGACATGCTTTCTTGTGCTGTCTGCCATCTTCTCAAATTAAACTGAAACCAAATTAGCCCGGGGCCAGAGGTCCCCTCAGCAATCCACGGGTAGGGCGTCTGGCGCTGGCTGAGCTGTATGGGGGAAGGAGCGGAGGCCTCGGCTCTGGGCCATCCTGGGCTCAGTTTACTCCTGTCAAATGGGGCTACTAACCTTTTCTCTGACCACCTTGCTCTGTAGTTGAGGGGGGTCTGATAAGAAATGGACACAAGAAACTCTGAATAGGTCTTTTGTTTTTATGGCCTTCCAGAAAAACATGTGTTTCATAAGTTTTATTGTATTTACAACTGTGTATGTAGACTTTGGTTCTCTTGTTTCCCCTTATTTAAATCCCATGGTATGTTTACTCACCATCTCTACTCCCACCTGCCTTAGTTGCAAGATGGTATTTTCTCGGGGAAGTCCTTGAGTAGCCCCTCCGAGCCCCGGTTTGCTCACCTGGAAAACGGAGGTAAATTCACCATAATACATTCGTGTAAACGGCATTTATTTCACCTGTGCCGAGCCCTGTACTGGGCTTCAGGGCTATGCAGGCGAAGAGCACGTGACTTCAGGGAGCTTGCCACCCCGTGTGGCAGCTGACACGGGCAGGAAGGGTTCTGAGGTTCGGTGCTGAGGTTCTGCCGTCCAGCATTGTAGGTTTGGACTCTGGCTCTGCTTGAGGACCAGCTCTGGGAGTTTCAGAATGCTCCTTAAGCTCCCGGTGCCTCGGTTTGCTTATCTGTGAAATGGGCAGCAGCAGTAGTACTCAGTGTTTGTCTGATGATACAATGGAAGGGTGTCACATGATGTGCTTACAACAGCCCCTGGCCTGTGGGGAGCCGTATGGAGAACTTAGCTGTTTATTACATGGCTGTCAATGTCGGGTGGTGTGAGGAGCACAGAGGAACCTTCTTGAGGAATTAGTGCAAGGTCAAGCAGAGAGGAAAAGAGAGGCATTCCAGGTTGAGGGGCCTGCATAGACGAAGGCAGGTCTGGGGGCTACAAAGGGCCTGGGGTACAAAGATGTTTGAGACAGCAAAAATGGGAGGGGGCCTGACTGGGAACTCCTGAGACACTGAGAAGCCACACTTTATTCTGTGAGCTAATCTTTGCTATTCCCGCGGTCTAATTTCTATTGCCAGCCACTTCTCCCCCCTCCCTTAAACGCTTATAAATTGGCCTGCCTTTTTCACTCGGCTTGTGCTAAGCAAAATAATGTCCATGAAATTAGAAGTGTGATGTGCAAACCATAGATTTATATATTTTCCTAATTCACATTTAAATAAATACATAACCATTAGACATTTTCAAATATGTTTGTCTACCTAAAATTGTCTCGTGAACATGACTGGGAAAAGCCTTTGCAAGTTAAAATTTTTAGGCAAAGGGCAGACATTGGTTTACAAAGAAATAAAGAAAAGCAGGGTGGCGTGGTCATCATTTCTTTTTATACCCTCTGTGGAATACTAACTCCAGCTCCACAGTTACAAAGCCCACCTACCACTTTCCCAGGCACACCCAAGCTCCCGATTGGCTCGGGTCTGTCTGGGCCCCGCACCCCTACCCCGTGCGGGGTGGGGGGGGGGGAGGAAATAGCCATCTCCACCTTGCTTGGGTTTACACTGCTCTCTACTGGCCAAGATAAGAATTGCTTCCCTAGGAAAGAGCCTGCTAATCTGTCAGATGCAAATTTGCATTCTATTCTCTCACCTCTTTGGCTGTTTCTACCTTAGTGGAAAGCAACAATGAGGGTCCCTCAGGCTTTTTTTTTAATCTGTTTCTGAAAAAGTAATACATGCACATGGTTCAAAAGGGTTTATTGTGAAAATTGTTTCCCAACATTCCCCGCCAGAGCCCCCTCCCCAATTCCCCTTCTGCAAGGCAACTGCTAGAATTAGCTTCTTCTGTTATCTTCTCTAGACTCTGTAAATATTTCAAAAACTATAACAGAAATCTCATATATACCAAAATAAAGCCACCCAGACTAAGTAACCAGTTTAACACTGATTTTATTACATACTCTGTTATACACGATCAATAATGGCAACAGAACAAAAACGAATTTAATTGTTACCAAGAGATATATAATATTTGAGAGGCATAATCTCTTTTTAATTGCTTATCCTTTGTTTTTTAATTTTTCTTTTTTTTTTTTGTTGAATTTATTGGGGTGACATTGGTTAATAAAATTATACAGGTTTCAATTCTATAATACATCATCTTTATATTGTATTGTGTATTCACCACCCCAAGTCGAGTCTGGGAGACAAAAATCTTTTTAAAACAGGCAGTATGCAGAGAAAAGGAACATTACCGTGGAGGCTCTGTGTATGAGCAAATCACAGAAGACTGGAACTAAAAGGATAATGGGGGTTACCCAGGTTTAGACAGGGAAGGGAGCTATTCAGGCCAGAGGGAACGGCATGTGCAAAGCCCCAGAGGTATTCCTACATACTTTGGAGAGATTGACAAGTAATTCAGCCTGGCTGGAATGTGAAATATCGGGTAGGAAGAGATAGTGAGAGGTACAAACACTGGATACACAGAGCCTTGAAGTGAGGATCAAAAGTTTGTGCTTTACCCTGAGATTGGGTGCACTTTGTTTTTTGTTTTTTTAGTTCAGGTGAAATTCACATGATATAACAGTAACTATTAACATATACAAATAAGTGGCATTTGATAAATTCACAGTGTCATAAAACCAACACTTCTCTCTGGTTCCAGAACGCTTTCATCATCCCTCAAACTAACCCCACATCTATCAGTCATTCTCCATTCCTTCCCACCCTGTTCCCCAGCCCTGGGTAGCCACCAAGTGGCTTTCTGTCTCTATGGACTTACCTTTTCTGGATATTTATTATGAATGGAATCACATAAAGTGTGGCATTTTACAACTAGCTTTTTCCCCGTAGCATAAAGTGTTAAAGGTTCATCCGTGTTGCAGCGTGTGTCAGGACTTTTTCCTTCTTCATGGCTGCATAATATTCCCTCATGTAGGTAGACCACATGTTGCTTATCCATTCATTCACTGAGTGAAGGGGTCGTATTTGTGCCTCAGAAGGTGCTGCTGATGGGAGAGAGATGGGGTCAGGCAAGGATGGAGTCAGCAGGCAATGCTGTCCCACAGTCCAACTGAAAAATGATGGAGAAGGTGATGGCAGTGACTGGGGGCAAAGGGGTGGACTGTAGTGTCAAAGGAGACACAGAAGCTGAGGTCTGCCAGCAGGAGCTCGGGACCATGTGCCCACAGAGAGCCTTTCCCTCTGGCAGCGAAGAGGAGCTGGAGCAGACAGGGGCTGGCCTTGGAGAGCTCTGTTTTTCTGTGGAACTCTTCCATATCAAACCCACCTGCCCTCTCCATCACCCCTTTGTTCTGGCATCAAACTGCCATGCTGATGTCTCAGCGCCTCCCCACATTGTGTCTGGCTGACATCTCGCTTCAGCCCTCAGCGGAAAGCCTCGCTCTGCCCTGTGGCCAATCTCTCTGCACTTCAAGCATCTGTCTGCATTGTCATCTTCAGCTGATGCCCTCAGCATCTCAAATACAGCTGGGTGGACAAGTGAAAATACAAGCTTGTCTTCAGATTGGGGGTGTGTGTGTATGTGCGTGAATCACCAGCATTTGTATCACTGGAACCCGTCTATCAAAAGGGGATCAAAAAAATAGATTAAATGTGTTCTTTTCCCCACTGCCCCTTCATGCCCGTTCTCCATTGTTTTTCCTACTCTGGGTGAAAGCTTAGTTTTCATGAGTCTCCTGCTCATAGCAAGTGCGGTTCAGTCTAATAATTATACAGCTCTAACCCTTATTCATTTCACAGCATCACCCCTCTCTCAGCAGGGCTCCTCAGGCTGGCAATTCTGTAGTGAGGAAGGGCCTGGAAGGCTGTTTCTTTCTCGCAGGAAAGAGACTAACTTGTCAGCACCGTTATGTTTTGGAAGATAGAGAATGCTGATTTTATTTGATGTGGGTCCTTGATGTAGGAAGCCTGCTGAGCCTGGCTGCTCCTGACTGAGCCCTCTGCTGGTTCCCCTCCCCCTTTCAGGATGGGAACACTCTTCAGGAGACCCCCAGTGGCTGCCTTTCGTCGGGGTTCACATCTGAGACCCAGGCAACATGAATATCATTTCCACTCTCATCCATGATGGGCAGCTCACTCCCAACACCCCCTTTCCTCTCTTTGCTCTGCCCTGAGGCAGGCAGGCAGCTCCAGGTTGATTTTTATCATTAGTCTTGGCTTAGCCAATGTCAAAGGCAGCCGCTGTTTTTCAAAGCCCAAGATGGCTGCCAAACCATTCAGGGTTGCCTTGAAGACCTCCTCACCCTCCCCATGTCGCCCTCCCCACACCTCCCCTCCCACAGTGACACCCTCCCTGAGGCAGTCTTGCCTACAAGCCTTTTAGATGGCCCAGTGAATGTCTCTTGCCTTCCATAAGCTAGGGCAGGGAACGAGCTCAGATGAGAAGAGCTGGCTAGATGGTATCAGCAGTTACCATTGGTGCCCTGTATGGGCCCTCTGGCACCTGCCCTCTGTACCCATGATGACTTCCCATTGGAAGTCTCTCCACCTGAAGTCTTCCTCTGCTGCCACGTGGGCAGGCCGGAAGTGCCAGAGGGTTAGCACCCCTCAGAGTAGCCCTCAGCCAGGGAGGGGTGGGAGTTGGAGGATACATGGCACAGCTCCCTCTCCCCCCCACAGTGGAACTCACCTGTCAATGCACCACACAGCAGCTCCTTCCCTTCCTCTCTGTCACTTCCCCACCAGTGCTGCCTGGGGTTGCCTCCCAGATAACTAAACTCCAAGGGACAGTCACATCTTTGCTCAGGTTCTGCATCTAAGGAACCCAATCTCAATCAATAGTCATGTCTATCCCTTTAAAAAGTAGGAAAGTTCAGCACCTGGTGGCTTGTTCTTACCTTGGGGGAACCTCTGCTTAAATTCCAGGACATCAAAAGTTGCACTTAATACTCTGTTACACACTGTTTGCAAAATGCATTCATATAAGTCATGGTTTTTTCAACCTTAGAACTATTGACGTGTTGGACCAGATAATTATTTGTTGTGCAAGGCTATCTTGTGCATTTCAAGATTAGTAGTATCCCTGACATCAACTCACCAGTATAAACCCCCTGGCTGGGACAACCATGTCTCTAGACATTGCCAAATGTCTCCTGGGAGGCAAAACCACTCCTAGTCAAGGTCCACTGACATAAGTCATCTCATGTCATTTGGCATAAACAGCAGTCCAAAGATAGGATGATGATGATGATGATGACGGTGATGATGATGATGTTGATGGTGGTGATGATGTTGATGATGATGGTGATGATGTTGATGATGATGGTGATGATGTTGATGATGATGGTGATGATGTTGATGATGGTGATGAAGTTGATGGTGGTGATGATGTTGATGATGATGATGGTGATGATGATGTGATGAAGGTGGTGGTGGTGCCTAGAATAACATTGCAACATGACATAATGTTCAACTGACTTGACTAAGCTTACTCAGGTGCTGTCAGTGAACTTGGATTTTTATCCCAGACCTTCTGCATGCCTTACCTCACTCCAAAAGGCCATGATATTGACTGGAAATATTAACCTCAATTCACAAAGAGCTTTAGAAAAACCACATATCTTTTATGAAAGAATCAGAGCCAAGAATCAAGCTAAAGCTTCTGTTCTTTCCAGCAAACTGCTCCTTCCCGTTTTACAAAAAACAAAGAATTGTGCTAGGATTTAAAACAAAAGCTATTTTTCACCCTTGAGGATGCTTCTGTTAACTGTGAACAGCACCAGATGTTAGACCTTGGTCCTTGAGTTTTGGCTAAGAAGGAATTCAGAGCCAGGATTCAAATACAAGCGAAAGCTTATTTAGAAAGTCACAGGGGTAGAAGAAGTGAGCTGTGGAAGCAGTGAGCCAGCTGGGCTGCGTGGGCTCAGGAAGCAAGTTACAGAGGCAGAAGAAGGGCCCTTGGAGCTCAGGAGAAAGAAAGGCAGAGAAAATGTGCCTGAGGGAAGGAGCGAAAGAGGCACTGGTGTGCTCCAGGGAGAGAGAGAGTTCTTTGTTTTGAGGGGTTTTATCTGGAGTTCTCAGGGGAGGATCGCAATAGAATATTCGTCAGCTTCCCAGGTGTGTCCTTTCAGGGTAGTGGTCTCTATTGATTGGTCAGCGCCAGGGCAGGGTCTCAGCTGGTCCTGATGCCAGCCATGGCATCACCCTGCCTGACCTCTCTGCTTTTCTGGTCCTGGAGCTGAAGCACAACAGAGGTCTATATGGTATCCCTAGTTTGGCCAAAACTTTTGTCTCTGTGGTCAACAGACCCCAGGCTTTGTTCCTAAGATTATTTGATGTGGGTCAGAACCTCATTGTCCTGAGGGCTTAATGCTTAAGGGAGTGGTCATGCAAGGGTGTGTTTGGGAGTCTAATGAGACTTTTCTCCAACGCCCCTTGTCCCCCCTCTCAGGGAAGGTCACGTGACTAGCAGCCTGCCAGGCCAGGAAAGGTCAGGGAAGGCCCGACCCGAATGACCAGTGATACGAAAGGTTAGGGGCTCTCCACCGCAGGACCAGCGATAAGCTAGGAGAGGAAAGGTCACCTTGGGAATGAGGCCCCACACTGTTGCTAGACCCCTGGGGCTTTCTGGCCCAGGTGACCTCAGTCCTTGGCCTGTCGTCCCTACTCTGCTCACCTGTCTAACTGCCCACTATACGGCTTCTATTGCATTCAGACCATCAAAGTGAATGATAGAATAAAGCCAACTGGCGTGCTGTCTGGAACCCACTCTTAACCAGGGGGTCGGCTGTGAAGTCGGCTTAAGGAATATCTGCCCTCTTCCATGTTTCACACGAGCCTAATCCAGCGACTCATGAGCGACTGATGTTTTCATGGTGTGTAAAGTTAAAAGGCTGTCCCCTACCATAGGTGGAGAGCTGACATCGGCCCCGCCGTGGCTGTTTCAGATAACCCCTCCGGCAGGCACTTTCACAGCACAGCATTTACTGAACAACTACTGTGTACAAGAGAAGGAGGCAACTCCAGAATTCCAGGGCAACAGGGGTTTCAGAGGCTGTAGCCTAAATGGAAACTGGCCAGGGGTAGGAGGGGTCTAGGGGCCTGGTCTTGAAGCCATGTGTGCAAAGCAAGCCGACAGCTTTTATCAGGAGGGGATGTGTTTTCGGGTGGTGCCAGGGAAGCTGATGGAGATTACGGGGGCAGTTAGGGTCTCCCTAGGTCACCCTTTGGGACAAGTTTACACAAGGCATTGTTGGAGATTCCGTGGAAGACATTGTGGTGAGTGAAATACGTTCCCAGGCCTCTGGAAATAAATCCTCGGCTGCAGACCTTGTGATCCTGTTGTTTCGCTCTTGCTGATTGAAACACCAACAGGCGTGGTTTCCACCCCTTCTCCCCGCTCCCAGATGGGCAGCAATCACTGCCCAAGTTGGGTGAAGCTATCAGGAGGGGAGGGCGACTATCAGTCTGCGGTTTGTTCCAGAGACTTCACTTGGGGCCTTGCCTGGTGGTGAATTGCTCAGTCAAGAGACTCCTAATAAAAACCCTTCACTGTCTCCCATTCCCGGCTCAGTGACATCCAAACACCCAGGCCCTCTAAGCCCTTCGTTGTCTGACTCCCACCACTCTCTCTGGGTTACCGTGTCTATACCCGCATCCACACATGCTGACCACCAGGCAAGTTCCTTCAGGAGCCATGACAGCTCTCTCTTTCTCCCTCTGCCTGGGGCTTTGCTTTCTCCCCAAGTCTCTGCTTAACTGCCTCGCATTCTTTTACTCTTAAGGAATAGCAGCATCACTTCCTCCAGGGAGGCCTCCATGATGCCACCATTCTGACTTGATGCCCTCCACTACACTTACCTTGATCATAACCCCTACTGCAATCCCTGACTCACTAGCCTAAATATACCGCTGCTCTGTGACTCTTCGTGTCTTCAGAGCACAATAGAGTGCCTGGCATATAGTAGGTGCTCAAAAATATTAGGGAGAAGGACACAAGAAAAGGAGAAAGATGAAAGAGAGAAAAGGAAGTGAGAGATAAGAGAAAGGAAAGATACATGTTAATATCTATCCATGATTGAGGCACACTAGCATTCTTTCTATCAGAGATCAATTCTATCAGTCTGCCTAATGTGGCACATTTCTGTGGCATATTGAAGTGCTTTCTGGATTATTATCTGTCCTTTGCAATCCAAATAGTGTCTTTTAAGGCACTTTCTCAAACTCCAGTATTTGAAAATGTGTCCTTCTAGAATGCTATGAATAATGATAGCAGGCTTGAGCATCCCACCCTCTAAAGACAACAGACACCCAGGTTGATTTTAAGGAAGTATCCCCCACCCCCACCCCCAGTAAATGGAAGGACCCCTTCACCTTCCACAGAAATGCAAGTGATAAGTAGCTGACAGTCAGCTTGTTCTGGTCAAAAGAGAGTGAAAGACCCAGGCCACACCCCCAGCCTGTGGCCCTGTACCCAACATTTAGTTTCACCCACAAAACGATTGTTGATGAGGAGGGTGTTTGGGCTAATAAGTCTGTAAAATCTCTATTTTCTGGTTTTGCTCATTTTTATTGTGAAAAATGGTGCTGCCCATGTGAATGGCCATCACCCAGGTGATACAGCTAATTACCTTTCTGCTTGGGAAGGGGCTTGGTTATGCTGATGTGTGCTGGAGGAGGGATTTTCCTGCCGAAAAGTTTTAAAAGGAGGAGCTAGGAGGCCATTTTGGAGAGGAGACCATGTTGTTGCAGGGCAGGGAGGCCAGGTGGCCGTAAAGGAGGCGGGGAGCAAGATGGCGGGCAGCTGAAGGGGAACAGAGGTGGGGCCTTTGATTCTAGGAAAACTTGGATGAGTCAGTGGCTTTGGGAGCCCTGAATGGAAAGGGAAGTGTTTTCCCGCTGTGTGTATTTACTCGCCAGCCGAGTGTGAGGCTAGATACAGGGGTCCCCAAACTTTTTACAGAGGGGGCCAGTTCACTGTCCCTCAGACTGTCAGAGGACCGCCACATACAGTGCTCCTCTCACTGACCACCAATGAAAGAGGTGCCCCTTCCAGAAATGCGTGGGGGGGGTGGATAAATGGCCTCAGGGGGCCGCATGCGTTGCGCGGGCTGTAATTTGGGGATGCCTGGAGCCGCTAGAATAAAGCTAATGGCCCACCAGTTCTTGGCTCTGCAGTTTCATTACCGTCTATCTGAATCAAATGTGAACCTGCACGAGCCAGGCGGCTGTAACGGAGGCCGTGACTACTGGCCATACAGGGGGTCTTGAAGGCGATACTACGCCATGCAGGGAAGACCATCTTATGAATGAGTCTTCAATCCAAGCCACCCATGAGCCTGTGTGCCAGGCTTGGAGGAAGGCTCAGCATGTCCTGATCACATTTAGACCTGACACCTAGTAGGTCTCAAAAAGTTGTATGTTGCCTGAAAAAATAAATCAAAAGCTTGTTGAATGCCCCTGACTTTGCTTTGCAACGCCTCCTTGTTTCTTCCCCTAAGCCTGAACCTGAGCAACAGTGACATCCTGACCATCTACGACGGTGACGAGGTCATGCCCCACATCTTGGGGCAGTACCTTGGAAGCAGTGGCCCCCAGAAGTTGTACTCGTCGACGCCAGACCTAACCATCCAGTTCCACTCAGACCCCGCCGGTCTCATCTTTGGGAAGGGCCAGGGATTCATCATGAACTACATAGGTAGGTGTCTCCTCTGGTAAAGTTTTTTCTTTATATTTAGGTACAAGTTAAAACCTAACTTCTTTTGGCATCTAATGGTCGGTGATGCACTCTGAGAGTTCCAATGGACAAGATTCAGCCAGCAATGAGGGGACATGCTGACACCTCCCAGGAACCAAGTTAACATCTTGATTTCCAGATGGAACAGGGAAAAGGATTCCTCTTGCCCGGTCTCCCACCTCTATACCCTGCCCCAGAGACCCTCGGCTGGAGTTAGGTTTGAGGTCTCTGGCTCCTTTTCCCCCTTGGCATAAAGATTTGCTCATCTCAATCTGATATAAAGTGTTCTCTGTGTCACCCCCTCCTCTAAAACACAAGCCACTTCCCTGACCATTGGCTGTGTCCGGAACCTCACACATGTGAAAATAAGTCCTTTTTTTTATTTCCCGCTATTGGACATTTCTCATCCCTGCCAGCTCTACCGGCAACTCTGAGAGAGACCAACATAAGTGTCAATCTTCCCGATGTTTCTCATGGGCCTTTTAAACCTTCATTATGCAGCTAAATAATTTCAGAGTGTTATTGCTGCTGCTTTGAATGGGCTTCCCACTCATCCCCAGGAAGCGCCCTGGGCATAGGAGGGTGGTTCATGCTGGCAGTCCTGCCTTCTGAGGGAGAGTTTCTGGTGGCTTGGCTTCTATCTAAATCCTTAGACTTTTCCCCTTTCCTGGCCAGAAGATGAGGTCAGACTTTTGATCTTCTATCTCCTCTGGTGCCCAAGTCAGTCTTCCAAAACCGCATCCGGCGTGACAGCAGAAATCCGGCTCTGTCCAAGGCTGCCCAAGGTTAACCGGAAAGCCTGGCCAATGTTCATCTTGGCAACATCTTGAAGAGGAGGCACTCTTGTTAATTGAAGCTGAAACTTAGATTTGTGTGACAAGTTGAAGTTGGCAAGCGCCCAGACATATTTACTTTATTTCATCTTCAAAGGCGTTATCTGCATTTCCCAGACAGTTCGATTCACAAAGAAATCTCCTGGCACCTCGTACATGCCAGGCCCTGCGCTAGGCACCAGAGTCTAGGAGTGACTAGACTGCTGTCCCTGCCCTTGAGCTGGCTGCTGAAAACAGGAGAGGGCATCTGTTAACAGGCAATGTCAGGACCATGTGCTGATGCTGCAGGAGAAGCAAGCACATGGGGTTTCAGAGGCCGCTTCCCAGGGGTACACAGCTTGGCCAACAAGGGTAACACACAAAAAAGAGAGACTAGTTCCCTTTGTTCTTATTTCTGTTAAAGAAACACGTGGTTAATTTTGTAGGGAAGATAAATGGGCCTCTTGATTGGAGTTTTTTTGATTGGAGTGTATTTCATTTTGATGCCAATCAATTTCTTGTGACCACTAGTGTTGAAGACCGTGATGAAAAGAATTCAGAGGAGGTAATGTCTGAAGTGAGTGGGAAAGAATGGCGTGATTAATTAGTGATGTCTTCCATGGCATGGGAAAGGAATTTGCTATGGTAGGTCTCATTTTAAGCAGACACAGATGCAATTCCCATTCAGTAGAGGGATCAGATGGAAGGGTCAGGAGTGTCTGTAGTCATCTAGAGATTTCTGAAACTCCTAGACTGATCTCTAGGCCTAAACCTCAGCTCTGCAGGTTCTCAGAACCTTCCATAGGAATGCTCTGAGCTTACATGGTCCTGACATCTCTTAATTCTCCTTTGTATAGACAGAAGCAAATACCCATTCTCATCACTGATTCTTGTGCTTTGCTAGTGTCTTTGGCCAAGTGCATGGGAAGAAAAGGAATAAAAAAACAGAGATGAGCCTGACCTGTGGTGGCGCAGTGGATAAAGCGTTGACCTGGAAATGCTGAGGATAAAGCATTGACCCTGGGCTTGCCTGGTCAAGGCACATATAGGAGTTGATGCTTCCAGCTCCTCCCCCCTTCTCTCTCTCTGTCTCTCCTCTCTCTCCCTCTGTCTCTCTCTCTCCCTCTCTCTCTCCTCTCTAAAAAAAAAACAAGAATAAATAAAATTTAAAAAAAAAAACAGAGATGAGTAAGCAGTGTTTTTCAAAGACATATTGGTCACTTGCATATTTATTCATCTAATCCTAAGATAATAAATTAGCTCTATATTGTAGGTCAACTCCAATCAAATGACAGTGGCCTGGAGTGCTGTGTTGAGGACTGGAAGGTTTCAGCTTGATCCAGTCAATGCTGTGATTGATTGATGTCTGCATTGAGCATAAACTGGTTACGTATGGCATTTATTCAGTGCTTTAGGGTATTTCTTTTGCCCTACAGTGGTGCTGATCATGACCATAAAACTAGAATCAGACTCCCGTTTTCCTAGTGCCTGGCATATGGTAGGTGCTCCCTAAATCTTAGTCCAACAGATCAATGAATTCGTATTATTCATCTTTGTGTTATTGTCATACCCTGCACAGTAATTAGCATTCACACTACCCTTAGGGATAGACAGGCTTGTGATTTGTATCTCCTCTCTATGATTGAGGACAGTGATATTTATTGACATGACTGGAGTCTCACAGCTTCTAAAATAAAAAGGACTAGAAAAGAAGTCCTCCAAATCCTAGGCCAGGTTTCTCATTCTTAACAAAGTTAAGGGCCCCTAGGAACAGATAACCCTAGAACCTACACCTAGCGTGTTTGATGAATATGCAGATTTCCAAATCAGGGTGTCTGGGAATGGAGTCTAAGAACTGCAGAACAAGGAGACCGAGTGACTTAGCCAAGATCACCGAAAGTGTAAACTTTTGGGCTAAGATTTAAGTCAGGTCTCTACTACCTGGTGACAGCAACTGAGTCATCACAAAGGTGATGAATGCCACAGGGAGACAGGGGGTCCCACAGGAATATGTAGCCACATTGTCTCACATTGAAAAGTCAGACAAGCAGACTTGTCTCATCAGAGCCTTTGGCACAAGGCAGACCACATATCCAGTATTTGTCCCCGTTTCTCCCCTTTCATCCATAATTTGAGCAATTGCAGCTGTGTCCTAAATCCAGGGCTTGGCTGATTCCTCAAAGACCTAAAAATAGAAGCTCCTGTTCCCCACCAAGCCATTCCCAAAGCCATCTCCCTCTCCTGACTTCTCATAGACAGCCACGAGACCTCCTTTCCCCAAATAAAACCATGATGATGCCCCAGGAAAGGCCATTGCCTGCTTCTCAGAATGACTTTTCCTGCAGACAGTGGAGGTGCTTTGCTTTTCCCAGAGGCACATAAGAACTGCAAATTAATTATATGGTGTAATTAGCTCTTTCTCAAAATCTGTGCAGTGGGCACTTGGAAGCAAGAATAATAACTGTGGGCTTTGAATTACTACCTTAGTAATGAGGGTTTGCTGAAGAGAAACAAAATTATTCCGGAGGAAGATTCTATGGCAATAAGCTGCAAGGAGCATTTTCTGGAGTGTGGCTCATGTTCACTGATGACATGCAACGCGATTTGAAGAATTCACCAATTATTTTTATTTTCATAGTTAAGCATCGGTCTTCATCTGCATTATAAAAATATATATTACTCATCCATCAAATCTATGGGTTTACAGACATTTTTAAGATGAGGCTGAGTGTATTAGCTACCTATTGCTGTTTAACAAATTACGCTCCAAAATTAGCAAGAAATATTTGTTGTGTTTTCTGTGAGTCGGGAGTTCAGGAGTTAAATTTGGGTAGTTCTGACTCAGAGGTTGTGGTCAAGATATCAGCCAGGGATGCAGTCATCTGAAGGCTCAACTGTGGCTAGCAGCTCCCTTTCCAAAATGGCTCCTTCCTGAGGCTGGCACATCATGCCAATTGTTGGCAGGAGGTCTCAGATTCTCTCCACCTGGATCTCTCCAGAGGGCTGCTTGAGCTTCCTCACAACATGGCGGCTGCTTCCACCAGAGAAAGTGAGACAATAGAGGCAGCAAGGAGAGCAGCCTCAATGACTTTCCCAATGTAGCCTTAGAAGTCACACATCATCACGTCTGCAAATAGCCTCTTACTTAATCACGTTGGCCCTATTTGTTGTGGGCCAGGACTACACCAGAATGTGAATTCCAGGAGGTGAGAATAACTGGGGTTCATCCTGGAAGCTGGCTATGACAGCAAGGCAGGCATGATTACAGTGATGCTGTCCTGAACACAAAGAACTTGAGACACAGAGATAAGTGAATGTGCCCGGTCACACTGCTGGTCAGTAGCAGAGTTGGATTCTGTCCAGTTCTAAATCCTAAAGCCAGCAGTGACCCACGGGAAGAGGTCATTGTAAAATCTTACTATGGAAGAGTTCTTACTGTCTTACAGGGTTTTGAAAGTATGTTTGTCCTCTGACATTCGTGAAACGAAAAGACCACCTCCCTGTTTAATGACAATGTCTTTTTTTTAAAAGAGGTGTCAAGGAATGACTCCTGCTCAGATCTGCCCGAGATCCAGAATGGCTGGAAGACCACCTCACATACGGAACTCATCAGGGGAGCCAGAATCACCTACCAGTGTGACCCCGGCTACGACATCGTGGGAAGCGACACCCTCACCTGCCAATGGGACCTCAGCTGGAGCAGCGACCCCCCATTTTGTGAGAAAAGTAAGCATAGTCAATTTCCTTTCTGGATCAGTGAGTGGTAAATCCCTCGCCTGTTTTTGTTTTGTTTTGGTTTGGTTTGGGGTTTTTTGCATAGATGCAGTGGAATTATTTAATGTAGAATCTGGCATTCCTTCTATTTTACCAACTCATTGGTACTGCTTGCAAATATCATTTTGTAGTCCCAGGGCAGGGATCTCAGATTCAGGTGCCTTCAGAAGCCTGGCAGATAATGTAAATGAGTGAATAGACTTGTGTCAGACAATAGGGAGTGGTGTGGACTGTGGTAAAGGAGACTATACTTAGCCTATATAAAAACGTCATACCAATTCAGGTCTTAAAAATTCCTATGGTGGTCAAGCAAAAGAAATTAAGGTGGAACTTGCCTTGGAGTCCCAATTTGAAACCCCTGTAGTAGGTGGCTGACCTCCTCTAGGCAGCATTCTGTCCGTCTCCTGGTTCCTTCCGTCTGCTCCCCTCAGGAGTATGGGCCACACATGTCTGGTCATAGCTGAGTTCAGTGCCTGGAAAAGGGTAGGAGAAGGAAGTGCTTCTGGTTTCTACACTGATACCTTAGTACTAGGGGAGGAGCTAAACTCCGAGGTGGCTTCTTCCCCTACCCATCTGTCTCCCACCTCCTACGGAAAGCCCTAGTCTGCAGCCCTCTTGCCAGACATCCTTGGTGGTGCTCTGGTAGACCTGGTCAGCATGAATGGAATCACCAATGGCACAATAAGAAGTACAGTCATCCCTCTATATCCACAAGGGGGGATTGGTTCTAAGGGCCCCCATGGACACAAAAATCGTAGAAGGCTCTAGTTCCTTAAGTAAAACAGTGTTGAACAATGCAGACAGTCGGGAAATTAGCAGTTGGTTCAATCTGCAGATTCAAAACCCACGAATACGCACGGTCAACCCTTCTCACTGTGACCAAAGAAAGAGGGTATTGGGGAAAGAGTGTGAGGCTCACATACAATTTCTGCCATAAATATTCTGAGGTCAACCTGACCAGGTGGTGGCACAGTGGATAGAGCGTCGGCCTGGGATTCTGAGGACCCAGGTTTGAAACCCCAAGGTTGCCAACTTGAGCACAGGCTCACCCAGATTGAGTGCAGGGTCCCTGGCTTGAGCGTGGGTTCATAGACATGACCCCATGGTCGCTGGCTTGAACACAAAGTTTGCTGGCTTTGAAGCCCAAGGTCGCTGGCTTGAGCAAGGGGCCACTGGCTCAGCTGAAGCCCCCTAGTCAAGGCACATAGGAGAAAGCAATCAGTGAACAACTAAGGTGCTGCAACAAAGAGTTGAGTCTTCTCATCTCTCTCCCTTCCTGTCTGTCCCTATCTGTCTGTCTCTCTCACTAAAAAATAAATAAAAAATAAATATACATATATGTATTTTGATGTCAAAGGAAATTAATTATCATTGTGGGAAACATGAGAGAACTTGCTAAAAAGCCACAAAATCTGCTACTTAAACAAGTCTGTTTGTTCCACAACAGTATGTGGTATGTGTGCATGTGTTTGTGTGTGTATGTGTGTCATGATAGAAAATAAAAATGGACAGTAAAAAATGTCATGGTTGGTGATGTGAGAGACCAACCCATCATGAATTCATTAACATGATCTACATCATCACATGATCAACATCATTATTATTACATATATTATATACATAATATGTAGAGTAGTATCTGATATTATATAACTTTTCAATGTTGAAAATAATGATTTTTTAAATGTTTTAAATAACTTAAAATTACTCAAATAACAAAGGCTTACTTATTGTAAGAATTTCACTCAAGCTATAGTAAAATTATGAGGTAGAAAGTAAAAATCCTATATAACTTTACTCTCTAGAAATGATGCGACTCTTAAAACGGCATTCTGTATGGTTCTAATTGCATGTGCATGTCTGTGAGTGCCGCACATATACACACATACACATGTATGAATGTGTTTGTAGATGCACATCTATAGATACTCATAGAAATAGCTACAGATACAGATATTTTACCATAACAGGGATCAATTTACACAAACTACCTTGCAACCTTGCAACTGCAATCCAGGAACACGAATATCTTTTTATATCGCACATGTTGTTTACTTCACTCTTTTTTAATTGGTTTATTGTTTTTCCTTTTTTCTGTATTGACTCTTTAATTAAGAAGGAATAGATAGATGCTTGTCTTACTACATTCAAGCACCACAAAGAAAGCCAGGGCCTCCCTCCCTGTGTTCTCCTTGGTGATTGCTCAGGATTTTATGAATGGCCATTCCGTATTTAACTCTTCCCCTGTTAAAGGATTTGCACTGGTCTGGTTTGGTTTGTTTATTTTTACCATTACAAATAACGGGGCGATGTACAACCCTGTACATAGGTCTTTGGGCCCTGGTGCAAACATTTCTATGGGCAAATTCCTAAAAAGTGTTATGACATCCAAATCTCTTTGGCTTTGGCCTATGCTCTTAGCCACCTTTGAGGAACCGGAGATGCATTATCTTTCAAACAAGAGAAGAGCTAAGTCAGGAACCTTTCTAGATCATTCGGTCATTCTCAGGAAACCTGTGCTGGGCAGAGCCCTAACAGCCTGCGGTCTGATCTATCTCACGTAGTTATGTACTGCACCGACCCCGGAGAAGTGGAACACTCGACCCGCTTGATTTCGGACCCCGTGCTGCTGGTGGGCACCACCATCCAGTACACCTGCAACCCGGGCTTCGTGCTGGAAGGGAGCTCGCTTCTGACCTGCTACAGCCGCGAGACCGGCACGCCCATCTGGACGTCCCGCCTACCGCACTGTGTCTGTGAGTCCCGTTCACTGATTTGCTGTGAGCGAGATTGCGCTTCTCTTACCCGCGGAGGCTAAACCTTCTTAAAATGGAGACAATAATGTGACGCTCACAAGGCTATGGGAGGAGGAAGACAGGGACATTTCCTAAAGGATCTGTTTACCGTAAATGTTGTAGCAAGGTGAACTCATTGGCCCAGGTCACACAGCCAGTTAAGAGTGGAGGCCAGGGGTGCACCCAGAGAAGCGGGAGGGGGAGGGGGAGAGATTCCCGCATGCGCATGACGGCCATTCTAGCGCCTGAGGCGGAGGCCATGGAGCCATCCTCAGTGCCTGGGCCAATTCTGCTCCCATGGAGCCTCAGCTGCAAGAGGGGAAAAGAGAGACAGAGAGGAAGGAGAAGGGGAGGGGTGGAGAAGCAGATGGGTGCTTCTCCTGTGTGCCCTGGCTGGGAATCGAACCCGGGACTCCTGCAGGCTGACGCTCTACCACTGAGCCAACCAGCCAGGGCCGACTTGCCTATTTTTTAACTGTGTACAATCAAGCAGTCCACAAGGCACCCAACAGGGTAGATTTAAACTCTATCTGGCCTCGTCCATGTGGAGCCACCAAAGCAAACATTTGGTTAAAAAACAAAACAAGAAAACCTTTTGGGGTTTCTTAACCATAAAAACTCAAAGGCTTCCAGCCCCCAGCACTGTGAGTCCGTGCATTTCTGTTGTCCTAAGCCCTCCAGCGAGTGGCACTTCCTTATGACAGGCTGGGGAGCGAACTCAGCTCCCTCTTCCTCCTAGCCACTTGTAAGGGTGAGGAATTCAAGCTTTGCAGACCCAGACATGAAAAGCTAAAAATAAAAGCTTATCATGTAAAATCTTGAAAGGTGGAGATATCATTTTTAAAAAGAAAAGACACTTCACTAATGAGGCACAGCCTCCGAAGACTCCCGGGGCTGTGCTGCAGCTGGGATTCCGAGAAGCGGGCCTCCCTCCTTCCGGGCTGCCTTTCCCTGAAACCTCAGTGCCAGGCGGGCTGTGCTGCTCAGTGGAGACGGCTTCCATGACACCCATGCTAATGAGTTCACGAGCCAAGCTGGGTGTCAGGAGACTAGCGATCCTCCCAGAAGCCTGAAAAAGAATCCAACGTGGTTCTAGCAACGTTGCAGGCCGGGCAAGGCTGATGGGAGTTGATACGTGAAGCAAGAAGAGGGTCAAATTCTTGCAGCTAGGTGTCCAGATGAGAGGGAGGTTACAGGCTGGGTTCTGGGGGTGTTTTTAAGGATGAAGTTGTCAGACAGAAAGCAGCTTTAAAATTATTTGAAGGGCACCTCTGCTGGTCCGTGCCCTTCCCCAACATGAACACGTTTAACGCACACAAAAGTGCCTGAACAGTACGCGTGTCCACTTAGAAGCAGGCAAAGGAGGCCCAGAGAGGGTGAGTGGCTTTTCTGAGGTCACACAGCAGAGAAGGGGAGATCCCAGGGTTCTCATTCAAGCCTGACAAACCCCAAAAGCACTATGATCCCACCTCATCCCTGCAGTCCCAGCTTCTGGGTGAAACTCTGGTGCTTAATTGTTGACAAAGCTCTCTCACCAATGAGCTCATGATGCAGATTGTATAAGCTCTGGTCACCCACATCTTCTGTTCAGGGTCACTTGATCAAGGCCGTAATCCAGCTGGGATTTAAAACTATGTCTTTTGACTCCTAGTCCACTTACCCCAAGCCACTTCAAGAACAGACAGGTCAGGCATCAGTAGAGGAAGAAGTTTGGGATTCATAGTCAGATGCACCCCTAGCTCTGCTGTGTTACCTAGGGCAAGTAGCTTGCCCTCTTGGGGCCTCAGACGTTTCATCTGAGGGCTGAAAAGGCAGTAATACTCCCTACCAGGCAGTGTTGTTGAAAACAACTCATTTGGTCATTCAGTAAATGCTCCTCTCTGCAGGCACATGCTAGGACAGAGGTTTCCAAACTTTCTCGACTCAAGATAACCTTGGTGTCTCGGAATTTTTTTCTCGATTTCCTAGGCCAAAATACCTAACATTTCTATTTGTTAAGTAGTTCAGTCTGAACAACTTAATAACTAGCTATATCTAGATAACTCAGTAGCTGTTTGCACTTAAGTTGAAAGAAAAGATTCTATTTTTAATTCATTCTTAAATAACTACAGTTACTTCTGCAAGGATATGTGTGCCTTGTGGGGCTCCACCGAAGTTCTCATGCATTAGCACCAGACTGGACCCTGCCACCTTCATCTCCTGTCCCACATTGATTTGGCACAGTTCTTGCCTTTAGCACAGCAACCACAGAATGCCCAGCTTGGCAAATATAAGGCATCATTAAAGGGAATGTAGCTCTATCTCATGTTGAAACTGGGACCTTCCTGGAGCTAGTCCCCACACGTCTGAGAGATATTAGTAGGTCTCCTCAAAATTTTTTTTAAATTTGTGGTGGCATCCTAGGGTACCTTGGTGTACAGTTTGGAAACCATGGTCATAGGCCATGAAAACACAGCAGTGTAGAAACAGACACAATCCATGTTCTCATGGAGCCTGGTCTATTGGAGATGAAGGGAGGAAAAACAAATCTATAAAGAAAACAATGGCTAAATGTCACCTCCTCCAGGAAGGCCTCCCTGACTGCCTAGACTAGGTCACGTTTCTCTCACATACAGTTATAGTTACCAGAGCACTTGCTGTAGCTTATTGAAATGACCTGTTTATATGTTCAGAGAAGCAAATATTTAATTCACTTGCTAGGATTGTATCCAATTAACTTTTGTATCCCTTGGGCCCAGCAGGCTCAAAAGCGTTTGTTACTATTACTGTTGTTGTTATTGTTAGCAATACTAACGTGGCCTTTATTACACCTTGCGGCTTTCTTGCAACTTCCCTTCTTTGATGGCGGCATGGTGAATGACTCCTCAGGCTCCCATCCAGAAGACATAAACCACACTACCAAGAGTAATGAGGATATGAGGACTTTAGCGAGGCTTTTATGGATGGCTCTCCAGGGAAGCACTTGGGGATTCCCCAGGAGGCGCTGGCAGAGCCCATATGGCCAGACTGTGACCTTAGTAAAAGCTCCCATTGATGAGCTGTCCCCAGCGCCCTCACCTCAGCCAGCATGCCGGGCTCTAGCTGGTTTTCTGTCTTCATTTAGAAATCCCTGTGTCTGAGAAAGCAATAGCTCAAAGGCATCCACGATAGCACAGGGGATTTGAGCACAAGAAGGGTCCTTCGTTACAGCAGAACCATTGAATGCACAGGATTTGAAATCCAGCAGGTCCAGGTTTGCATCCGGCTCTGCCCCTTGCCAGCTATGTGACTTTGAATGAGCAGGTGTCCTCATCAAAAAGACTAGAAGAATGATTATGCCAACCATAAATATAAAAGCTCATAACAATGCGTCTAGCATATAACAAGTGCTCAGTTAACACTGTTTGCTAATTACCACTTAGTTTCTTTTTTTTTTTTAAGATTTTTTAATTTATTCATTATAGAGAGGGGGGAGAGAGAGAGAGAGAGAGAGAGAGAGAAGGGGGAGGAGCAGGAAGCATCAACTCCCATATGTGCCTTGACCAGGCAAGCCCAGGGTTTTTTGAACCAGCAACCTCAGCGTTTCCAGGTTGACGCTTTATCCACTGCGCCACCACAGGTCAGGCCATTACCACTTAGTTTCAATGTTGGGCTACACTGTAGCTGCTGCTGCTCCATGGGGTATATTAGAAATCAATTGTAGCAATAGCTAGTGAACCTGATTTTGAGCATTGTGCTCAACTGTGCTCTAAAAATGTACAATTTTTTTATAGTTAAAGAGGGGGAAAAGAATGAGAAAATAGAAACGAGGGCAGGTTTGTGATCAAGTCTACAAGACCATCAGTCTAACTCACTTGAATTTCTGGGAGAGAATGGGGTGGGGTCATATGGATTGCAATCAGAATTGCTTAAACCTTGGGCCAGGGGTGATTTTGCTCCCCAGGAGACATTCATCAATGCAATTTCTAGAGACATTTTTGGTTTTCACAGGAAGTGGTCAAGGGGTACTCCTGGCATCTAGTGGGTAGAGGCCAAGGATGCTGCTCAACCTCCTACAAGGCACTGGACAGCCCCCACCACCAAGAAGTACCCAGCCCAAAATGTCCTTAGCATCTAGGTTGAGAAAACCTACCTTAGATTATCTTATTTCAAACCGTGGTACATCCTCAGAGTGCAAATGTCATTGTTCAGCCGCGTTTCAGCTAAGGATGGGATCTTGGTCTAGTCCGTTTACTTAACATGCAGGAAACATGTAGTCCAGAGATGTGAAGTGATTCACCCAAGGTCACACAGCAGATTCAGGCCTCCAGTTTCAAATTCAAGTTACTTTGCATGTCACTCTCCTGCCATCTTCTGGGAGCTGAAGATAAGTACAACCACCTTCGAAAAAAGCTGGTTTCTGCCAGGAAAGAAATCCACATGAAATTTTTCTCAGACTTCTGATAGTTAGAGAGAATTCTGATCAAATCACAGCTCAGCCACTTCCTTCCCATGGGACCTTTCATGAGAGTCTCAGTTTTCTCATCTGTAAAATGGCCGCATGGTGGGGGGATTAACAGTGAATTTGGACCACCTGGCTTTGAAGCCTCTTTCTCCCATTAACTAGTTGAGGACACCCGGCAGTTCTGTGCTTTATTTGCTCAGATATAAATGTGGATGGTGATAGTGATATCTGTGCCTTGGGGTTATGATAATTAAATGAGTTCATAGGTATAAAACTCCAAATAGTGCCTGATACATAGGATGTTCTCTCTGTAAATATTGGCCATTCTGGTCAGTAATGTTACTGCTTTTAAGGATTTGGGGGAGGATTGGAAATAATATATGCAAATCCACTGCTACAAAATGAATGTTCAAATATTGTGGGAATTAATTAAATGATTTCTTTTTGTGGTTCTGAGCCCTAAACCCTTCAGCCCCAAAGCTATGGCTGAACTTTATAATCACCTGGGAGCTTTAAAAATAATATTCTAGGGGCTAATTAAATCAAAGTCCCTTAGGGCTGGAGGCACTGAATAGTCTAAGGGGGTTGTAGTGCAGCCAGGTGAGAACAGGTGAGGACGCCTCCCTTTATTTTTCTAATCTTACTGGTAACATCTTCCTTTACCTTCATGTCTAAAAATGTATCCTTTGTCATTTTTTCTGCCCCCCACCCCAAGCACGGGGTTGGCATCCAGAAAAGATTTGTGGAATACATGAGTGTTAAGTTACAGGAATGCAGGGGCCGTGTCTATTTTGTCCATCATCGTAGGTCCAAGGCCAAGAGCAGTGCCTGGCACATAAAAGATGCTCAGTAAATATTTGTTCTACTCCCTAACCTGTTAATTTATGAAAATGGAATTCCAGAAAATGTTGCGAGGAAATGCTTCTGAGTTACCATGGCCACCTGCTAGCCACTTTGCTACATTGCAGGTAACGCAGGTTAGCCCTAAGGCTCCCTTGTTCCCCTCCACCCAGGATGGAGGGAGGCAGCAGGGCCGTCCACCCCCCCTCCCCAGCCCGAGTCCTCCCTCTCCCAGCAGAGCATTGGGTCTCCCAGTTTCCTGTGGGAACCTCTCCCGACCTTCCCGCCCGTGACTGGGCCAGCTGAGGGTTGTCCTCCACGCTTCTCCTGGCACAGTCGTTACTGTGCTGGGCTGCGACCACATGACAGTCCCCGCCCCCTCGCCCACTGGACTCGAGTTCTGGGCAAATAAAACCATGTTTTTCTAGTTCACCGCTCTATACCTATCTCCTGGCACAGAGGGGCAGAGTAATATCTGCTGGACTAAAAAAAAAAATAGTGAACTCTAGACTCTGGGGGCTCATAAACTGTCGTGCATAGGCTGTGTGTCCCAAGGGGGCATTATATACACCACTGGTGGCACCAGAGTGGCTTGAGACAGTGCCCAGATTAACTTTCTCGGATCTTTTGTTTTTTAAGAAAATGAAAACTGTGATTTGAAATCTGTGGTGATAGAACCAATTTTTAAGGTGAAGCTAAATTGGATAGCATTATTTAAGTGGGAAATCAAATCAAAAGAAATTTTAAAAACATTTAGTAAATAATGGTACACTTGGTATACAAATATGACAGAAATTGTAACGGCCAAACAATCCGTGTCTGTTGGGTGCTCACGCTGCAGCTCACCTCACATGCCTGCACTCGTTTCATCTGCATCATAATGCTGTGAGACAGCCCACTGTAGAGATGAGGAAACTGAGCCTCAGAAACGTCAATATTTGGCTAATAGACAGAGGTTATTTATGATACTCCTACTGTATACCAGACCCTGAGCTTCAAGCAAGCTTTAACAGGCTCATTTCCAGTGAAGGAAACTTATATTAAATGATTAAATACAATACAGTATATTCAGTTCCAGGGTGGAGGGAGAATTGGAAAGACTAGTGACTGACTTAGGGGTCGAGGGCATCAGGGAAGGCTCCCTGGAGGTGGAGAAATGAGGACTGAGTATTGAAAGACAAGACTTACCCAGCGTGGGTGGTCAGGTAAGGTGTAAGGTGAGAAACAGAAGGACTGTTTTATAATTTAACACCACCATCCATCATTTATAGAGTATCTAGGACATGGCAAGAGCATTTTATATACCATTATCTTATTTAATCTTCCAAGCTTCTAGGAGACACTATTATTCCCATTTTACTGATAAGGAAACTGAGGCTCAGAGAGTCTATGGCCCTTGCTGGAGGTCACACAGCTAACTAGTAAGTAGGAGAACCAGGATTTTAACCCCTATCCCACAGCCTAGTACATTCCACCATGCCCACGTGTGAGCCCAGAGGCAGGAGAGAGAAGGTGAATGTGATGAACGGGAACCAGTTTCACGTGGGGGAGAACGTTGCTGAGGCCGGCCAAGCCAGACCCCGCCGGCTCTGGGTAGGGATCCCGTCTCACCAGCACTCCTTTTGGCTTGCATTTCAGCGGAAGAGTCCCTGGCATGTGACAACCCAGGATTGCCAGAAAATGGGTACCAAATCCTGTACAAGCGGCTCTACCTGCCAGGGGAGTCCCTCACCTTCATGTGCTACGAAGGCTTTGAGCTCATGGGCGAAGTGACCATTCGATGCATCCTGGGACAGCCATCCCACTGGAATGGGCCTCTGCCTGTTTGTAAAGGTAAAGAAACCTACTCAAAACACGGGGACAGAGGGACCCAGAGGTGTCAGTGTCAGGACTGGCTTGCGGGGGTTCTGAATCTGTTTCACAAAGCTGAGCTGCTGCATTTTATTAAATCGAAGATACCACCGTTACTTTCCTGTGCTGCTGAGAAAGGGAAAAAAATAGTACCAATTAAACTCTGACACGATGCTGTCGCCTTGCTTAGCATTTTTATTTTGCTTACTATGAGAGCCAACCTGGATTGTGATCATAAAGGAGAGCCCTTCCGTTTTTGACTCCTGTTTCAGCAACATGGCTTAAACGTTTCCCGCCTCCTGCACCCCCCTCCTCACAACCACTTGGCTCCCAAGGATTCCAGGGCTCCAAGAAAGTAAGCACTTAGACACATTGAGCAATATAGCAGAAACTAAGCTCTTTAGTATCATGTGAACTGAGAAATAATTTAATATGAAAACTGATTGAAGTCTGGTTTAATTAAACAGACCTGGCTGTAAAGTTATTACCATATCTGGCATAGATCGACCAGGATCTAAAGTAGCCACACCTTCGTGGACCTGGGTCCCCTAGTCTGGTATGGCACCTACAGGGCCTCTCTGGTGCTCACAGCTTCCACGGACACCATCTCCCTAACCCTGAAGCTCTCTTCGGTTTGAACCTCCCTGCTTTTTTTTGGTTGAGGTCCAACGTCTTTATTTGAGATTGGGAGGAGCTTTTAGGTTAACAGCATTTAGTTAGTTAATTAGTTAGCTAGTTTTTTCTAACGGTTTTGTTTTCATCACATTGTAATGATGAAAATCAGAGAGCAGCTTTGACCAAGGCACTAATTGGGAAGTCTCGGTATTAGGTAAGACATGGCTATAGCTTGTGCATTGGTAGGACCACCTTCCACCCCTTTATCATGCAATCATTTTATCTAAACCTTCACTCTGAGGTTTTGCAGCCTTGAAACCCATCCGTGTGGGTGTGGGTATATTTTTGTGCTCAGCTACCATGATGACGTTGGTGGCAAAGCATAGAGATGCCAACCCCCATCATTTTGAACTCCCTGGAAAGTTTTATGGGGAATATAGGGAAATGAATGAATTCCAGAGCGTTCTAGTCTGTGGTGTTGAATGATCGAAAATAGTTTTGCAGAGAGTATAAGTCTTAGAAAAGTTCACATAAATATGTGTTTCAAAGCAGAGAAACAGTTTCACCTCTGGCTGGACTTGGGATTTTGTCTTGACCGTCACCGTTCATCAGCCTTTGGTCTACCTGTAGACCCTAAAAAGACTATTCCCACGTTGTTAAGAGCAGAGGCTAGAGAAAGTCAAGCAGTCCAGGTTTAAATCCTGCCTCTATCCCTTGGAAGCTGTGTGATGTCAGAGAAGTCCCTTCACGTCTCTGATCCTCTGCTCATCTGTCAAGTGGGAATGATAACAGTATCTACCTAACGAGATTGTTGTGAGGGTTAAATGAGCAACAATGTGTAAAGCTCTTGGCATGGTGCCTGCCGTACAGTGAGTGTTCAGTCATTCTTCATTGAGTATTGTCGCCCTTGTTTCTGTTATATCTATCTTATCTTGTCTCAGAAACTTGAGGAGGGAAAGCGTTCAGGCACTTTCACTAATTACTGTAGCCCAAGAGAAATAAAACAAACCCCCAACTTCGGGAAAGCGCAGCACGGGCTTTTGTCCCTATCCTTTTGGCCTCGTAACACGCACAATGAATTCACCTGACACTGACCCATGCTTTCTGTTTCTCTTTCAGTGAATCAAGACAGCTTTGAACACGCCTTAGAAGGTGAGTTCCATCGTGACAAAATACATTAAATCACGCTAATAGCATAGAACAGGAGCAAGTCCTAAACTAACCTGGGCCAGATCCTTACCAAAAGATAAAATAAACAAACAAAAAGAAATCTTCCCTCACCCTGCTAAAGATAATTTCAAAACATGGGAGATGGTAAAGAAAAAATGGTTGAATTTACAATTTATGGTCCTACCTAGGACCTGAAAAGGGTCTGTTGCCAGTTCTGTTCATGGGATAAGAAAACCTGAGGTTCCTTCTGCCTGACAAAGGCGTCACCCTGTTGTAGAAGTTTTCAGCCACAGAGCAATCTTTGGTGACGCCAAAGCCAGTGATATCTGCCCTCCTATGCTCAGCGCCCTGGATTCGGGAGGGAAACGTTGGCTCCAGGAGACTCTCTGTGGTCTGTTCTTCCCTTGGTCTACTCTTCCCTGACGTATCTGTCCCTGTACCTTCCTGTTCTCTGCTCTCCTTTTATTAGGAATTTCCCAGTAAGGTTGATGAATGTGCAGGAGATGCCAAAAGCTATCTAGGATGCTTTTTGTTTCGTTTCCCTTTTGTGGTTCCCTCCCTTTCCGACCCCTTTCATACATAAAACATCACCCAGGCGATGGCGCCGGGAAAATATAAAATGTATTGTTTTGTTTTGTTTCAAGTTGTAACCAATTAAGCGGCTTTAATAATGATTTTTGGAGTCATTTAACTTTCTGGCAATAAGTCGTTCACTGAGAACCTGGGGCTGTGGGAATTACAGGGCATTAGTCAGTCTTCCTTGTAATGGATGACATTTTAATCCAAGCAGGCAGAGCCAGGACTCAAGCGCAAGTGCAGCAAGAGAGCACATTATTAGTCACTTCGCTGGGGAGAGAGAGGATATTTCGTGGTGTTAGTGTCTTTCAAGCTAACTCTTTTCTGCCTTTTGCCAACCAGTGAACCATGAGATTGTCTCGAGGTTTGGGGTTGCTCAGAGACTACAGCACCATTGTAATGACTTGTGCTCACGCATGTATTGCGGGTGTTAAGGTCGCGATGGCGGACTCTGTAGAGTGGCAGTTAATGAGTTATAAATTGGCGTGCAGCTGAGCTCTGGTGGACATGGCCATGGATGGTGGCAGAGGGAACCTAGAGGCCAAGTGTCTCAAAGACATGTGGGGTCTCCTTCAAGCTGTGCTGGGAAAGCACCCCCAACCCCCACAACAGCTGTTGGGGTTCTTGTGACTTCCAAGGATATTGGAAGGTAGCAGGAGGCTCCAGGTGAAGCCAAGAGAAAGTGCAGCCATGGCCTCTGAGAATCAAAATTGGGTCTTCACAGTTGGGGTACCACCAGGGTGTGCAGTCCTGAGAGCTGGCCCAGCTGCCCAGCGCCCTCTCCTGGAGGGGGGCGATAAGGCAGCTCTGGGAGGGGCCTGCCATTCTGGCTACAACAGGCTTCCTCCTCTCCACTCCATGGAATGTCAAGCAAATCTGCCTTTCGAGGAAGCACATTTGGGATGTCTTTAAGTCTTCCCTTGAATTGGACTTTAACCAGATTTCAGCTGTATTCCCCATCAAAAAATAATGGGCATGGTATGACCAGAATTAAAAGTGTACTTCTTGGCTCTGGCCAGTGGCTCAGTGGATAGAGCATCAGCCCGAATTTGATTGCTGGTCAGGGCACATAGAGAAGCGACCATCTGCTTCTCTCTCCCTCCCCCCCCCTCCTTCTCTCCCTCTTCCTCTCCTGCAGCCAATGGCTCAGTTTGTTCGAGCATGGCCCTGGACACTAAGGTTAGCTCAATTAGTCTGAGTACATCAGCTTCAGATGCTAAAAATAGCACAGTATTTGAGCATCAGCCCCAGACATGGTTGCTAAGTGGATCCTAGTCGGGGCACTCCTAGTCAGATTGCTCCTTTTACCATTATGTAGTGACCTTCTTTATCCCTTACTATAGCCTTTGTTTTAAAGTCTATTTTGTCAGATATAAGTATTGCTACCCCAGCTTTTTTTTTCATTTCCATTTTCCCCGACTAGATAAGCCTGTCTCACTATCTCCCCTCCTCTCACTTAAAAAAAAGTGTACTTCTCTAGCCCCTATGACCATCCCACCCAAGGATGGGTATGGTCTTGGTTGCAAAAAACCAGCACTGACTCCTCTAGTCTCTGTCTCTTTTCCCCTCGGAGATGGTCCTCCAATGGCTAAGTCTCTGTGTCATCAGTTGTTTGAGTGGGTGCAGGACTGGGAGGGTGGGTGCTCACCTGGGAGCCAGGTACCCATGTGGGCTGAGGACATGCAACATGAGGGCCTCACTGGCTTTTGTGTTTAGTAGCAGAAGCGGCAGCTGAGACATCGCTGGAAGGTGGCAATATGGCATTGGCTATCTTTATCCCTGTCCTCATCATCTCCTTACTGGTGGGAGGAGCCTACATTTACGTCACCAGGTAGGGAGCTGCCAGGGTGGGGGGCTGCCATCCACTCAACCACTAGTGTACTGAGGGCTGGGCATTTCACCTCTGAACCTCAGGGTCTCCTCCTGGGGACAGTGGCGTGACAGAAGGAATGATGTGATTCAACTCAACAAGGAATAAATATTTATATTGGAGACCTACCAACCCTCCATGGTCGGAGGGCTGAGCTTGCAGCAACCGATAAGACAGATATCACCATACCTGACCTCAAGGAGCTGTGGTTTGATGGGAGAGATGTATATTTCACATCGCCAGGCATACCAACCCATTCATTCCATTGTTCACGCACTCATTCTTTGATTGATTGATGGATTCATTCATTCATTCATTCATTCACTTACTCAACAACCAGTCTAATGTATACCAGATACTGTCTCGGGTGTTTGGTGAAAAAGGAAGGTATTCAACCATGGCTAGGATAGTCACTAATTCATTCAAATTCACAATTATTGAGCACCTACTATGTGTCAGATAGTTTTCTAAACTCTAGAGTAAAAAAAAAAAGACAAACCCTGAAGGAAATCTTTGCCCTCATAGGGCTCAGGTTCTATGGGTGAAAATAGACCCTGGTACATAAAAAGGACGTAGTACTTTAGAAGAGAGAAAAAGAAAGCCAGGAAGGGAGCAAAAGGGAGCTAGGATAAGTGCAGTGGTTTCACCTTTAATGGAACAGGGAGAAGAGGCCCCATGGAGAAATGACATTTGAGTAAAAACTGGAAAGCAATGCAAAAGTCAGCTATGCAAATATCTGGGATAAGAGGATTCCAGGCAAAGAAACAGCATGTGCAAAGGCCCTGAGGCAGGTGTTTGACTGATATAAATTTTCCCTGCCCTCATGGAGCTCACAGTCTAGCAGGGGGAGAGGGAAAACACACAGGTTACAATACACTGAGATAAACACAGTGAAAGGAAGAATGTGGTAACAGCAGAACCACCTTTCAATAGGTGGTCAGGCAGGCTACTCAGAGGCAGCACCATATTAGGAAGTGTTCAATAAATGTTCATTATTGTTGTTGCTCTTTGCATGAAAGAGGGACTTGTATCACTTTTCAGGTGAAAACAAATGAAACCCCACCCCCTCTGTGGTCAGGGAGGTACCGACCTTTAGTTACCACTGTCTGGGTTAGAGTTGAGAGCAATTATGATTTCAGCCTTCACCGCACTTGGATTCCCACCTGTCAGAACCTATTTCCACACGTCCTCCTTGTCATTCGTGGAGGTGCCCGTGCTCAGAAAGTGGCCCTAAATCTAGCCCATAGACAGCAATTTTAAACTAGTGTGCCACAAGAATTTTTAAAACGTGCAATACCCAACTATTTTAGTCAGGGGCACTGACCTCTTTTTCTTTAGATCATCAAACAAAAAAATGACAACAGCCAACATCACAATAGTTATCTGGTATGCATGCCGTAAATATATAGGCCATGTAATAGAATTGCATCTTATTGGTCACGTTGCATAATAAACTTGCATCTGATTGGTTAATTCTTGGTACCAGAAATCCTTATATCCAAGGGTAGGCACCTGATTTTTTTAAAAGTCACTTTGGAGCAAAAACTGCAGGTGATTACTATCGTATTTTTTTTTTTCTAAATCGATCAAAATTATACCCTCTTTGTCAGATCAGCAAAATATACCTTTTTTTTTCTTTTTTTCTTTTTTTTTTTTTTTTTTTTGCGTGCCATGGGATTTTAATAATTAGTTTCTATGTGCTATGCAGTGGATGAAGAAGGTTGAAAATCGCTGCCCATCAGTATTGTAAGGTCTCTCCTGGTCCGGGAGAAGTAACTTCTCTCTCCTTTGTTGTCTCTTCTCCAGGTGTCGCTATTACTCCAACCTCCGCCTGCCCCTGATGTACTCTCACCCCTACAGCCAGATCACCGTGGAGACCGAGTTTGACAACCCCATTTATGAGACAGGGGTGAGTTGGTCTCTCCTCTCTCCCGGGTTCCCCCCTCCTTGGATGCTCTGAATTCGCCGACGTCAAAACAGAAGGTTTCTTTTCCTTCTGCTCACGGTGCCAGTAGCAGAAAAGCATGGCCAGTGGCCTAGTCTCATCCCCACCCTGACCCTTATGGAGCTAACTGCTGAGAGAACCCAGCTCTCTTTGCAAGCTGATGACAGGCCTGTCACACTGTTGTTCCCTGTTGGCAGAAGGATCACAGAAAGAAGGGACTGCACCAGATAGATGCCCATGGAGAGACGGCTGAGATGAGTCCGAGCCCACAGGTAGCCTGGCAGCAACAGGCACCATTCCCACACATTTTATTGAGCTCCCCACCTTAATGAATGGCGGTGGGGAGCATTCCTACACATTTGAGTGGCAGGCCTTGTGTTGGGTACTAGGAATGCAGTCATGAACCAAATAGACATGACCTGGCTATTCATGAGCTTCTAGTCTTGCAAAGGTGACAGATATCACTAAGAACAATGATAATGTGTCGTGGGCTGAGCACCTTAAATGCGTGATCTCCTTGAATCCTTGCAACTGTGTGTGATAGATTCTGTAGTTATCTTCGCTTGACTCCTGAGAATAACGAGGTTCAGAAAAAGTGATTTGGCTGAGGGTACACAGCCCCAGAAGGCACAGCCTGGAGCCAGGATGCAAACTCTACCTGGTACCATTAATCATTGTAGTATCCTACCTCCCTTCACCCTCAAACAATCAAATGAATATCTTGATTGCAACAGGTCATTATGTTTAAGGACCATGAAAGAAATTAGGGTGCTATAAGGGTGTGTGATGGGGGAAGGCATCGTTGATACAGTGATATAAAACTAAGACATGTAAGGTGGGTAGAACTTAGATGGTGGTTATAGAAGATGCCAGGGAGAAGGGAGAGCCCATGCAAAGGTCCAGAGGCACATAGGAGAAACCAGAAGATTGGACATGACTTTGTAAAACCACAATCCTTCAAATTCACTGTGTGATGATCTACAATCATCTCCCAATATTTGGGGAACATAAACTTGCCTTGTTCCTTGTCCCTACTAATGTTCCCTTACCCCCCACCCCATTCACCTTCCTCTGACCTCCTGTGTTGGTTATTGATTGATGTGTGGCAATTCTATTGCAAATTGAGGAGCCTAAAATATCACCCATTTGTTATCTCATGGATATGGATTCTGTAGCTCAGTAGTCCAGACACAGCTTAGCTGGGTCTCTGCTCATCAAGTGTCAGTCGGGGCTGTGGTCTCAGCTGAGGCTTGACCAGGGAAGGACCCACTTCCAAGCTCACATGGTTGTCGACAGCATTTAGTCTCTTGCAGGTTGTTGGACCAAGGGCCTCAGTTTCTTGCAATCTGTCATCTAGCGGCCGCCTTTGCTTCCTTCCCACATGGCCTTCTCCATAAAGCTGCTCCCATCAAGGCAGCTTCTTTCTCCAAAGCCAACGAGAAAGAGAGAGAGTATCCTTGCCAGATGGAGGTCACAGCCTCATGTAATACAAAACACAGAGGTGGCATCCTAGGATCTTCGGGCTGTATTCTTTTGGTTAGAAGCAAATTGCAGGTCCTGCCCGCATGTAAGGGGAGGGAATCACACAAGGATGTGAATACAGGAGGTGGAGATCATGGGGTCAAACTTATAGTCTGCCCCCTACATTCCCATATCCCATGAAGCACAGACCTTCTTGCATATCTGTGTTGACACAGCAGACACCGTGGACTTCCATGAAAGCACATGACAGCAGCCTCTTCCAGGGCACATCCTGTGACTACTTACCATATTGCCCCATGTATAAGACGCACCTTAATTTGGGGGCCCAAAATTTGGAAAATAAATGTATTATATAAAGTTATTGAACTCGTTTTATTCATCATAAAATTCATACAACTCCTCATCACTGTCAAAACTCCCATCCATTGGCTTGTTCTCACTGTGTGTGATGACAAATCACTGTCTTCATACATTGCCTCGTCCTCAGTTCCATCAATGGCATTTGAAATGCCACAACCACTGTGTAAGATGCACCCAGTTTTTAGACCCCAAGTTTTTTGGAAAAGGGTATGTCTTATACATGGGGAAATACAGTATATCTCCCTGCTCCTCAGCCCCAGGGACCTGGAAATATTACATACGCCCCATAAATATTACAGAAATTAAACTAGTTGCTACCCATATATTGTAGTCATTTTTAATATGACACTGGTAAGAGCTCGTGTGTTATTTTGCATTCCATGTAGTTTGTTTCCAAATCCCTAAAGGACAAGCTGATGAAACCAGACCTTGTTAATACGTATTAGTATAGTATATCAGTTACTTAGCACCATAATCATGCTGTGTAACAAACAATCCCAGAATTCAGTCACGCCAAACAACACACTAATTTGCTCATCCGTCTATGGGGCAGTGTTTTCAGCTACTTTCAGCTGTGCTCACTCACACACCTAGGATTATCTAGTCATTGGCTGGGGGACCGAGCACTGTGCCCCGTGTCCTTCATCCCTCTGCTGGGACTAAAGGCTGTCGAAACAGAAGGGCAGGGCCCAGGCAGAAACAAACAAGTGCTTTCCAAGCCCCTCTTGTGTCCCACTTCCTTATAACCCATTGGCTAAAGCACATCAGGGTCAGAGCGGAGGGCCCTGCAAGTCACACGGCCAGTGTTGTGGACTTGGGGAGGGATGAAGCGCTGGAACCATCCGTGTGTCACTCTACCACGCAGCGCTTTGACAGGTCTGCCCTTCTCTCTCTCACAGGAAACCAGAGAGTACGAGGTGTCCATCTAAAGAGACCCATGCTCAGAAGGGAACTTACGGATATGAACTCAAAGACAACCTCCTCGAGCAACTCATCCAGAACGTATGGCATTTGATTGGGAAAAAAAGAAACGAAACAGAAAACCCCAGAGTGTCGGCTGTCTTTTCCTTAGACTCTTTATTGAAGACTTACTGTTTTCTTCACTGTATTTATTATATTTAAAATTGCAACAGGTGTGGTTGGACGCACTGCCGCTGCGGTCAGATTCGTGGTACAGCCTCGGTCAACGCTCAAGGCGGGTGGAAGGCCTACAGGCCGCGGACGCAGGAGCGGAGCGGGGAGGCGGGAGCAATCGAGTTCCTCCCATCGGCGATGCCCTTGTCTGGCCGCAGCCGACTGCACGCATCTCTGAGATCCAGGCCCGCGGTGTTGTTAGTGCACATCTAAGCCCCCAGATGACGTTGGGACGGGTATTTTGTTGTTGTTGGATTAGCTTGGGTTGGAATTTCACACGGATACTGAAACAGGCCTGCTCCCAAACAGATCTCGTGCTCCCCGCCCGGTTTCCGATTTCCGCAGCTTCGGGGAGGTCCTGCCACACCCCCTCCCCACCTGGGTCCTTCCGAAGGCGGCAAAGGCGTCCCATAGACTTTCTTTCTCTCTTAACCGAGCCTCCCTGGGCGCTGGCAAGATAAGAACACGTTTCCTTTCTAGGAGAGTGCTTATTTATGACAAAGAAAAGTATTCAGAAAGGGTGGTGGCTTTGGGAGTTCTGATGACGCCTCAGGCGAGGGGGGGGACACTGGTGGAGGGAATCGCGTTAATAAAGCGTTTTCCTCCGCCGCCCCTTCCGCGACGAAGGGGCGGGTCATTCCTGCTGCCAGTACCGGCAGCAAGGCCGCCCTCAAGCGGGGGTCACAGATCCGCAGCCTCGGGAGGCAGGGGCAGCTTCCTCCGCGGTTGTAATGGAGGGGAAGGTACCGTGTCCTGAAATCAGGGGGTGGGCTCTGCTTTCCTCCTGGGGCGCTGGAATGCCTGAGCCCTCAAAATAGGGGAGACTCACGTGCCCTGTTTCTCTGAAAGCTGTATCTTGAGATATTTGCAATCTAGTATTCCAGGGGAAAGGAGGATCCTGTGAGAAGACCCTGCTGTTCTAGTCTCTGAAGCTCTGTCCAGATGTTGGACAGTGGGGTGAATGCTGACATGACCATGGAGGGCCCTGCATCGCGTGATTCAAACATGAATGAGGACAGCAGGGGGAATTCCAGGGCAGGAAGGAACTCAGAGCACCTTATTAATCCCGTGAGCGTCCTTGTATTTTATTGGGATCATTTCTTCCCAGCCCAGTGGGACTGGTGAGTGTGTCACTATGGAGGACGATCCTGGTCTAAATACAGGTATACAGAAAAGGCGGAGGGTGAGGAGGTGCGGAAGGAAGAGTAAGTACGTGCAAGGCAGAGTCACCTCCCCGCACTGCCGGTCCCCACCCTAGTGGCAGTGATGGTTCAGAGGCACACAGGTCCAGTCCTTTCTGAGTTCTTCTTGACTCCCACCCATGCTCTCTAGAATTGTTTTGAATTGTCTGGTTTTCAAAAAAGAAGACATTTCTGGCCGCCACACCCTCGGCAGAAGGGCTGGGCGTCCATATTTCAGTAGCTTGTTTTGGAAATGTCCGGAACAGCATAAGGTAGGTATACACATGCACATACCCTCCTCCCAACAAGGAGCTTGGACCTCACTCTGTGTTGGAGGTCCGAGGCTGGAATATTTCCCTTCTGCCAGAAAAGCTACCCTCTTTAAGGTGCGCACGCTTTGGATGGAAAAACCCCAGAGAGTCGCACAGCAAGAGATGAGGAAAGGCTGTTTTCCAGCCGCCCAGAGCCCACCCCACTCTCTGAAAGGACCAGAGAAGAAACGTTCTGGACCATTAGCGAGCAAGGTCATGTTCGGAGAAAGACCAACAACACAAATAACATAACCTTTATTTTAAAAGGCAGAATTCCAATCTTGGCTTTTATCGTCTATGGGATGATTGTTCTTACCCTAACCCTGGGGCATCTGGAAAGAAGAACGCTATCAATGATTCTTAATTTTAGAACACGCTGCGGTCCTGTGGAGAAACTAACCCTTTGCCTTTTCATCAAGACTGACCACGTGTAAAATCTTGATTCTAACCTCGTCCCTGAAAATGAGTCAGGCCACGTGGCCCAGAGATCCTTCTTAGTTATTGGAGGGAGAGAAATAAGGTGTTGATTTTTTCCCCCCTAGGATACAGATGTCTTAGTTCTGTCTTAGTAGCACAGCGCCTGTAACCGTATTTTAAAAGTTTGTTTTTGCCGAAAGGTGGGTTGTGCAAGCTTGACCATGTACAGTGTGATGGAAAAGACAGGTGGGTGTCTCTTTTTCTTTCTGGGTGTTTATTTGTAACGTGTAAAGGTAAAGAAATAATCAGAGGAGTGCCAGAAAGGTACTAGGCACCTCATTTCAGTTCATCCATGTCTGTTTTTATAAAGATCAATGTTCAAACCCATTGGGATGAAATATTTTTGAACAGGACAGAACCTAGAGAAACTCGAGACCGGGTGGAACCTTCCGACAAGCCGCTCTTTGTTTTTAAAACAGTGGGGACACACGTTTACAGAGATTCCGAGCTTCAGAGAACGCATGTGATGGCGTGTGTTACGTGCTCATTCATCCAAGCTGCGTCTGTCAGCTAGCACCCTGTGCCCTACAAGTGCGCACGCTCCACTCTCTTCAGCTTGGAGCTCATCCTTTTGCTATGTTGGTGGGGGAGGGATGGGGGATGTAGAATTATTTAGCCAACATAAGTATTCTGGTCGCCCTTTGATGGCCATCCTTACTTCGTTCCATAGACATGCTTTGAATATGATGTTTTCAAGTCAGCGCCTTGGAGAGCCTACAGAAGCTCAGGCTGATTGCTTTAGAAATGCCAAACAGGCCTGCAGGGAGCAAAGTGGCCATGCCATCAGGATGGTTGTGGAAGCGGAAGGGACTTGGCGGATACATGGGTAGATTTAGACTGGGCATGAGCCTTGGGCAAAATTGACCTTTCTTTGGGGCGAGTCCAAAGATTACGACTTTCCTATGCCCTTAAGTGGTCGTGATGGTTCATTTGAATTGTTCAGCAGCACCCCCTCCCCAAAGGTAGGCTTTCTCCTGGGATGTTTTCATTTTCATTTGATCCCCAAACAGAATAAAGAGCAAAACCAACTTTCTAAGCTAGAATAATGAAATCAAGTCATTTTCCACTTTGTATATATTGATGCTAATAAAACAAATGAAAAAAAAAAAAAAAGAGTCAAATCAGTGGAGGTTTTCGTTACAAACACTCCGGGCTGGCACCAAGGGGGATGCTTCCGGGTCAGAGGACTGGGTTGGGGGAACACCTACCAAAACTTTAAATGCCAGGACAGGGCTGCCAACTTGGGGATGGTCTGGGGAAAGTTTGGGACAAGAGCACTGCCATCATCCTTCCTGGCCTAGTCAGCTCAGGTCACCATGACGACATACCATAGAGGGGGGGGTGGTAAACAACAGATGTTTACTTCTCACAGTTCTAGAAGCTGAAAAGTTAAGGTCAGGGTGCCGGCCATTCAGTTCCTGACAAAAGTTCTCCTCCTGGCTTGTAGACGATGTCCTCACATGGCAGAGAGAAACAAAATAATCTTTCTGCTTCCTTCCTCCTTCCTCCTCCTCCTTCCTCCTCCTCCTTCTTCTCTTCCCTTCCTTCTTTCCTTCCTTCCTTCCATCCTTCCTTCCTCCTTGCCTTCCTTCCTTCCTCCCTTCCTCTTTCTTCTTCTCCTCTTCCCCCTCCTTTTTCTTCTAAGGCCACACTCCTATCGGATTAGGGCCTCACTCTTATGAATTAATTTAATCTTAATTCCTTCCTAAAGGCCCTGTCTCCAAATACAGTCCCACCAGGGATTGAGGCTCCTGCACATGAACTTGGGAGTTGGGGCTCACTTCATTCCACAGCACTCTTTCCCTGCCTCTCCCACCCCCACCCCCGCCCATTCATGGCCTTCTCACGCGGAACACAACACATATTCATTCCACCTCAACAGTGCCAAAAGTCTCTAACTCATTTCAGCATCAACTCTAAAATTGAAAGTCTCATGGGCCTGACCTGGCGGTGGTGCAGTGGATAGAGCCCATTAACTAGGAGGTTGAGGACCCAGGTTTGAAGCCCCGAGGTTGCTGGATTGAGTGCAGGCTCACCAGCTTGAGTGCAGAGTCGCCAGCTTGAACGTGGGATCATAGACATGACCCCAGGGTTACTGTCTTGAGCCCCAGGTCACTGGCTTGAGCAAGGGGTCACTTGCTCTGCTGAAGCCGCCCTGAGGAGGAGCTTCACAGGTGGGTGTGGGGCTGTATCAGTCATGGGCCTGTCACTCAATCCATTATGGAATGGAGGACATTCTGAGGAAGGACAGATGTGGTGAAAAAAGAAGGTGGACAGTCAGAGTGCGCCCAGGGTGCCTTCAAAAACCAAGATTCTGGTTCCCAGACCTGGACACCCTAGAAGTTTCAAAGAATAGTGAACAGAGCTTCCTGTGAGACCACAACGCACTCTCACTGGGAGATGTGCTTGGGACAAACTGGCCAGGATGGACATCCCTGGGCCAGGAGAGCAAGAGGACCACAAAGCAGAGACCAAAGAGGCCCCTGCCCAGACAACACAGTAACAACAACAACAATAATAGCTGACATTGATTGGCTGCTTGCTATTCCTTTTTGGGGTTGTTTTTTTCTTTTTACATTTTAAATACACTGTTTATTTTAGAATAGTTTTCAATTTCCTAGCTATTTGATGCACTTTAATATCTCATTTACTCCTGTGTGTAAAGCAAGTAATATTATTCTCCTTACAGATGTGGCATCTGAGGCTCAGAGAGGCTGAGTCACTTGCCCAAGGTCACACAGCTGGGACACGAGGGAATGGGAACCAGGAGGTCAGTGTCAAGGGCAGGAATGACTGAAGGCCACCCTCAAGCAGTATTACCTCCTCCCAGAGCACCCAGAACTAACACAGGCTCTTTTAGCCTGGGGACACCTCAAACACAGGGAGTCTGTCTCATTTGGCATTTGTCCTGGGAGCTGTTTAGACGGGTTCAGTCGAGGTTAAGAGCTGGAATTCTGAGTCTGAATCTTGACTCAATCAGTGACTAGCAGCTTATTGAGGTGAGGAGTCCAAGGGCAAGAGAGGAAAACACCTTCATATATCACTGCAGAGGTCCCCAACACAAGGTCTCTACATCCCCACAAAAAAAAGAGAGAAAAAGTAACCAAGAGTCTGAAGTATATATGATAGAATGTTGGGGTAGGCACTAAAAAGTGCCCGTCCAATACCCGTTTCCCTTCTCTTTGCTAACAGAATCCCCGTTTTGTTCACAGCAACAAAGAACCCATCCTAAACAATGGGTCGTGGCTGAGTTCAGTTATGATCATCCTGTTACCCATTTTCCCAGCTTCCTTTGCTGCTAGGGTAGATCCTACGTCTCCCTCTGATCATTGAGCCTGAGCAGCAGCTGGCTTGGTGTGCCCAATCGTGCCTGGGGTGCTCTAAGAAAGAGCTGGCTCTCCTGATTAAAGAGAACACAGGCCCTGGCTGGTGGGCTCAGTGGTAGAGCATCAGCCCAGTGTGTGGAAGTCCCAGGTTCAATTCCCAGCCAGGGCACTCAAGAGAAGCGCCCATCTGCTTCTCCACCCTTCCCCCTCTTCTTCCTCTCTGTCTCTCTCTTCCCCTCCTGTAGCCAAGGCTCTATTGGATCCAAGTTGGCCTCGGGCGCTGAGGATGGCTCCATGGCCTCCACCTCAGGCACTAGAATGGCTCCAGTTGCAATGGAGCAATGCCCCAGATGGGCAGAGCATCGCCCCCTGGTGGGCTTGCCTGATGAATCCTGGTCGGGCGCATGCAGGAGTCTGTCTCTCTGTCTCCCTGCTTCTCTCTTCAGAAAAATACTAAATAAATAAGTAGAATACAGCCACCTCAGCACCAGCCCCCTCTCCTCCTACCTTGAACCCAGTCATGATGCTTCATGGTGTCATTGGCCAATAGCTATCTTGCAGTGAAAATGCCCAACATGGAGGCAAAAGTAATACACTAAAAACGGCAGGGTAGGGAGCAACCCTTGGGTTTCTGGCGTCATCCCACCTGACACGAGAATGAAACAAGATCATTCATGAAACCAGCTCCATAAAGTATGATGCATACGTGATGGTTCTATACACTCTGCAACAGTATAAACAGAGAAAGCAGTCCATCAGTGTGGAACCTAAAAACAAAGATAGGGTATAGGTGCCATTTTCTAGAAAGTTCTGCCAACTTTTCAGATCTTGTGCCCCTACCAACCTGCCATTTTAAGTTTCTTTCACCGGCCCTGGCTCTTCTCTTCCTTCTCTTTCTCCCCCACCCCACCATTAGGACTCTGCCCAAGGTTTACTGACCCTTCACATTAAAAGACAACATAATCCTGACCTGTGGTGGCGCAGTGGATAAAGCGTCGACCTGGAATGCTGAGGTCGCCAGTTTGAAATCTTGAGTTCGCCTGGTTGGGGCACATGTGGGAGTTGATGCTTCCTGCTCTTCCCCCTTCTCTCTCTCTCTCTCTCTCTCTCTCTCTCTCTCTCTCCCTCCCTCCCTCATTTCTCTCTATAAATGAATAAATAAAATCTTTTTTAAAAAAGATTAAAAAGTAAATAAAATGAAAAACAACAAAAGATAGAAAAAGTAGTTTCGACATGAGTTTCACAGTTTAAAATTTTTAAAGGCCTAGTTTTTATTTATTTCCTTACATTTTCAGTATGTTTTTGTTTGCACTAAACTAAGAAATTACCATGATAAAAACTAAGCTGTTTTTACCACTGTTTGCAATAGAGCTGCCCTGCACATAGCAGGCACTTTTCTTTTAAACATTTGTTGAAGGAATGAGCATAACCAACTAACAGAGAAGCCCTAGACAAGCTGACTGGTCCATGCCCCGAGGGTGCTGGGTCCCTTTAGACCACCAGATGGCATCCTCAGCATGGTGTATTCAGTGGTCTTCATAATCCTAAGGAAATGTTCATACTTTACTGCCTCACAACATTGTACAAAGTCATTTGCTGAAATGGGTTGTTTGTGATACAGCAGAATTCTACTTGGAGAATTAGCAGAAAGAGAGAGAGAGAACAACATCATTATTACCTCCTCCTTGCCCAGGAAAGGGACCCAGGTCTAACATGTTACCAGGTCTAGCAGTCTTAAATAGTTGTTGAATGAATGAATGAATAGGAGTGAAGGAATGAATTATACCAACAAAGCCCAACATCCACACGGAGACTTCCCCAAAGTCTGGGGTCCTGCCTCTCCCACTCAGTCGGCATATCTAAGTGAGGGTGGCCGGTGCCCTGGGCTCTGAAGAACCCCACAATGGGTTTAATGCTCTACTCTCATTGTCCAGATATTCTTAATAATTTTTGAACAAGGGGCCTCATAGGTTCATTGTGCCTCACAATTTATGTGCCAGGTTCTAGCTGCAAGAATCTCATAGGGTCTTCCCAAAAGTCCCGTCCTGTGAAAGAGCACTGAAGGCCTAGGAGAGGGGTGTACTGTGGGACAGAACCTGGCGAGGAGGAAAGCCATACTAGGGGCTTCCACAGGCATGAACTCACGGCTAACTTGACTTTCAGGCTCCAGGGGGAAAAACGCGGGAGAGAGGAGGTGGAGGGGCAGGCAGCCAGGGCATCCTGGTGGATCAGAGCACCCCCTCCTCCTTTCTCTCCTCCACTCAGCTTTTCTCTCCTCTTTCCTTTTTCTCCCTGCTTTCTGTCTCCTCTCAAGTTTCCAGCTCTCTTTTATTTGCCCCCATTTTCTAAGATCGTTCTCTTCTTCCTCAAGTCAACAAATACTTGACTCCTTTTTGCATGGATCTAGGCACAGTCCCCTGCTTCTCTCCTGGTCACCTCTTCTTTCTCTATGTTTATTTTAATCTTCTTTCTTTCTTTCTTTCTTTCTCTCAGTCTTTCTTTTCTTTTTCTGTCTTCTTTATCACTTTCTGATCTTTCCATATGTCTCTGTCTCTTTCCATTTCATTTCTTTTTCTTTTTTTTTTTTTGAGAGAGAGAGAGAGAAAGAAACATCAATTCCTTGTTCCACTTAGGTGTATCATTCATTGCTTCTCATATGTGCCCTAGCCGGGGCTCCAAACAGCCACCTGGGGAATCGAACTGTTGTCCTCACCGATCCATTTCTTTCTTCGCTTTCCTCCATGTGTTTCTCTCTTATCGTCTCTCTCCCTGACTCTCTGTGTTTCTGTTTCCCTCTGTCTCTGTTTCCCATTCTGTCTCCTGCCTTCTCTCTCCGTTTTGCTCTCGGTCCCTTTGCATCCGGCCCCCGGGCCATTGCCCCCGCACCAGCTCCCTCTCCCAGGGACCTGGCTGTCAGGCTGCTCACGTCATCTTGGGCTGCCTTAAAACCTACCACGCTCATTCTCAAACTTGATTTTACTGGTGTCTACTTCTGTTTAAAAAAAAAAAAAAATCGCCCTGACCGGTTGGCTCAGTGGTAGAGCATCAGCCTGGCGCGCGGGGACCCGGGTTCAATTCCCGGCCAGGGCACACAGGAGAAGCGCCCATTTGCTTCTCCACCCCCCCCCTTCCTCTCTGTCTCTCTCTTCCCCTCCCGCAGCCAAGGCTCCATTGGAGCAAGGATGGCCCGGGCGCTGGGGATGGCTCCTTGGCCTCTGCCCCAGGCGCTAGAGTGGCTCTGGTCGCGGCAGAGCGACGCCCCGGAGGGGCAGAGCATCGCCCCCTGGTGGGCAGAGCGTCGCCCCTGGTGGGCATGCCGGGTGGATCCGGGTCGGGCGCGTGTGGGAGTCTGTCTGACTGTCTCTCCCCGTTTCCAGCTTCAGAAAAATACAAAAAAAAAAAATCTTTGACCTCTGAGATCCCAACAAAAAGAGTATATAGTATGGCCTCAGGGAACAGCAGCACCTGGAACAGAAACCTCACTCCTGTTGCTCTGTGGTGTTGAAAGATGTGCAGCCCGATGTGTGGCGGCCCCGGACGGTCTTATGGGAGTCGTGGGAGTCGCCCCACACCCAGTTCTGGGCCGCTTCCCCTCCCACGCCCACTGTAAACACCTAGGGGAGTTGAGCTGATGACAGTTTTGTTTTCTGGAGTCTCAACACGTACAACAGATAACCCAGCAGTTGTCTCCTAATCCTGCTGAGCCGTTTGCCACAAATCCCTCTTTTGTCACCACTTAGCTGTGAGTTTAAGAGAGTGACAAGGGGGAGGAGGAGCAGAATGAGGCTGTGAAAAGATCCTGGGGAGGTGTTAAGAACACAGCAGCAGGGCCAGACATCCTTGGGACGGAACTGGCTGGACACACAAAGGCCGGATGACCTTGGGCAGGTGACAGCTGACAAGCATTTAGCATTCCCAACACGCTGGGTGTTGTGATCAGCTCTGCAGAGATGATCTCATTGAATCCTTCCAGCAGCCCTGTAAATGACAAACCAGTATGGATAAGGAAGTTGAGGCTCAGAGAGGCTGGGTAACTCATCTAAGGTCACACAGCTAATTGGTCATCCTTCAAACAGTCTGATTCCTGGGCCCAGTGCCTGGAGATCATTGGGGGATGCTGGTCCCCGGGATCTGCCTTCCAGTGCCTTGGTCACCACCATCATCCCGAAGGGAATTTTTTATCCGTCACAGACCCGCTTTGGGAACTGTGTAGCTGCCTCTCCGGAATGGAGTCCATGTAATGCCTTCCAAATCAGGGACCTAGAATGTTGGTTGTCAGGAAGATGGGTGAGTATAAGGCATTTTTCAGCCAGTCATGGGGGAGGCTGGGTCTGTTTCCTGAGCATCCAGAGCTCCAGCCAGGGGCTCCCAATGCATGTCTCCCGGGCAGCAGAGACAGGGTAAGGGACTGGATGGTTGAAGCAACTCTTCCCAGGCAAAATGCTTAACTCTTCAGACAGACTCTTCTCCAGGAAGGGGACGATGGCCAGCAATCTAAGGCCTTTTTTCCTTTTCACATTTGAATATTTCTGAACCCAGGGTGTGTCTTATAAAGGATGCCCTTTCATAATTACTTGGCAGCACTTTCTTCAGTGAACATAAAAGCACAGCCTGACCAGGCGGTGGCTCAGTAGATAGAGTGTGGACTAGGATGTGGAAGGACCCAGGTTTGAGACCTCGAGGTCTCCACCTTGAGCGCGGGTTCATCTGGTTTGAGCAAAAAGCTCACCAGCTTGGACCCAAGGTTGCTGGTTACTCGGTCCGCTGAAGGCCCGCAGTCAAGGCACATATGAGAAAGCAATCAATGAACAACTAAGGTGTCAAAACAAAAAACTGATGATTGATACTTCTCATTTCTGTCTGTCCTTCTCTCTGACTCTCTCTCTGTCCCTGTAAAAAAAAAAAAAAAAAAAAAAAAAAGAACAGTAAATCCCACAGCCAAAGCCAGAGCCTTCTCTTCTGTGAACTCTGGTAGCTCAGGTGCTGACTCTCGGTGCCTATCTAGATCACGTGCCTCTCCCTGGTCAATCACTGGGACTTTGGCTGTAATGCTTTAATCAGGTGCTTCTCTGGTCTTAAAAGTGTTGCTACCAGGAGGAAAAGCTGGGTTTTGGGCAGGCAGAAACTGCTACCTCCTCTCCCCGGCTCCCTCTCCCCTGGCATCATTCTGAGTTGTGGTGAGAATATGGACGTGTAACAGGGATCTCCTAGTAGCTGGCCACTACTCTGGTTTGTCTGGTTTGTTAACATTATTATTAAAATGCTAAGCTAAAATGTTCTACCTGAACCTATTCAGGCCTCTAGACAAAACCTCTGGCTCACCGAAAATACCCAAGATAGAAGAACAACTTAAATGACACCACAGGGCCCTGGTAGGGTAGCTGAGCTGATTAGAGCATCATCCCCACACGCCAAGTTTGCAGGTTCGATCCCCAGTCAAGACACATATAAGAATCAACCAATGAATGCACAGGTAAGTGGAACAACATATCAGTGTTTCCCTTACTCTTTCCTCTCTCTTTCTTTAAAATCAATAAATTTTTGCCTGACCAGGCGGTGGCGCAGTGGATAGAGCATCGAACTGGGATGCAGAGGACCCAGGTTCGAGACCCCGAGGTTGCCAACTTGAGCACGGGCTCATCTGGTTTGAACAAAAGCTCACCAGCTTGGACCCAAGGTCGCTGGCTCAAGCAAGGGGTTACTCAGTCTGCTGAAGGCCCGCGGTCAAGGCGCATATGAGAAAGCAATCAATGAACAACAAAGGTGTGGCCATGAAAAACTGATGATTGATGCTTCTCATCTCTCTCCGTTCCTGTCTGTCTGTCCCTATCTATCCCTCTCTCTGACTCTCTCTCTGTCTCTGTTAAAATAAATAAATAAATAAATAAATAAATAAATAAATAAATAAATAAAAATAAACTTACACATTTAAAAAAATAAATAAAATCAATAAATTTTAAAAAGTTTTTTTTATTTTATTTTTTATTTTTACAGAGACAGAGAGAGAGTCAGAGGGATAGACAGGGACAGACAGACAGGAACGGAGAGAGATGAGAAGCATCAATCATTAGTTTTTCGTTGCGCATTGTGACTTCTTAGTTGTTCATTGATTGCTTTCTCATACGTGCCTTGACTGCGGGCCTTCAGCAGACCGAGTAACCCCTTGCTGGAGCCAGCGACCCTGGGTCCAAGCTGGTGAGTTTTTGCTCAAGCCAGATAAGCCCATGCTCAAGCTGGCAACCTCGGGGTCTCGAACCTGGGTCCTTCAACATCCCAGTCCAATGCTCTATCCATTGCACCACCGCCTGGTCAGGCAATTTTAAAAAGTTTTAATTGTTTAAATGACACCACCAGGAACGACTCAGACAAATCCAAACTGTTAAAACTAAATGGAGGATATGCAGGTGTGGGTTTTTTTTTCTTCACCTTGCTCTGTGTGTGTTTGAAAGTGTTCAAAATAAAAAGAATTGGTGGGAACAAACACATGAAAAGATATTTACTGATATACTACTTTACACCCACTAGGAGGGACATAATTTTAAAAACAGAAAAGAGTGAGTGTTGGCAAGGAGGTGGGGAAATCAGAACCCTTGTGTAACTGCTACGGGAAGAGTTGGGCAGTTCTTCAGAAAGTTAAATACTGAACTATATCAAGTGAGGCGGCAATTTCACCTCACTTAGGTACATACCTCAGTGAAATGAAAACCTGGGACTCAAACCAAAACCTGACATGAGTGTTCATAGCAGCACTATTTGCAACAGCCAAAAGGGAGGCACAGCCCAGATGTCCATCAATGGATGAATGAATAGACAAAGAGTGGTATATCCATACAGTGGAATATTATTCAGCCATAGAAAGGAGTAAGAATTGACACATGCTACAACATGGATGAAAGTTGGAAGCATTATCCTGAGTGAAAGAAGCCAGACAGTGAAGGCCACATACTGCATAGTTCCATTTATATGAAATGTCCAGAAGGGGGAAATCCTTAGAGACAGGAAGCAGGTTGATGGTTCAAGGGGGCGGAGGGAAGAAGAGAAGGGGGAATAATCACTTCACAGGGACGGGGTTTTTTTTGAGGGGAGTTGATGGAAATGTTTTGACTTAAGCGATGAGACTGCATGTTGTGAATGTAGTAAATGCCATTGAATCACGTGCTTTAAAGTGGCCAATTTTATGTCTTGTGAATTTCACCTCAATAAAAAAAAAAATTGGTGGGAAAATAAAATAAATATATAAAAAGCCCTCGCCTGACCAGGTGGTGGCGCAGTGGATAGAGCATCAGACTGGGAGCGGAAGGACCCAGGTTCAAGATCCCGAGGTCACCAGCTTGAGCGCGGGCTCATCTGGCTTGAGCAAAGAGCTCACCAGCTTGGACCCAATGTCGCTGGCTCCAGCAGGGGGTTACTCGGTCTGCTGAAGGCCCACGGTCAAGGCACATGTGAGAAAGCAATCAATGAACAACTAAGAAGTCGCAACACGCAACGAGAAACTGATGATTGATGCTTCTCATCTCTCTCCGTTCCTGTCTGTCTGTCCCTGTCTATCTCTGCCTCTGTAAAAAAAAAAAAGAAAAGAAAAGAAATATCTTAAAAAGCCCTCACAGGAAATACCCACAGGGAAGTAGAGAAATGAGGCAGGGAAAGAGAGGTAGTCGATAAGAAAATGCAGTAAGCCAGTTGTACATTTGCTGAATGGGGCTCTATCCTCCTGGGGAACCCTGGGAGCTGGCGTAGACACACAGCTTTTGCTTCCCATTTTAAGGGGTGAGAAAGCAGAGGTAATTGTCCCCCAGCTCCCATCAGTCAGTGGATAAGGGCTGCTCTCAGAGGGTGTCAATTCCCTGCCACTTCTGTCCTGCCACCTGTGCCGACAGATGAAGCTCTCCAAAGAAAGCCCTTAGGGGCAAAGGGCACAGGTGCAGCGGAATGGTAAGGGCCAGGAGGCTGTGCGGCATCTTCCGCAGATGCTAAGATGAACATCTATGAGAAGACCAAGGCCTTTCCTCTCTGGCCAAATGGTTTATAGAACCCAGAGCAAAATCAAGTGAACAGTGTCTCTGTTTCCATTTGTGAGCGTAGCAAGGTGATCCCTGAATCGCATAGAGAATTCTTTTTGTTTGTTTTTCTTTTTCTAAACGCGCCTCACACCTAGCTCATTGGGAAGCCCGAGAGGATAGTCAACAACTCTCCTGCTGACAGAGCCACCAGTAATTAGATTTTGGCAGGAATGTCTCCCAAAATCCAGCAAAATCTCAGAGTTTAGAAAAATACATGCCCCTCTCTCACCCCTACACCCAACTATGTAAATTATATATATATATGTATGTAAGTTATATATATATATGAATTCTTTTTTAACATTTATTTATTTATTTTTAAGACTTTATTTATCCATTTTAGAGATGAGAGAGAGAGAGAAGGGGGGAGGAACAGGAAGCATCAACTCCCATATGTGCCTTGACTAGGCAAACCCAGGGTTCCGAACTGGCAACCTCAGCGTTCCAGGTCAATGCTTTATCCACTGCGCCACCACAGGTCAGGCTATGTATATGAATTTTAAGGCAACCAACCCAACTTAAAATTTCCTAGGGCTCCTGGGAATTGATCCCACAAGGAAGGAAATGCCAGCCAATGGGAAGGCTGCCCCTGCCAGAGCCTTTCCTCTCCCTAGCCCTGCGATCACACATGCCTGCCAGGTGACAGTCACCGCACCTGCTCTGCTGGTGGCTTAAAACTGGGAGTGCGAAAGAAGAGCTGAAACCGTGGTGATAGAGAGAGAAAGAGTATCTAGACTCAGAACACTGGTGGAGGTGGGGAAATGACTTCACCTTCGTCTTCTTCCCTCTGCTCCTCTTTCTGTAGAATGTCAGGTTGACCGTAGCAGAGCCCTGGAACACGGTAAATGGGCCATTCACTTGAACCGACAGGCTTGTCATGCACTCACTCCCCATGGTAGCTGGTGTGCTGGTGTGTGCTGAACCTGTCACCATCTCTTCGAAACATTGCCGGTTTCCATGGAAACCAAAAAAAAAAAAAAAAAGGCACGGGCCTGGAAGAGCTGCTGAAAAAGATCAAGATGTCCAAAAGTCTCCCCGCAGTATTATTTTTCTGAGGCCTGTCTGTGCAAAGAGGACAAAGAGAAATAAACGAGAACAAGAACAGCTTGACACCATGTACGGATCCCCACACCCTGTTGAGGCTCTGTCCTTTTAAGAATAAGCTCAAGAAGAGGTGTTGCGTGAAGCGGATCCGCTGATCCGCGGGCTCGGCAGAGCGCGCTTCTGTCGTGGCCAACAAACCGACCGCCGCGGAGCTTAAATCCTGACGCCACAGCGCGAGCCACGCGACTCTGGATCTGCTGGCAGAGTGAACCCAGAGTCTCCTGGGTGTCAATCTCCCTCCTACTCGCAGAGCTAAAAAAGGGCTCCTCAACTGGGATGATTATATATCTATTTTTTAAGCCCCCTCCGTAAGGCGTGAACCTGAAGTGGAAGATAAGGGCTTCCTCTCACAGCTGTCAGATTGGCATTAATTTAAGCTGAAATTTTCCTTTAAACTCCTAAAGAAAGTATTCGGTTTATAGTTTTAAATAGCCTCAAAAAGTAATTAGACAAACTGGAATTCTTTTTTTTAATTCTTTATTAACAATATAAAACTCATCAATTACATCCCCCTCTATCTCCCCCCCTCCCCCCATTTTCTGGCCTTTGAACTTGCTTTGGGCCATTAGAAAACAAGGGCCTTATCCTTTTGTTTTTTCCCCATGATTCAAATAGCTAGTGGAAAACTTCTGGGCTCCCCTGTCACATATTGGAACTGCCATCTTTCCAGCTACCCAAGAAAGAAGCCTGGGAATCCGTTTTGATTCCTCCTTCTCCTTCTCAACCCCCATGGATTAGTCAGCTCAGGCTGCTGTAACAAAATGTCCTGGGCTGGGTGGCTCAAACAGCCTGTCCAGAGATAACCCATGTGACCGAGTAACTGGCCATGCCTCTCCATGGTCCCCTTGTACTTACTTAGCTTCCTCAATGGCTCACCCCCTGACCTCCGACCTCCACCTGACCACCCAATATCACTTTCTCTATCTCAGTTTCCCCGTCTCCCCATCGTCCCTGCCCCACACACGAGGCCAGGGCCAGGTACCCCTTCTCCAGGCTTCCACAGAGATCTGAATAATTGAAACCACCAGCTAATCTTGAATGATAAGCTCCTCCATCATTCTCCCTTACTAGACTGTGAAGTTCTATGAGAGCAGGGACCAGATATTTTTAAATTTTTTATTTATTAATTTTTAGAGAAAGAGTAAGGAGCATCAGCCTGCAGTTGCTTCACTTTGGTTGTTGATTGATTGCTTCTCTTGTGTGCCTTGACGGGGCAAACCCGAGGTTTTGAAATAGCAACCTGGGCATTCTGGGTAGTTGGGCAGATAAAATATATTATACTCACTTTGTGAAAGATGGCGCTGCCCACGTGGAAGCCTGTCGCCCAGGTGATATTAGTTGCCCTTCTTCTTGGGATGGGCGTGATTATATTAATGTGTGTTTGGGGCGGGCTGTGGGCAGGCAGGAACCTTATAGTCTGGGGCTTGGTTTTTTTGTTTGTTTGTTTGTTTGTTTTGTTTTTGTATTTTTCCGAAGCTGGAAACGGGGAGGCAATCAGACAGACTCCCGCATGTGCCCGACTGGGATCCACCCCGGCATGCCCACCAGGGGGTGATGCCCTGCCCATCTGGGGCATCGCTCTGCTGCAACCAGAGCCACTCCAGCGCCTGAGGCAGAGGCCACAGAGCCATCCTCAGCGCCCGGGCCAACTTTGCTCCAATGGAGCCTTGGCTGCAGGAGGGGAAGAGAGAGACAGAGAGGAAGGAGGGGGAGGGGTGGAGAAGTAGATGTGCGCTCCTCCTGTGTGCCCTGGCCAGGAATCGAACCTGGGACTCCTGCACGCCAGGCCGACGCTCTACCACTGAGCCAACTGGCCAGGGCCTGGGGCTTGGTTTTAGGACTAAGCCTTTCCCACCCTTTTTGATGTGGGGTGGTGCACTCTCGTGAGGAATCCAATTATGTCTCAGATAAGTGGCTTTATATCAGAGACTTCCTTGTTTATATATTGGACTAAAGGTTTTGAACCTATACTATAAAATGGGGGCAGACTGGGAGCTTGCTCTCTCTCAATTCCTGAGATTAGCATTAGAGAGGAGAGCAGAGAAAGGCCATGTGGAAGAGGCCAGGGGAAGCAGCCAAGATGGTGGAGTGCTGAGAAGCCAGTTTGTGCAGAGTTTGGGCAGGGAGAAGGAAGGAGATGAGGAACAGAGGTGAATAAGTCTGGTGAGCTAGAAACCTTTGATTCTAGGAAACTCGGATAAGTCAGTAGCTTTGTGAGCACTGAATGAGTGGGTTTTGGAGCCCAGTGTGTGTTTTTACTTGCCCACTGGGTGCAAGCTAGGATTAAAGATGATGGCCCACCAGTTCTTGGCTCCATTGTTTCATTACCGACTGTCCAAATCCAATGCGAACCTGCATGTGAATGGCCGCGATGGTGGCTACTGGCTTTACATGGGTCGACGCACTACCATTGTGCCCCCACAGGTCAGGCGCAAGAACTGTATTTCATTTGTTTCTATAACCGCCAACACCTAGCACTGCACCTGGAACGCTGAGTAAGGATTTGCTAAACAGGAGGCCCCATTTATGAGCACTTTGTTGAGGCTCATATGATGACTCAGATTTCTACAGACATCAGACATTTCAGGAAGGCATTCCTGAACATAGAGACAGCCCCAGCAAATACGGAGAGACGGACACATGCCAGAGTATAAGGGATACGTGTAGCTGGGTAGCATGGGGCCCGCTTTTGGAAGGTCTTGACAACTAACCCGATCAGTCTACATATTTTGGTGGGTAAACCGGGAGTCTTGGAAACTGGGAAGCTGCTTTGGAAGGCAGAAGCTGTCAGTGACGTGTAGGATGAATGGGGGGGTGGGGTACAGATCGGGGAAACCTGTAGGTTGTGATGGTAGTAGTAGCAAATAGAATGGGAAAGAGAGATGCTTTTGAGAGAGGCAGTTGAGGCAGAGTCTACAGGGTGCAGCAAGCACTTGGGAGAGAAGGAATTGAAGTTGGTGTTGGGCGGATAAAATGTATTATGCTCACTTTGTTAAAGATAACACGAGGAGGCAGTCGCCCAGGTGATATTAATGTGTGTTGGAGATCGTTGAACCTGGGGCTTGGTTTTGGGATTAAGCCTTTCCCACCCTTTTTGCTGTAGGGCAGTACAATCCAATCATGCCTCAGAGAAGTGACTTTGTATTAGAGACTACCCTATTTTGTATATTGGATTAAGCTACACTATAAAATGGGGGCAGAACGGGACTTGATTCTTGGTTCCTGAGGTTAGCATGAGAGAGCGGAGAGAGTAGAGCCAGCAGCTAAAGGAGGCCACGTGGAGGAGGCCAGGAGAAGCAGCCAAGATGGCGGAGTGCTGAGTGAGATGCCAGTTTGTACAGAGTTTGTATCTGGGATAAGGAAGATGGGGAACTGAGGGAAATAAGGCTGGTGAGCTAGAAACCTTTGATTCTAGGAAACTCGGATAAATCAGTAGCTTTGTGAGCACTGAGTGTGACTGGGTTTTGGAGCCCAGTGTGTATTTTTACTTGCCCGCCGGGTGCAAGGTAGGATTAAAGGCTATGGCCCACCAGTTTTTGGCTCCATGGTTTCTTTACCGACTGTCCGAATCCAATGCGAACCTGCAAGGGCCGGGCTGCTGTGATAGTGGCCCTGGCCCTGATTACTGGCTTTACAGTTGGTTTCTGGTATTCAAAGCCAGGGCTCCGGACAGTGGTGGGACCAACCACGGGGAAAAAAAGACAGGAACCATTTTCAATTTGGGGCTGGGAGGATGGACTGAAGAACTGTCAGAAGTGTTTTGATAAAAGATGAGACTGTTGCTGCAACACACACACACACACACACACACACACACACACACACACACGTCACCACCAGCAGCAAGCTGACAGCCAAGCATGGTGGGTCTTAACTTTCATTTTCCCTCCACTGCTTCTATCATCAGTGATGGTCCCAGGAGGAAAATCACAGTTTCCCACATTCAGAGGGCAAGTGCCACCTGTCCTGCCAACTTATGCTTTAAACGTAAGGTGGGTCCACAGAGGCGAAAATGTCCAGTCCCTCTTTGCTCTCCTTGCAAAGTCCCCTCTCTCTGCGTCCATCTAAACAGTCATACTGCAGCCAAAGACCTCCTGAGGCTAAGTAAATAAATTCCTTTAGGGACCAATAATGTTCGTGGGGCAGGGAAGAAAGCCAAAGTGCACGGAAGGGAGCGTGCGCCTTATATAACAATAGGAAAATTCCTCTGTCCCTTACCCCAAGTCCTCAGTCTCCTCGGAAGGAAGAAACAAGCTGTTATTATTATTGCGCATGTCATCATTTCTGCATCTCAGACACTTAGTGCCCTGCTGCGGCTGTTAATCGGTCAGTGAGTTAAGATCATGAATAGAATGTCCTCTTGGACCGCTGACATGAAGGAAAACTGGCCCTGTCCCCCGAGGTTCCTTTCTAAAGTGGCTAATTCCAATACAGGGGATCGTTTAGAAATAAGAGACTAGAGACAATGAAATACCAAGCAGCAAAAGGCTTAAAGTAAACATTTAGTATTTTCGTAGAGGGCAAGGAAGCGGGACACAGGCAGGAGGAGTGTGTGGGGAGCCTCAGCGCCTCGTCTGGGGGTGGGACAGTTGGGAGAAAGTTCTCCCTTCCTTTCCCCAAGTTTTTCTGGGAGGTTGGCACCAAGACAACAGATAAATCGAATGCTTGGCTACTTGATTCTGAGATAAGTGATGAGAAGTCCATTCCAGAAGGGAGAATGGTCGGGGGACTCACTCAGTTTCTCTTAGGAAAATCCAATGCTTCTCAGTCTTCAAAGCATCCACATCAGCAGACCCCCGGGTTCTACCTGGAGACTGATTCAGTCAGTCAAGAGTGGGCCCAGCCAGTCTGCCGTCTAACCCAGCCCCTGGTGATTCGGAGGCATCCTAAATTCAAGCTCCGCTGCAAGTCTTTCTCCTGGGCCCGCCCATCCCCAGCCATCCCTGTAATCCTTCTTATGAATCCAAACATTTCTTTAAACATATGCCCTGAAGCTCTGCTGTGTGCCAGGATCTGTTCTAGGCTCTGGAGATTCAGGAGAGAACAGAAGAGATGAAGTCTGTGCCCTTCTGGAGCTTATATCCTAGTGGAGGAGACAAATGATAATGAAATAAATACAATCAATGTGCCATGTGGTGGTGAGCCCTGCGTGGGAGGCAGGCAGGACAGGGGTTCAAAAGTACCGAGGGAGTGTTGTTGTACGTGCAGAGTCACGGAGGGCTTCTCTGGTAAGTGGCATCAGAGCAGAAACCCAATCCTTTGAAGTCCCCTGAGACCCCAACAGGTTTTCCCCTTCCCCCAGTCTCTCCCCATGCCCTCAGAGTCTATGACCCTCCACCCACACCCCCCACCCCGCACATTCCATTCATTGCTCTGAACTTGCAACTTCCCAAATCAACACAGCATCTCAAGCACTACGCTCTCTGTATGACACAGCTCAGCTCACAGATGGCTTGGCAAGGGATAGATGAAGGAAGTTACACAGAGTAGAAAAGTCTGTAAATAGCAATCAACTCCTTCATGATGATGCTAATTCCTCTTGTGGTTAAGCAAGACTCTGATGTCAGCAGCTAGGATGAAAAGGGTTAAAAATGTGTGTGCTTTGATGAGTAGGAAGGCTGGCACCCAGAGGAATCTCACATTTTGATCACCTCTAAACCAGATCATGCATAAGTGATTTTCCTGCGTCCTCCTATTTAATCCTAAGGACAATGCAATGAGATGGGTTTTGTAAGGATGAGCAATTGAGGCGCAGAGAGCTTCAGTGACTCATGTCTAAGGCCACATAGCCAGTGATGGGTGGGGCTGGGATTCAAACCTTGTTCTGTGTCTTAAGCTCCTGGTCTTCTGCTACCCAATGAAGTACAAGTGTGTCAAAGAAAAAAAGAAATCTGAACAGTGCATCTCAGGTTAACAGCAGTCATGATGACTTTGCCAGCTAAAGACTCAGAGGAACCTTGAGTCCTCAGCCTTTCAGTTCTAGGCAGGGCAAATGTGTCAACCAGCAGGCTGAGTTGATAACAGTCACATCGTGACATGACCGCCCTCCCACGCCAAATCAGTCATACAGAATCTGGCACTGCCTTAGACAGGTAAAAGCAAGGGGCAGAGGTGGACAAAAAGACAGCAAAAGGGGAACTTGCAAAAAAAAAATGTAAATCCTAATGCATCTGGCTCAGGCTGTTGCAAACTCCCAGATACATAAAAAAAATTAATTAATGCAAAATGCAAAAAAGGCTTAGCTCTGTGCAGCTGTCCTACATGCATTTACTGTGCCAGGACTTAGATCAGCGACCCAGGTGACTCTCAGTTGTGCTTGGGTGGTGCTCACCTTCTCCCTCTAGGAACGTGACCTACACGACAGAGAGACTTATGCTGTCTGGTCTCTTCCCACATGCTTCCCTTTTCTCCCTGGAATCCAGGGAATTCTGGTGACCTGCAGAGTGAGAAGGCAGCTGGCCCAGCAAGGATGCTGGCGCCAGGTCCCGGGCCCCTCCCTGGTGGGGAGCAAGTGCCTCTCAAGTTGCATTTGCAGAAAGAGGGAGGAGACCAGGGGGAACAGGATGGTGAGCTGCGGAGGCCCTGGATTGGACATCAAGTCGGTGAGTCATGCCATGGGCAGCTTTTTCCTGGAGCTGCAAATTCCAGTAATAGCAGATCAGGGACATCTCTCGGGGGACTTTCAACCAATCACTGGTGACTCTGCTCCATCTTTGCAGTTCTGAGTCCGCATCTGAATCGCTTATCTTCCAAACCAAATCCTGAAGGTTTCCCTTGCTTTGGCCCCTGGGCTTCCTGAGCCAGGAGGTCATTCTGCCCTGAAGTTGGAGTAGACTGCTGATGCCCACTGTTGGCGGACACTGCACCGGGTGTGGCCCCAGTCCACATAGGGATGTGATTTTCTCCTCCCAAGTCCTGGAGGGTGAACCAGGTATTTATTATCTTCCTTCTGCCCCTTCAGATCTACTCTCTGGCCTTCTCCTCCATGTTCACTCCCTGAGGAGGGGGACCCATGTGGTTTCCATCAATAGGATTCATCCACTTGGGTGTCCAATTAGATATGGCTCATAGGAAACCCGGCAGAAGATAAGAAGGTAGGAGAAAGGGAGGTTGTAAAGCCAGTAGCCGCAGCTACCATCACAGCTGCCTGGCCCATGCAGGTTCACACTGGATTCGGACAATTGGTAAAGAAACAACGGAGCCAAAAACTGGTGGGCCATCATCTTTAATCCTAGCTTGCACCTGGCGGGCAAGTAAAACACACACTGGGCTCCAAAACCCACTCACATTCAGTGCTCACAAAGCTACTGATTTATCCGAGTTTCCTAGATTCAAAGGTTTCTAGCTCACCAGCCTTATTCACCTCTGTTCCCCATCTCCTTCCTTCTCCCTGCACAAACTCTGCACTAACTGGCTTCTCACTCAACACTCTGCCATCTTGGCTGCTTCTCCTGGCCTCCTCCACGTGGCCTCTCTCTGCTCTCCTCTCTAATGCTAATCTCAGGAACTAAGAGAGCAAGCTCCCGTTCTGCCCCCAATTTATAGTGTAGAAATCAAAACCTTTTAATCCAATATACAAAATAGGGAAGTCTCTAATACAAAGTCACTTATCTGAGTCATGATGGGATTGCACCACCCCACATCAAAAAGGGTGGGAAAGTCTTAGTCCTAAAACCAAGCCCCAGGCTACAAGGATCCTGCCTGCCCACAGCCCACCCCCAACACACATTAATATCACCTGGGCGATGGCTTCCACGTGGGCAGCGCCATCTTTAACAAAGTGAGCATAATATATTTTATCTGCCCAACAGAGGTCATTCCTTTCAGCTTGCTCTTTGTAGGGTTCCACTGGCTGCCTTTGTCCCTTACAGGAAGAGTACAGTTCTTTCTAAACAGTATCATTATCTCCAGGTTGTGGTATCCACTCCCTTCCTTACTCCTTCAGGCCTCTGGGGGTAATGGCCCCCCCACCCCCCGTCAGTAGCCCTGGGTATTGCACCATCCTAGAGGTGTCTAAACTCTGCCCAACCCCTCTATTAAACCCACTTCAAATGACCCAGTGGGAGTGTGCCATCTCCCACTTCTGGGCACCTGAGCGACAGTAAAGCATTTAGGGAAAAGCCGACCTTGCCTGCCTCTCTTCTCACCCTGCTGTGTCTGCCACCCTAACCTACACTAAGATTCATGAATTAGCCCCAGCCCTGCTCGGGAGCCTCTGCAAGTGTCTGAGCGGAACCCATGCCAGGCCACTTAGAATAAAATAAAACCCAAGCTCTTCCCACAGCTTAAAAGACCTGCGCCTGCTCTCCAAACTCATCACCCGCCACGCTCCTTCTCGTCTGCCCCAGCCACGTGGGCTTCTTGCCATGTCTTAAACATGCCAAGTGTGTTCCCACTTTTAAGCCTTTGCACTCACTGTTCCTTCCTCCCCTGCTTGCTACCAGGTCCTGTGGGGGCGAAGAGGGGGTTCTCATAGGTTGTCAAGTGTAATCCTCACTCCTGCAAACTCCCTGGGGCAGTCATCCATAAATTTTTTTTAATCTTTTGGCATCATTGTGTTCCGGGAGCTGCAGGCTCAAGTGCCTACGGAACATGTCAGGTATCATAAACAAGGCACATGGCCAAGGCTAATAAAAATCATTCAGCCCTCTCGGTCTGGCTTTTGTTTTCCTGCTTTTGACAGAAGCGTGGAAGCAGAGAGATGTTTCCTTACCCTAAACACACAGAGAAAAACACACAGACACGTGGCACAGTCGAAAACAGTGGCAAGCAACAACTGTCCTCGGTGTTGGGGAGCAATGGGAAGTGGGTGGAGACTGTGGAACAAATATCCTACTAGCCAGTTTGCTGTTTTGCAGAAATCTGGCCCACTGTGCCCAGATAGTGCCTTTTTTTTTTTAAACAGAAGTTACAAGTCCGATTTTTATGTGGTGTCTCCTAATTTTTATGTGTCTCCTAATTTTATAAGACGATTCTTATAAAGCCATGTGCTGGCCACACTGAATGTACCTTTGTGCTGGATTTAACACAGGGGCTGACAATACTCAGTCACCACCATGTATCCAGTGGGTACAGGGTGTATGTTCAGCGATTATGTGCTGACATCAATGGATAGTCCTCCCGGGTGACTTCTCAGAGTTTAGAAGTAGTTGACAAGCCATAGGACACCCCTCTCTCTGTTGGGCCAGTAGAAAAAGTGAGTTCAGAATGGGAGGAGACATCTCCATGGAGCTTTAAAATATGTCTACTCTCAGTCCTGGCCGGTTGGCTCAGCAGTAGAGCGTCGGCCTGGCGTGCGGGGGACCCGGGTTCGATTCCCGGCCAGGGCACATAGGAGAAGCGCCCATTTGCTTCTCCACCCCCCCTCCTTCCTCTCTGTCTCTCTCTTCCCCTCCCGCAGCCAAGGCTCCATTGGAATAAAGATGGCCCGGGTGCTGGGGATGGCTCCTTGGCCTCTGCCCCAGGCGCTAGAGTGGCTCTGGTCGCGGCAAAGCAACACCCCGGAGGGGCAGAGCATCGCCCCCTGGTAGGCAGAGCGTCGCCCATGGTGGGCGTGCCGGGTGGATCCCGGTCGGGCGCATGCAGGAGTCTGTCTGACTGTCTCTCCCCGTTTCCAGCTTCAGAAAAATACAAAAATATATATATATATGTCTACTTTCCAGCCCAGACACAGGCTGTATGAAATTTCATGAAGGTTCAATTTCTATACCACGTGGTCTGGGGCTGATGTGGGTCAGTACGCAGGGACATGGCCATGCCTGCTAATTCTCGTCCACATCTATTCTGATGTGGTCGGTGCCACAGTGTACTGGTTGTTAAATCACTTTAATACCAATCCCAACCAGGTGCAAAAATGGAAACCTATAATGGTCGCAGGCTGTCACCACCAAGAAAGGCTCTTGGAGGGGAAAAAAGATGAAATGTGTTGTCACAATACAACCTGGTTCATTTAGGGGTTGAATTCTATTCCAGGTTCGGTAAAGGGCTGGTTCTGTTATAGATCTTAGGAACCTGGCCACGCTGCTCATGTCTGTTTTCCCATCAGAGAGACCTAGAGGTTCTCATGCCCACCTTCCATGCCTATCCAAAGCTATTTCAAAGCTACTAGCGAATGTGGGATGAACTGGAATAGTCCCAGATAAAAGTAATGAGCCAGATCGAGAGTGGGGGCAAGGGTGGGGGAGGTGACCGAGTAGAAGGCAGCCGCAGAAACAGGTGATGGCTTTGGGAGGCAGTTCTAATTAATTCACTCTAAAAGCAAACCCTCCCAGGCTTCCCAACCAGCAGGCTTATGTCTGGTTCCACCTATTTGCACTGTAAGCAGGAAGTTTGCTGTCTGTTCAAATGCTAAATAGATGTTAGCAGCAATTTATTGGATCAGCTCAAGGTGATTTGGATTGGTCCTTGGAACACCTTCATTCGATACCACGCGAGGGTGGCTCTGCTTTCTGGATAGATAGAATGACGCTTTTGTATATGCTAACCAACCAAAGTGTATTATCCAATGTGGTAAAATCATTTGGAGGGATGTGCAAGCTTATTCCCTAGAATCTCTGACTCGGACTTACTCTGATACTTTAGAAAAGCTTTCCAACCTCTGTTTGCTTTACAAACTTATTTTCGTGTTTGGGTCTTTTACTGCCCAAATACAGTGGGTCAATACATAAAGTTGATAAAGGGCAAGCTACTCAGAAGACCCTTGAACATGTGCCGGTCCCTTTCTCTGCCCCTTGCTCTTGTTAAACCTCAAAGACAAGGCACAGTGGAAATAGCTGTATTCTTGAATATCTCCAAGTAGCTCAAGTCCTGTTGGAAACTTGCAACCCAGACTTGCAAAGTCAAAATTAATTTTACCTAATCAAATTGCCTTTTATATAATTTTTAATTGCATAATATTTCAAACATTCATAGAGATGAATAGGACAAACATCTATGGACCCAGCACTCCACTTGGTCCCAGTGTAAAATTGGAAAAAAAATCGGAACATTTTGCTTCATTGCTTTGGCTTTTGTGAAGGAATAAAATGTTACAAAAAATATTGTTATATTTGTCCTTTCTTAATTCCATTGTCCTCTCTTATCTCCCTGAGACAGCATACTGTATTGTTTGCATGAGTTCACACTTTATTTTTACTGATTGATTGATTGATTGATTTGAGAGAGAGAGAGGAAAGGGGAGAAAGAGAGAGAAACACCAATTTGTTGTTCTGCTTATTCATTCACTCACTGGCTGATTTTTGTATGTGCCCTGACTGGGGGTCAAACCCACAACCATGGTGTAGCAGGATGATGCTCCAACCAACTGAGCTAACCGGCCAGGACCTACATTTTATATCAATATTATTTTATACATATAAACCTGCAATTTGTTTTTCTTTTTTTTATATACATATTTATTGATCTTTTATTTATTTATTTATTTATTTATTTATTTATTTATTTATTTTTTACAGAGACAGAGAGTGAGTCAGAGAAAGGGATAGATAGGGACAGACAGACAGGAACGGAGAGAGATGAGAAGCATCAATCATTAGTTTTTCATTGCACGTTGCAACACCTTAGTTGTTCATTGATTGCCCTCTCATATGTGCCTTCACCCTGGGCCTTCAGCAGACCGAGTAACCCCTTGCTGGAGCCAGCGACCTTGGGTCCAAGCTGGTGGGATTTTGCTCAAACCAGATGAGCCTGCACTCAAGCTGGCGACCTCGGGGTCTCGAACCTGGGTCCTCTGCATCCCAGTCCGACACTTTATCCACTGCGCCACCACCTGGTCAGGCTGCAATTTGTTTTTCTAATGCAACATTATATTTTGGAGAATTATCCACATTGAAATCTTTAGATTTGGCTCATGTACTTGATCCAATGCATCTGCATGAATTTTTTTTTTTTTTTTTTTTTTTTTACAGAGACAGAGAGAGAGTCAGAGAGAAGGATAGATAGGGACAGACAGACAGGAATGGAGAGAGATGAGAAGCATCAATCATTAGTTTTTCCTTGTGACACCTTAGTTGTTCATTGATTGCTTTCTCATATGTGCCTTGACCATGGGCCTTCAGCAGACCAAGTAACCCCTTGTTCGAGCCAGTGACCTTGGGTCCAAGCTGGTGAGCTTTGCTCAAACCAGATGAGTCCGAACTCAAGCTGGAGACCTCGGGGTCTTGAACCTGGGTCCTCTGCATCCCAGTCTGATGCTCTATCCACTGTGCCACCGCCTGGTTAGGCTTTCTGCATGAATTTATGTGTGCATTTTCTTCTTGATGAATATGTGTTGCCTCCAATTTTTCACAAAATATTGCCATGTACATTCTTGAACTCATCCTGTTCTGAAAACTTCTCTAGGGCAAAGGCTTTCAAACTTACCTGACTGCTACCCACTATCAAAAATGCATTTTAGCCTGACCAGGTGGTGATGCAGTGGATAGAGCCTTGGCCAGGGATGCTGAGGACCAAGGTTCAAAACCCTGAGGCTCACTGGCTTGAGCGTGGAATCATAAACATGACCCCATGGTCGCTGGCTTGAGCTCAAAGGTTACTGGCTTGAAGCCCAAGGTCACTTGCTTTAGCAAAGAAGGGGTCACTAGCTTGACTGGAGCCCCCTGGTCAAGGCACATATGAGAAAGCAATCAATGAACAACTAAGGTGCCACAACTATGAGTTGATGCTTCTTATCTCTCTTCCTTCCTATTAGTCTGTTTCTGTCTGTCTGTCTGTCTGTCTCTCTTTTGCATGTGAAAAACAAAAAGAAATGCATTTTACACTGGGACCTAATGCAACACACAACACACATACACACACAGTTCTCTTAAGAACATTCAGAAACACTCCCATAATTTCTATTGTGATTTATTCTATATCATTGTTTGAAATGGTGGTCATGACTCACTCTACCACTTTGACAATCATCAGTGGGACTCCCAATTTGGAATTCAGGGCTCTCGAGCATATGCTGGGCAGTGGGTAGCAGGAATGGTGTGTGCACGCCTTCAGCTTTGCTAAAGATGGCCAGACTGGTTGTGTGGCTTTACACCCCACCACCCGTGCACCAGAGCACCTGTTGTTCCACAGCCTTACCAACACTTGGCATCATCAACTGGCCTTTAAATATTTGCCAACATGATGAATACAAAATGGCACATCATTGTGGTTTTAATTTATTGGGGTGACATCAGTTCATAAGATTATATCTCAGTTTCAAGTGTACAGTACATCATCTGTATATCGCATTGTGTGTTCACCACCAAAGTCCAGTCCCTTTCTGTCACCATATATTTGACCCCCTTTTCCCTTTGTCATTTGTGTCTGTGAGTTTTTGTTTATTTTGTTTGTTTGTTGCTTTCTGTTTTATATCCCACTTATGGTTCTTGTCTTATTCCATCTAATTTTGCTTAGCGTGATATTCTCAAGATCCATCTATGCTGTCGCAAATGGCACTATTTCATCATCTCTTATATCTGAGTAGTATGTGAACAACCTAAGTCCTTCCCTGGATGACTGGCTAAAGAAGATGTGTACATACAGTGTGTCCATAAAGTCATGGTGCACTTTTGACCGGTCACAGGAAAACAACAAAAGACGATAGAAATGTGAAATCTGCACCAAATAAAAGGAAAACTCTCCCAGTTTCATACCTATTCAGTGCAGTTCAATGTGGGCTCACGCACAGATTTTTTAGGGCTCCTTAGGTAGCTATCCCGTATAGCCTCTACAGACTCTTCATTGACTGATGGCCTACCAAGACAGGGTTTCTCCACCAAACTGCCAGTTTCCTTCAACTGCTTATCCCACCGAGTAATGTTATTCCTATGTGGTGGCGCTTCGTTATAAATGTGCCAATATTCACGTTGCACTTTGGTCACAGATTAGAATTTAGCGAGCCACAGAACACACTGAACTTTCCTCTGTACCGTCCACATCTCGACTGGCATGGCCGTGGGCTGCTCTGCTGTATACACAGTGTTACGTCATCATTTGCACATGCACACATGCTGCCACATCATCCTACAGAAACTGGGAGGGTTTTCCTTTTATTTGGTGCAGATTTCACATTTCTATTGTCTTTTGTTGCTTTCCTGTGACCAATCAAAAGTGCGCCATGATTTTCCGGACACACTGTATATACAATGGAATACGACTCGTCGTGGATTTAAGTTGTATTTCCATGATGAACAGTGTGGCACAACACTTGGTTACGTGTGTACTTGTGTTTCCTCTCTCTGAATTGCCTGGTCAGAGCCTTTGCTCATTTCTTATTACGTAGTTTCATTTTGTCCTTACTTTTCTTGGCCCTTTGCTTTTCTATGTAAATTTTGCAATCAGTGTTATCTTTTTGCACTAAAAATGCCAGACTTTTATAAAAAGTTGATTTAAACTTTGTTGATCACTCAGGGAAACTGACATCTTTATGATGTTGTCATTTCAGCTCCACGAGTTTTGCATAATTGTCATGACTCAAGATTTATTCTGTGCCCTTCAATAATTTTATTTCACTTTTTCTGTTTTAAATTCATTTGTGAATTCTTTCCGGTTTTGTTGCTACTATGAGTAGTTTTTTCCATTACTGCTCTGAGTGCCTCTTTTTTCTTTTTCTTGCCTTGTTGCCATGGTTAGAAGGTCCGGCTCAATGCTGAACAGGAGTGGTGAGAGCGAACATCCTTGTCTTGGTCCCATCTTTGGGGAAAGGCATTCAATCGCTAACCATCAAGTGTGATGTTGGCTGTAGGTTTTTCATAAGTGTTCCTTATCAGATTGACATAGTTCCTTTCTAGTCCTACCTTGCTTGGAGTTAATTAGGAATGAATATTGAATTGTATCAAATGCTTTTTTTCTGCATCTGTTGAGATGATTGTGTAGTTTATCACAATCATTCAAGACTTTAAGTTGTTAATATGATGAGTTCTATCAAAAGAGTTTCTGACCTGACCAGTGGTGGCGCAGTGGATAGAGTGTCAACCTGGGACACTGAGGACTCAGGTTCAAAACCCTGAAGTTACCAGCTTGAACGTGGACTTATCAACGCAATCCCATGGTCATTGGCTTGAGCCCAAAGGTTTCTGGCTTGAGCAAGAGGTCACTGGCTCAGCTAGCCCCCGCCCCACCCCACTGATGCAACTACGAGTTGATGCTTCTCATCTCTCTCCTTTTCTGTCTGTCTGTCTGTCTCTTTATCTCACTAAAAAAATACTTTCTGGTGTTAAGCAATTCTTCATTCTTTTTTTTTTTTTCTTCATTCTTGAAAAATAATTTTAATGTAGTTTTAAAATATCTTTTTAAATTTTTAATATAATCACATATTAATATTTCTTTTTTTATAGTTAAAATACTTCCATGTATGTGAAAGCACGTAGCATTTTTCTGGATAGATGCATAAAAAAGGGTTGTAATGACTGTCTTCAAGGAAAGTAAACCAGTAGCTGGGTGAGGGAGAGGCAGTCCTAGTGACTCATTCGTCCTTTTTGTGTTGTGTTCCAGGAGCATTTAAATCCTTTTGAAAATATTAAATCAAATGAAAACATTATAGAATGTTCCAGAGTTCCTCTTGTCCACTGTGCCCAATTCTCATTTCTTCTTGATCTCTCCTGAAGTTACAACTCACAAAAGAGTGTGCTTCCTGAGAGATAGTCTTTGCATTTGAAAACATTGTAATATTTTCAGTTTTAAAAAGGAGCTAGTGTCCTCTTCTAGTGTCCTCCTGGTTTTATATGTCTGCACCCACAGAAACTACAGAGCTACGTATTGTGCTGGGTATGTGTCACGGTAGATAAAATCATACTGCAGGAATAACTTTGCTTTTTTTGTTGTTGTTCTATTATTTGGTTAGGAGCTCGATCCGTTGTATTATTTGGTTAGGAGCTCTACCCATTGTATTATTTGGTTAGGAGCTTTATCCATATTTTCACATATACATCTAGCTTCTCCTTTTTAACTTGGAACAAGCTGCTTTAGTATTATATAACATGAAAACGTAGCTCTTCCTTTATCTGCCCCAGAATTTCTCTAGACTAGGTTTAGAGTAGTGAAATTCTTGGTTCTTATTATATACGCATTTGTTGTTGTTATAACAAATTCTACCAAATTGCTCTGGAAAGTGACTATATCAGGTGTTTTAATGCACCAATCAAGCATTTCCTCAAGGGTCTACATATTTGCCTACTGATTTGTGGCTTTGATTGGGCAAGGCTTGTGTTCTCTCTGGATGCCCAGTCGCCCCCTCCATAGGAGGAGGAACTTGGGTGGTCCCACCAGCGTATGAGATGGTAGTGCAGCCTCAGAGTGGGTGGAGAACGAGGGCTCTAGGGAAGACAATGAGAGGAGGAGGATCCGGTTGGCAGCCCAGCCGAAGGCAGACAATCTAGATACACTTGGCTCTCATCTCAAATCCCTCATTGGTGCAGTGATAAGTCATCTGGAGCTCTCACCCAAAATCTCCCCCCTGGAAAGCCTGGATACCATTTTCTGAGAGAGCTCCTAGGGTCTCCCAGAGGAAGAAATGGCAAGCCAGGTTAGCAAAATGTGTATATGGTAACATTGCTGTTGAGCAAATAAATACTCTCAATAAGCACGAGGCAATATAATTGCACTGGTCAGAGATAATTACAGGTTTTATGGACAACATTAATTCATAATGTTCTACAGATGGTGTGGTCCAGGAATGGAACACACATTTATAACTATATGAAGAATGTTTCCTTTTTTTGTCTCTGTCAGTGTAAGGCTGGGGCTGAATATACAAGCACCCTTGGAAAAGTCTAAATTAGAGCAACATTTTGAAGATGAGATGAACCAAATAACCTGCCACCTTCTCCACCTACCCAGGCTCAACCACTCTAAGGCCAGCAGTGGAAAGAGACTGTTGAACATTTCTAAATCTGATGCCTGTTGATGACCCACACTTGGAGCAAATCCGGGTGCATTTTATGGCTTTCCACTGTATTGTATACATGTCCAAGGTACTGTGTACATATTTCAGTAGAATAAAAGAGGGAAACAAAGTTCTTCCCCCTTTGGGTTGAGAAAGGTTTGAAGTCATGGTACAGGTAGACTCTGGACCACAGAAGATATGGATTCTGAACCATAAATAGAGGTGGGTTCTGGGTCATGGTAAAAGTGGGTTCTGCAATGGGGTGAGGAGGATCCCCAGGCTTGGTAGAGGGGATTCTTAGACCAGGGACCAGGTGTGTCCCTGGGACAGGGAAGAGGTGAATTCTGGGAAAGCAACAAGTGGAGGGTGGGACAGGAACAGATGGGTTGTGCTGCGGCTGTCCCACTCCGTGCTCCCAGAATCTGCCCATGCATAGTTCCGCAGGAGCCCTTAATGAGTCCCATGGCCACTGATAATTTTTCTCCCATAGGCCTTAGCTGAAACATCACTTCTTCAGAGAGGTCTCCCTGGAGCCTCCACACCCTCATGAAGTCCCCACGTTACACACTCTCCTCCTGTCCTGCGCTTTCTCTTCCTACCGCTCTGGCCAGCAGGTGACTGTAGATTTATACCTGTGATTACTTGGGCATCCTCTACTCCTGCCTGGGCTCTGGCTGTCTGCCCGCCAGGGCCTCGTCTGAGCCGCTCACCACAGAGCACAGGACCAGGCACAGAGAGGCTGCTCAACCACTGTTTGTATTGACTGAATGAGTTTTTCGTGAGACTTGGGACCCTGTTTGATTTGCGGTTTCATTCCAAGTGCCCAAGAGGCCTCATAAGTTGTTGAAGAAATCGATAAAGGAAGAGGGATGTCAGCGCGGGAGGAAGTGGGAGAGGAAAGAAGAGAGAAAGTGAAAGAGAATGAAAGGAGGACATGGAAGAGGGAGGGGAGTCTCGGAGAGCAGGAGAAAGGGACAGAAGGATAAACAAGGAATGAATGAATGAAGGCACGCCTGACTTAATGAATTACTGAACTCGGACTGGGCGGGAGGTGAGTCCCGCTGCACAGGGTCACGGCCGCTCTGGGAAGAGCCGCTTGAGTAGGCGGCGCGAGTCGGACCTCGGGTCCCCCCCCGCACCCCCCAAGCGAAGACCCGCGTTGGGGGCCGGGGTCCCGGTGGCCACCCCCGCGCTGGCCCCGCCCCGCCCCGCCCCGCCCCGCTCCCGCCGGCCCGGCCGCGCGCGGCATTGTGGGAGTTGTGGTCCTCGCGGTCCCGCGGAGCGCAGCGCGGCGTCGGCACCGGTGGGGCACCAGCCTGGCTCCCGCACGGGCTCCCGCGGCGTTGGCCGGGCGGCTGCCGGGCGGTGGCTCCGCGGCGCGGGCAAGGGGCGTCCGCGCCCTCGAGCGGCGGAGTCGCCCCGGCCCCGGAGGTCTCCTCGGGCGCCCGCGCGCCGGGGCACAGGTAAGCGGCGTCTCAGGGGGCCGCGGGGCGGGAGGGCGGCGCGGCCGGGTCGACCCCGCAACCGGGGGAGGAGGCGGGGGCCGGGCGGCTGCAGGCCCGTGGTCCCCACGCCCGGCGGCGCGGCCGCTGAGGATGCTCTGAGACGCCGGCGCCCGCCTGCGCCCCGCACCCCGGCCCGGCCAGGGGCCCAGCCGCTCCGGCTTGCTACGTGCTGAGCGCCGCCGCCTCGCCTGTGTTCGCGGCCGGAGCCGACCCCCTTGCCCCATCGCCGTCCCCTACCTGGTGTTAATGCCCCCCATCACCCTTCTTCCCGGTGACCCCCCTCCTTGCTCTTTCCTTTCTTGCCCCCCCTCCCCCTAAGCATCACCCACTTCTCTGTGGTAACCCTCCTCCCCTATCCTTGGAGTTATCACCGTAAGCCTTGTTCCCTACTCTTTAGCTGATCGCCTACTTTTTCTGTCAATAGTCACCTTTCTCTCCCATCCCCCTCCTCCCCTGACCTCCTGGTGGTCACCATCTGTGTTAATCCATCCTCTGCCCTCCCCCCATTCTTTAGAGTGAGTGAATGTTGGAAAAGCTGGCCAAGAAAGTGAGGAAGAAAGGTCTCCAGGTCCCCACGGCGGAGGGCTGGCCCTGGAGCAGCTCCTGGCTCCGGCGTGGAGAGGGTGGCATGTATTACACACCTTGCCCAGCACACTGCTGGCTCCCTGGTGGTCTTTTGGGGTGACCTGGCCTCACCCTGAGAATGTCCAGAAGCTCTTTAGCACTGGGCAGCCCCTTGGTATTGTGAACTGGATGAACCAGGTTAGAGCTATAAGTCTGTGCCTGGGATAGGTGTTCATTTTATCAAAAATTATATTTCATTGGACTTCCTCACCATTTGGCCATGATTTTGGACTTTATTCCCCCAAGCCGACTGTCTTTGAGGTCTGGAGTTGCACATGAACAGCAATGAGATGTCCCCATCCCTAATGAGGACATAGATTAAACAGATGAAGATGAACAGATGTGTGAAGGAAACTGGAAGTTATTGTGGTCACTGAGACAGGAGCTGGGGTTGGGGTGGGGGTATCCATGCCCTCCCCACTACTGAGGTCAGGTTGGGGTTTGTCACTGGGTAAAATGGCTCAAACGTTTGAACCAGTACTTAATAAACTGCCAATCACTCTGAAAAAGTAAGGGTTACTTTTAGTGTGATATTTCAGCTGTGAGCCTCTTAATCCACCTCTGGGCTCAAGGGCCCGCCTGCATATTTTGGCTAAAAGTAACTGATAGGCTTGAAAAGCCCTAACTTCATCTCTCAGTACTGTTTATGATCTTGTGAACAGGGTCCGAACTTGCTCAGGGACAGGGTCTTTTGTTGCCTTTCGTTTATAGGTCAGTCTAGGGAGCCCCGATGGCTGTCACTATACAGAATAATACTTCCCCGGGGAGGGAGTGCAGTGGAGCGATTCTTGCATCTTCGACCTTGTCCTGCCTGTCTTCATTTTGATTGACTTCAACTCTAGTGGTTAGCAGGGCTGATGGGAGCTAACACTTAACAGGTGTTTGTCAAATTATCACCATCTCACTCTTAGAACATTTAAGGAAACCTCTCTTCCTGAGAGAGGAATTGTAAAAGTTCCAGTTCGGAGTTCAGCTTTAGTAAAAGTGCTTGTTATTATGCAGGTGACAGTTTCACACTGAAATTCAGGAATCCTGGGGTTGGGTTTGGGAGATAGATGGCTTGCAAACAAAACACGTTTCCTTCAAATTTTCTTTCCCTTCTGAAGAGGAAACAGCTGCCAGTTATGGTAGGACTGAGAGAGAACCAGGTGCGCAGAGGGGTCTGCTTCCATCTGGTGGGGCCCAGCCTCTCCCTCTTCTCCCATGTCTGCGAAGAAATTGAGACCATGTGAGAAAAAAATTTAGTGTCTAACCTCCTCATGCTTGTATTTTTCCTAGAAACAGAAAAAACATGCATGGATATTCAGTATGTGTGTTTTGGACTTACTAAACACATGCTTTATTCAGCCTAAGCTGGGAAGATGCAGAGGCAGTTAGTTTAATAACCACCGAAAGTTTCCCTTTCATTTTGAGCTTTGTAAGTCCGGGGACCAAAAAAAAAAGGAAAGAAAAAAATCACTTGAGATGTGTGGCAACAAGAGTGAACAGAATCCACCTCTAGCTGTTGAAATTTTCAGTTGGTAGATACTTTTCCCTGATGTCCCAGCTTTGGTTTGCTGGCTCATTGAGGCAGGCTCCCACAGGTCATGACAGCCACCAGCATGCGTTGAGTACTTACCATGACATGATCGTAAACTCTCGACATCTGTCATTCATCTTCATTCGGGGAGATGAGCATTACCCCATCTAATAGATGAGGGAATTGAGACTTAGAGAGGGTAAGTGACCTGTCCAGGGTTGTCATTCATACTCAGTCTAGTCCATCTCCAGTTCGGGTTCTTAATCTCTCTGCTACATGGCAAGAATTTTTCAGGCCGAATTTAGTCCTATCTTAGGAGAGGGCACACCACTTTCCCACTTTTTCAGTTGCCTCCTCACATTGCTGAAGTGGAAGAGAGCGGGCAGAGAACAAAACGTGTTGTCAGAATTCTTTGCTCCTTGAGTTGAGGGAATATATTAGACTGGAAGTGGAACACAGACCTGGATGTTCTCATTGGATGAGAAAAAGCAGGACGGACAGAGGGTTTCAGCAGGGAAACACGGCAGGGTTTTACAGACACGGACAACGTGACAGCTGGGCTCTGGTCTTGTGTTTCAGTTATTAGGATAATCAGGGTGCTGGACAAGGGCTCTACCCATCAGTAAAATATGCGGTAAAGCACCTTTGTCTGTTTTGAAGACAGAGATCTGAAAGGGCTTTTTATTTCCATTCTGTCTCATCATGTCACTTTCATAACCTCATGGGAGAGGCCAGTAAGTAGTATCCCAAGTGGGTAGACAGAAAATGCCCAGTGTCTGCCGTGGCTGTGACCACAGAGAGCCCACTTCCTTTTCCAGTTTGATTTTAGCCCAGCCCATGTCGGAGGGGCAAGAGAGATCAAATAAGAATAACAGAATGGCCCTGGCCGGTTGGCTCAGCGGTAGAGCGTCGGCCTAGCGTGCGGAGGACCCGGGTTCGATTCCCGGCCAGGGCACACAGGAGAAGCGCCCATTTGCTTCTCCACCCCTCCGCCGCGCTTTCCTCTCTGTCTCTCTCTTCCCCTCCCGCAGCCAAGGCTCCATTGGAGCAAACATGGCCCGGGCGCTGGGGATGGCTCTGTGGCCGCTGCCTCAGGCGCTAGAGTGGCTCTGGTCGCAACATGGCGACGCCCAGGATGGGCAGAGCATCGCCCCCTGGTGGGCAGAGCGTCGCCCCATGGTGGGCGTGCCGGGTGGATCCCGGTCTGGCGCATGCGGGAGTCTGTCTGACTGTCTCTCCCTGTTTCCAGCTTCAGAAAAATGAAAAAAAAAAAAAAAAAAAAAAAAAAAAAAAAAAAAAGAATAACAGAATGCTAGGAAAACAGAAAGTAAAATGGAGAACATGAAGTTTTAAAGTCCCTTTGCCACTTTTAAAACCCTTTTAAACCCACGACTATTTAAAGGTACAGAGATTGAAGGAAAATAAGCATTTGTGAAAGATATATTAGGAAAAAGTATAGCAGAATGGATAGATAGGACTTTGAAGTCAGATAAAGTTCGTGTCCCCGCTGTGGCTGCGTGAACTTGGAGTTATGGGGCCTCTCTGAGCCTCAGTTTCCTCAGGACATGAAATGGATGACACAGAAGGGATGGGAGTACTGTAATGATAAAACAGTACTTGCTGCAGATGAAACGCTGCTGATCTTTGGGAAACAGGGCGGAGGGAATAGACAGGACTGGGAAGTGTGTTCCCTACCAAAAAGGCCCTTACAAAATGATATGGGTTTTCACATTTCAGTTGAAGACTTTCTTGGCTGTAAAAATTCATGCTGGCTTATTTTTTTCATCTAGGTTTGGACTGCCTAAAAATATCATTTCACAGTGACCAACACTACTTGCCAATGTGACGTAAAGCAGCCCCTTCCATGCTCCCCACAGTGACTGTTGCCTGGAGTGGAGGGGTGGGCACAGGCAGCCTCGCTAATGGTCAATGCTGACCTGCAGGATCCACGGAGCAGGGGCGGCCATGCCTGCGCCTGGCCCAGCTGCCCCGCGCTGACCTCCATGGTGTGGGTGGCCTGGGGACCCCAGAGGACTGACTGACTGACCTAGCTTCACATACCCTCAACAGTAGCTCCCCCAAGATGTCGCTCGAGTGGCTGATGGCCTGGAGCTGGTCGCTGGACGGCCTGCGGGACTGCATCGCCACGGGCATCCAGTCCGTGCGGGACTGCGACACCACTGCCGTCGTCACCGTGGCCTGCCTGCTGGTCCTGTTCGTGTGGTACTGTTATCACGTGGGCCGGGAGCAGCCCCGGCCCTACGTCTCCGTCAACTCCCTCATGCAGGGCGCAGATGCCAACGGGCTGCAGAACGGGTACGTGTACTGCCAGTCCCCCGAGTGCGTGCGCTGCACCCACAACGAGGGCCTCAACCAGAAGCTCTACCACAACCTGCAGGAGTACGCCAAGCGCTACTCCTGGTCCGGCATGGGCCGCATCCACAAGGGCATCCGCGAGCAGGGCCGCTACCTCAGCAACCGGCCCTCCATCCAGAAGCCGGAGGTCTTCTTCCTGCCCGACCTCCCCACCATGCCCTATTTCTCCCGTGATGCCCAGAAGCACGACGTGGAGCTGCTGGAGCGGAACTTCCAGACCATCCTGTGCGAGTTTGAGACCCTCTACAAAGCCTTCTCAAACTGCAGCCTCCCGCAGGGCTGGAAGATGAACAGCACCCCCAGCGGGGAGTGGGTCACCTTTTACTTGGTCAATCAGGGGGTTTGTGTTCCCAGGAACTGCAGGAAGTGCCCACGGACGTACCGCTTACTCGGAAGCCTTCGGACCTGTATTGGGAACAATGTTTTTGGGAACGCGTGCATCTCCGTGCTGAGCCCTGGGACAGTGATCACGGAGCACTATGGACCCACCAACATCCGCATCCGATGCCATTTAGGTATGTCACAGGGCTGGGGTCTCCCGGCATGCACCCTTCTAAGTAGAGTTGGCCTGACTTATGGGAATCCAGATATCATGAAAGCTCAGTAGCCAGAATTGTGCTTTTTTTCACATTCTTCACTGTACTTCTGTCACAAATTGATAAATCACCTGTAAACAGTTTTAACAGCGGGTTTTGAGTCCAAAGAGAGTATGAACCTTGTTTGTGACAGCCCTGTCCAAAGGAGCTTCCTGCGGTGTTATGGGCGGTCACTATGCGCACTAATACGGTGGCCACTAGCCCCCTGTGACTGCTGCGTGCTTGAGATGTGACTGGTGCAACAGAAGGGCTCCATTTTTAACTTAGTCTAAATTAAAGTAAACAGCCACATATGGCTAGTGGCTACTGTGTTGGACAGTGGCACTCTAGAGCTGAAGACTGACAGTGATGACCGAGGTTCGCAGTGGCATTGGGAGGCTGTGAGAGATACCACGCGCCTCAGATTTTGCAGGGAAGAAGCGGTGCTTGGTGGGAATGTTAACTCGAGTCTGGGGGAAGTCCGGAGCAGTGGTTTTGAGAACATGATTAGAGTCAGATTGCCCGTGTTTGCACCCTGGCCCCACCACGAGCTGGTAGCCCCACCACGAGCTGGCTGTGTTACTTTGGGCAGGTTACTTCTCCTCTCTGACCCTGAATCTCCTCCTGGAGGAAGTGGAGGTATAAAGATCACCTTTTACAGAGTTCCTTTGAGGCCCTGGTGAGAGAGTGTGTAATGGAAAGCCTTCGCTCACACAGAGCATGACAGACAGGGCGCTCTCAATAAACGGGGGCTCATCAGTTCCCCAGAATGCCATTCGTTCCGGGCGAGTCACGACAATGGCTTGGTTGCCAGGGTGATGGCACCCTAGGTTAGCATCCCAGACTAGAGGAGCATACCGAGCCTTGGTGAGGCCCAGCTCCAGGGAGCTCGCGGGCTGCCTCAGCATCAGGGCGGGGGGAGGACAAACACGTGAGGAAGTGATGCAGACGGAGCCGGGTCACATTAGTCCCTCGGAGGAGCCTTGGGGCTGCTGGGGAGCCTGCCTGGGAGCCGGCCCTCCGCCCCGGCCTAACCCAGCGCCGCCTGCTTCTCCTGTTCTCTCTCTGGGCACTCTGAGTTGAGTGTGGCTTCAGTGGAGGGCTTCTCTGCTTTAAAGAACAGAAGGAACCAGATCCTAGCAGTGGGCACGGAGTGTTTCAAGAGGAAAGGCAGGACAGGGTTGGGGTGCCGGAAGGGTGGCCAGGCTTCATACTCAGTGGTGTCGCTCTGGGCAAATAACTGAGTCTGTGCCTCAGTTTCCTCATCTGTAAAATGAGGAGGTAGTACTTATCTCACAGTATCCTTATTAAATAGAGTTCTGTCTTGTATGACTACTTCACATGGTGCCTAGCACGTGACGGTATTCAATAAATAGTTGCTAATAGCTTTGAGGCTCAAACACCTGTTGGACAGCGTGATAAAGAATCTGTAGACATGGTCTCTGCCCTCAAGAACAGTGGTAAGTGGACAGACTTGGGAAGCAAACACACCTGGACTCAGATCTGTTAGCCCATTTGCTGAGTGACACTGGGCAGGGCCCTAAAACCCTTGGAGCCGCCCTTTTCCTCTCCCAGGCGGAGGTGATGATGCCTACCTGAGGGCTGGAGTAGAAGTGCTGTGTGTAAAGTACGTGGCAGGTGAAGGGTCCTGATGGACCTGGGAGGTGAACCCGTCATCCAGGGGGTGGGTCGTGACCAGTCATACCGCTGTGAGGCACCCAAGACGGACAAGAGGGCTGAGGGGTGCTGCTTAGGGGCGGGGTCTGACCTTGAAGGGTCACTGGGACTGCCAGGGTGGAGTTGGGGAGGAGGCGTCCCCGTGGGGACCACAGGGGCTGCGTCTGGGCTTGCTGAGGAGCTGTGGCGGAGGCTGAGGTTGGAGAGGCCTGGTGGGAGCGTACCACGGAGGGCCCCCCGTCGGGCTATGGGAAAAACGCTGTTTTTTTTGTTTTGTTTTTTAAAGGTTTTCTTTTATGTTTTCTAAAAACTCCAGACTGATACAGGGAAGGGCATGTGGGGATAGGTGTGGTAGAGTTCCAGGCAGGAGTGCTGAGTTGGAAGGGCCCGTGGCAAGAAAACCAAAGGTTTGCCTCCTGTGTGTTCCTGCTTTTTGTGATTGTGCAGTTTACTCTTGTGTGTTTAAGTCACACCCACGCAGGCCCTCTTTATGACCTGTCATTCCCTTCTCGGCCCAGCTAGCACTGGCCACCAGAAAAAGTGGGCCACGTCATGCTCTCCGGACAGCAGGAAGCCTTGGAAGACATCCCCTTGGAGTGTGGCTGGTCCTCATGGCCAAGGCGAGCTCCGCGCTAGCTCTGCTCACTCTTTCCTTCTTTCCACTGTCATGCCCGCATTCGTGTCCACCAGGAAGGAAGGAAAGGTGTGTTTGAGTCACATGACCTTGAGTGTTGACAGAGGCAGTCCAGAGAATGAGGTTAGAAGCAGGGCCAGTCTGACACATACCTGCTGGTCCCAGCTCTGCCAGTTACTTGGCAGAAGGTGGAGGAAATACCAGTGGTTCCACAGCGGTGCTCTCGAAATGCTAACCCTTGTCCTCTTTTTCTGCCTTTTGTCTGAGTTGTCACTGGTGGACCTGTCCCTCCAGACAGCTGCAACCCAGCCACTTCTCTTGATGTGTCCAATTTGTTCGTGTGGTTCACATTTGCTGAGCCCTGTTCCGAGCTGTGTCTAGCAGTGGTGGCGTTTCTCAGGCTCCGTTCTGTGCAGAACCGCGGACGGCTCCAGCCCAGCCCCCAGCCGGCATTGTGTATGGGGCTGGGAGGTCCCAACCGCACTGCCGCCGACCTCCAGGGAGCAACCTCTGACCGTGACCAGGCAGATGTCAGAGGGGAAACAGGATGCCCATCTATCTAAACAGCCGGCCCATGGGACAGGGTAGATGAAAATGGTGGAGTGTAGTCAGCAAGTTCTCACTAAATAAGCACAATTTGACTCTTGTTTTCCTTTCCTGCGTATGCTGTCGGATATCTGGTCCACCTGGCTACATGGTACCAGCAGATCAGCTCGTGTTTGCCTTGCCCGCCGAGTGCCAGCTGCTAGCCTCCTGAAGTGGGGTCGCCGGTGGACACAGCCTTTTCCCCACCCTTCTCCTGCCTCCTTCGGTGGTGCTGGGGACAAAGCAGCAAACCCTAAGCCAGAGCGGGACCTGGGCATATGGGACTGACGAGCCCGTGTCTCTATTCCCAGGAGCCAGCCGAATTCTCCATTTGGGGACATACTGATTACTTCTGCCAGTTAAACCGGTTTTTGGACAAGAGGCAGAAGTGGTGGGCCATGGGAAGGCTGGAGCAGAAAGTAGGGGGAGGCAGGGGGCTGGCAGGCCAGCAAGCCAGGTGTTTTTCTATTGTTACCGTGGTGCATGCAATCATGTAGCATCTCAGAGCAAGGGGAGCTCTTTTTCTGACACCCTGGGGTAGCCTGTCCCTGCAGAGAACCACTTGTTCCTAAACGCCTTCTCCCCCTGAACCAGCTAGTGAGGGCACATGTGAGCAGAGGGCACAGGGCTCTCTTCCTCCGAGTCAGTGAGTGGCGGCTGAACCCCTTCGCAGCCCTAACCCCCAGCAGTTGTAAACAGATCTGGTTTCAGAGCAGAATGGAAGTCTCAGCTGATCCAGTGAAACGTACTAGTGACAGTTAAACTTCTACTAACTGCAGGAAAATCAATGATCACTTTACAACCCCTGCCTCTGATGGAATAACTAGCGCTTGTATCCTGCTGGTCACTGTTATTAGAGCCTATTCTTTGGAGCCAGATTGATTTGGATTCAAATCTCAGCCCCTGCGGGGACTAAATAGTGACTTTCGGCAGGTCTGTCTCTCAGTTGCTTATCTCGGCGGCTCCGTATGGGAAGTAGGTTGAAGTGATGTTGGTGAAGGGTTTAATTAACACAGAGCTGCTCACAGTAAGTCTTCAGTAATTAGAAGCAAGGGCAGGGGTCACACAGCACTGGCTAGTAAGTGTGCTAATGCCCCCTCTTCACATCAAGGAGGTCTATGGCTCAGAGAGGTTGAGCACTGGCCCAGAGTCACACAGCCGATGAGAGTCAGAGCCAGTCGTCTGATTCTAGTCCTCTGTCCTTCCCACTGCTCCATGTGGCCTCTGTTAGAATTCTTCCTCGTTAGTGCTGCCTGGAGTCATTCATTTCTGGCTCCAGGAATGCATTAAAATACCCGTCCGTTAGAGAAAAAGCTGTCTCATGTTTGTCACAGGAGACAGCAGGTCACAGGGAGAATGCCGGCTGGCCCACAGTCATGGTTGTCGCAGTGAGTCACTGAAGACAGATGAGAACACCACAGTCCCAGCCTTCCTCCAGGGCCCCGCTGCCTCCTGGGTCAGCCCCTCTGCAGAGCTGCCAGGCCGACCCCACCTCTGCTGCGCCCACTAGTGACGGGCCCACGTTTCCTTAGACTGTTGGACTGGAGACGGGAGCGCTTCAACCAGACCCCTCCAGCGTTAGGCGCCCCAGCGTGGGACTCACCACTAGCGTTTTAAGCATGTGGCTCCTTACAAAGGTGTCATTCTGTGTCCTCTTCAAGCTCAGGCATTTTCTTAGGGGTGTCCTCCAGTTTCCCAGAGTGGAGCTGCAGAAATTTAGATTAAGGACATGCCATCCTCAGGCCTCAAAGTGGATTTAAGGGTTGGAACCCAAAGAGGAGGGCACTGTGTGGGCCTTTGCGTCTTTACTCTCCCCTGAAACAGCCCTAGAGACGAGACTGGAGGAAAAACGGTTATTGAGAGGCAGGGTTCCAAGCCTGGCTCCCTCCGTTTCCGGGCTCCCAGGCTTGGGCTCCAGGAGTCTTAAAGCCTTGGTCCTGGCTTTGATCAGAGTAGTCCGGGACCCAGAACAGATTAAGCCAATGGAGGAGTTTTTCCGAGGACTATGGTGAGGTGCTTAGCTTGTACTTCCCCTATCGAACTGCCCCTACCCCATACAGGGCCGCAGGGCTGAGGGTAAAGATTGGCACTTGAGGGCCCCCCTTCGCCCCCAAGGCAGCCACCCCGGAGTTCTGCCACACCCGATACTGCCTTCCTCCATTCTCTTCTCTACCTTTCCCCCAAGGTCTGAAAACTCCCAGTGGCTGTGAGCTGGTGGTGGGGGGCGAGCCCCAGTGCTGGGCAGAAGGCCGCTGCCTCCTCTTCGACGACTCCTTCCTGCACACAGCATTCCATGAAGGTGAGTGGCGTCTTCCCTATTGCCGCCTCCTTAAAATTAACTTTACTTTTAGAGCAGTTTTAGATTTCCAGAAAAATTGAGTAGAGCCCTGGCTGGGTAGATTAGTTGGCTAGAGCGTCATCCTGATACATCAAGATTGCAGGTTTGATCCCTGGTCAGGGCACATATGAGAATCAACCAATGAATGCATGGATCAGTGGAACAACAAATTGGTGTCTCTCTCTTTCTCTCTCAAAAAAAAAAAATCAATAAATAAAAAACATTTTTTAAATTGAGCAGAGAGTATACACCACCTTCCCCTTTTAAAAGGGAAAAGTAAATACAATTTCCCCTTTTATTAAGATCTTGCATTAGGCCCTGGCCGGTTGGCTCAGCGGTAGAGCGTCGGCCTGGCGTGCGGGGGACCCGGGTTCGATTCCCGGCCAGGGCACATAGGAGAAGCGCCCATTTGCTTCACCCCCCCCCCTTCCTCTCTGTCTCTCTCTTCCCCTCCCGCAGCCAAGGCTCCATTGGAGCAAAGATGGCCCGGGCACTGGGGATGGCTCCTTGGCCTCTGCCCCAGGCACTAGAGTGGCTCTGGTCGCGGCAGAGCGATGCCCCGGAGGGGCAGAGCATCGCCCCCTGGTGGGCGTGCCGGGTGGATCCCGGCCGGGCGCATGTGGGAGTCTGTCTGACTGTCTCTCCCCGTTTCCAGCTTCAGGAAAAAAAAAAGATCTTGCATTAGTGTGGAACATTTGTTATAATTGACCGGCTGACATCGACACATTGTTATTAACTAGAGCCTATAGTTTACATTAGGGTTCACTCTGTGTTGTACATGCCGTGGGTTTGGACAATGTATGATGACATGGATCCACCACGACAGAGTTCTGTGGAATAGCTTCACTGCCCTAAGTGTCCTGTGCTCCTTCCGCATACGCGCCCCCGCCCCTTTTCTGGTTTCCTTTTATGCGCTCTGCTCAGAACCGCAGGAAGCCATGATCACTTTCCTGATCAGAGAGGAGAATCTCTTCCGGTCTGTGATTGAAAGCTAACCGTGCGGGCTCCGGCTCTGCGTGGGGCCTGGCTCCGGGCTGTTTGAACCTCTCCTCTCTTGCCCCCCCCCCACCCCAGGTTCAGCGGAGGATGGCCCACGGGTGGTTTTCATGGTGGATCTGTGGCATCCAAATGTGGCTGCGGCTGAACGGCAGGCCCTGGATTTCATCTTTGCCCCGGGCCGATGAGAACGTGTCCTGTGCTGGGGTCGGCGAGAGAGGCCTCAGGTCAGCCTGGACAGGCGGTGGTGCCATCCCGTGCCCACTGGGTCACGGTTCCACGCTCAGAAACCTGCCTCAACAGAAAGCTCTTATTTGGGATATTCATACCATGTTGGGTCCCGCTTTCCTTTCGTTATTGTTAGTGGGAAATTTTTAGACTGTATTTCCTTAGATTTTTTTCCCCTCCATTCATTTGCTTCCGCGACTTCTTTCTGCCTAATGGCGCATTACTTTGCTCTGTGACCAGAGGCTCGGTGCCCCTGTTGTCTGTGTCACGTTGCTACTTGTTTTTTTTCAGTCCTCTGAAATAGAGTAATCAAATGGTTAGGTTATTTGTCTGAATGTAACAATGTAAAATTTCTCGTGGTCACCATAAAAGAAACAAACAAAACCCTGCAAACCAGAGCTGGAGAACTTGGCCTCTGCTGCCGCCACTGTCACCTAGGGGACCCCTGGGCCCCCCCAGGAAGGGGAGAGTGCAGTCCCCGCACTTGGCCGGCTTCATTGGCAGGGTGGACATGGTCGGGGCAGTGCCACAGGGTCACGGCCTGGGGAGATGTCGCCGTCCACTCACCCCACCCCAGACCCTGTCAGGTCTCTGTGGCAGAGAGCGTCAGCTGCTGAGACCGGACGCATCCCTGTAACACTGCTTTCCTTCGGAGCCAAGGCGGCATCTCGGGAGCCCAGGTGCAGCTCCCACGGATCAGCCACAGAAAGTGTAATTCACTTACCTCACTGCCTACAGAAGCCCTACTGCCAACCCGGGCCTGGACAGCTTCCCATTCGAGCTGTTTTGATGAACTTTGAGACCACCAGGTGGCGGGCTAAGACCTCACTCATCCAGTGACATTCTAGAAAGCCTTTCTCTGATGAAACTGGAATCATAGATGTGACCAAAGTGTTTGTTTTGTTTGGAGTTGTGTTGCCTATGGTTTTCCATTTATTTGTCTGTACATAAATGTTCAAATACTGGACTCAGACATAGTGGAAGGGTCAGCCCCATGTCCCTGTTATTGCACAAGGTACGGGCTAAGTGATGGCAGCCTATGCGAATGTGTGAGCAAGGACACTGGGAAGACCTATGACCCAAAGGACCCACACTCCCAGAGCTGGCTTTTTGGTCCCCCGTGAAGGATGTGGCCAGTTTGAGGCACTAAGTCTAGAAGCAGCCTCCTGTTAGCTGATGTGTGACAGGACAGCCTCCGGCCGTGCTACAGATGCCATTTCTGAATAATGTATCATGGCAGTGTCAGCTCAATAAAGCTGGGGCACAGTATGGAATATACAACTTGTCACATGAGCAGGTCCATGGTTCCATCTGAATGGAAGCCAGTTGCTCCTGTGAGGAGCAGCCGTCGGAAGTAAACACGATCTGAAATGCACTAGGCAGCAACTAGCCAGTGTGCAAAGAAAACACATCTACAGTTGAGTAAAATTTCTGCAAGATATTTTCCAGCGATTAGAATGTAGGAAAGGGCAGACATTTCAAAACACCTGAGGTCTTTTTACTCATTAAGTATTTGTCCAAGAATCACTGAGGTGCATGATTTCTATACATACTGACTGCTCTACGTTTACAAAGCCAGCAACCCACACAGGTCCCTGGCTGCCTGTACTCATGTGACGTGGTTTGGAACAGGAGCTAAATAAAGGATCTTGCTGAAAACCAGAGTAAAATGGTAACGTTGTCTGTTGGGAAGAAGACGTGACTTGGGCAGAAGCCATGAGAGGGGCCCGGGGATGAGTTGGAGGCTCTTGGTTTTTGGGTTGTGTCATAGCGACAGGTGGGACCCTGAAAGTGATCCAGTGAACAAAGCACAGTGTTCTAAAATAACAGATGTGGGGCAGGGGTGGGGGCCGAGAACAGATGCATGGAATGTTAAGGAATTGCCAGTGTCACCCCGGCAAAGAACAAGAACTTTGGCTTAAGGAAGGCTGAGGATTCAGGACTCAGTGCCAGGTGCGTGTTCCCAAGCGACCTCTGGCCAGTCTCAGAGCCTCTGGGAGCCTGTTTGCTGCGCTGTAGAGATGGCACCCAGCACATAAAGCAGTGATGTTGGTTCCCTTCCTGCCCCAGTGGTGGCTCTAGGCAGTCACAGAGCAGGGCGGGGGAGGATGGGTGAGGAAGAGCTGGACAAGCACATTTGGTCGGG